>NC_053435.1:86041902-86389899 GCF_007990345.1 Gossypium hirsutum | reverse complement strand
TGAGATTGTACTTCCCCGACTGTTACTAAAATCCTGGTTTGTGCTATTCTGGCAATTATCTCCAGAATCAGGGGTGAAAAGGGGTTTTGTCTGTTATTTGGAAGATTGGCCCATTTTGCCTTCAACCTCGGGGCATCTGTATAGACCTCTAGACAGTCGAAACTTATCAAGGCAGAGAAACTTTCTGATAGAATGCAAGGCATCCTTGTGAAGATTGGATGCAAGATACTGGACCCTGATTATGGAGTTGCACATCCTGATTTGTTTCATTATGTATCTGATTCCACTTTTTCAGGTGTTTTGGATTCCATTTTTTGATATTGCCTCTTCAAATGGCAACATAATACAAACATTTAACTGTAACTTGACAGCTGAAGAGAAGAATGAGTTACGGGAATTTCTTCTTTATCCAAAATGGTTCTGGGAGAACTTATTAATAGTTCTAGAATAAAAAATTGCAAGAAACTGCCCATTTATAGAGTCCACACTGCAGAATCTGCTCAGAATTTTTGTTTTTTCCGACTTAGAGAATCCTCAAAAGTACTTACCACCCTTTGGCATCCCTGAGTATCTTTTGGGAGGTGAATTCATTCTTTGCTCTTCAAATAGTGAAGAAGAGATTTTGTTAAGATTTTATGAAGAGAGAATGGGGAAAGCTCGTTTTACAGGCAGCAAGTGTTAAATAGAATAAAGAAATGCATAATGAAGTTCGTGACAGTGTTATGCTTTCTGTTCTAGAAAACCTGCCGCAGTTATCTATTGAAGATACATCTCTTCGAGATTACTTGAGAAATTTGGAATTTGTGCCTACCTCTACTGGTGCACTTAAATGTCCTTCAGTGCTTTATGATCCTCGTAATGAAGAATTATATGCTTTGCTAGAAGACTCTGATAGTTTCCCATCTGGCCCTTTTCAAGAATCTGGCATCTTGGACATGCTGCAGGGTTTGGGCCTTAGGACATCTGTAACTCCTGAAACAGTCATAGAAAGTGCTCAACAAATTGAGCGAATGATGCACGAAGATCAGCACAAGGCGCATTCGAGAGGTAAAATACTTCTTTCTTATTTAGAAGTAAATGCAATGAAATGGCTTCCTAATCAAGTAAGTGATGATCAAGGAGCTGTAAACAGAATATTCTCACGAGCTGCAACTGCATTTAGGCCTCGCAACATGAGATCTGACCTGGAAAAATTTGGAGTGATCTCCGTATGATTGCTGGTGTCCAGTGTTAGTGTCTTCTCCATTTCAAGCTTTACATGGCCTGTTGTATCATCCAAGGTTGCTCCCCCAAAGATTGTAAGGTTGCAAACAGACTTGTGGCTTATTTCTGCAAGCATGCGAATACTCGATGGTGAATGTCTTCAACAGCGTTGTCCTATAACCTTGGATGGCTAACTCCACCCGGGGGGAGTGCAATTGCTGCCCAGTTACTTGAGCTTGGAAAAAACAATGAGATTGTGAATGAACAGGTGCTCCGTCAAGAGTTGGCTCTAGCAATGCCGAGGATATACTCTATATTAATGAACATGATTGGTGCTGATGAGATGGACATTGTAAAGGCTGTTTTGGAAGGGTGCCGCTGGATTTGGGTTGGCGATGGATTTGCAACTTCTGATGAGGTAGTTCTTGATGGTCCACTTCATTTGACTCCTTATATACGCGTTATACCAATGGATTTAGCAGTTTTCAAGGAGTTATTCTTGGAGCTTGGTATTCGAGAATTTTGAAGCCTTCTGATTATGCTAATATTTTAGGTAGAATGGCTGCCAGAAAAGGTTCCTCTCCACTTGATGCTGACGAAATCAGGGCAGCAATACTGATTGTTCAGCATCTTTCAGGAGTTCAGTTTCATGAAGAAGTTAAGATCTATTTACCAGATGCATCAGCGAGGCTACACCCTGCTAGTGATTTAGTTTATAATGATGCCCCTGGTTTCTCGGATCTGATGACTCCGATACCTTATTTAGTGGCAGATCTGCTGCAGTCTTGAATGCAAGGAGTACTCAGAGATTTGTTCATGGAAACATATCAAATGAGGTCGCAGAGAAGCTTGGTGTCTGCTCGCTTCGTCGAATCTTGCTTGCTGAGAGTGCTGACTCTATGAACTTGAGTTTATCTGGAGCTGCTGAAGCCTTCGGTCAGCATGAAGCCTTGACAACAAGGCTCAAACATATACTTGAAATGTATGCAGATGGTCCTGGAATTCTCTTTGAGCTGGTTCAAAACGCTGAGGATTCAGGAGCTTCTGAAGTGACCTTCCTTTTGGATAAAACTCAATATGGAACATCTTCTATTCTCTCTCCTGAAATGGCCGACTGGCAAGGCCCTGCCCTTTATTGTTTTAATGATTCTGTATTTAGTCCACAAGATTTATATGCAATATCTCGTATTGGTCAGGAAAGCAAACTTGAAAAGCCTTTTGCAATTGGAAGATTTGGACTGGGCTTTAATTGTGTTTATCATTTCACAGACATTCCCACATTTGTTTCTGGGGAAAACATCGTAATGTTTGATCCTCATGCTAGTAATTTGCCAGGGATCTCTCCATCCCATCCTGGACTGAGAATAAAATTTGTAGGGCGAAAGGTTTTAGAACAGTTCCCTGATCAATTTTCTCCATTTTTATATTTTGGCTGTGACTTACAGCAATTTTTTCCAGGCACTCTTTTCCGTTTCCCTCTTAGAAGTTCTAGTGTTGCATCACGAAGCCAGATTAAAAAAGAAGGATATTCCCCTGACGATGTTATGTCTCTATTTTCTTCTTTCTCTGCTGTTGTTTCGGATGCTCTACTTTTTCTTCGTAATGTGAAGTCTATCTCCATTTTTGTGAAGGAGGGAGCTGGTCATGAAATGCAGCTTATGCATCGTGTGCAGAGAAACTGCATTAGTGAGCCACAAATGCATTCTGATGCTTTGCATCAAACGTTTGGCCTTATTGATGCAAAACGACACGGTGGAATGGATAAAGACCAACTGTTGAAGAAATTGAGCAAGTGTATAGATAGAGAGTTGCCACATAAATGTCAGAAGATTGTGGTGACCGAACAGAATTCATCTGGTGTTGTGTCACATTGTTGGATAACTGTTGAATGTTTAGGCAGTGGACGAGCTAAAACCAACCATTCAGTAGCTGATGACAAGATTCATAAATCAATTCCCTGGGCTTGTGTTGCTGCACATATACAGTCTGTCAAGGTGGATGCAGAAATATGTGATGTCTTTAGCCGGGAAAACACTTGTGCTGGTGATATTTTTCAACTTTCTATGGCTTCCGTTCAAGATAGGAAGAACATTGAGGGGCGTGCCTTTTGCTTTTTGCCATTGCCAATCAGCACTGGTCTTCCAACTCACATTAATGCATATTTTGAGTTGTCATCGAATCGTAGGGATATCTGGTTTGGTAATGACATGGCTGGCGGTGGGAAAAAACGGTCAGACTGGAATATTTACCTGCTTGAAGATGTTGTTGCTCCTGCATATGGGCAATTGCTTGAGAAAATTGCTTCACTGGTTGGTCCGTCTGAGTTCTTCTTTTCTTTTTGGCCAACAACAGGAGGATTGGAGCCATGGGCATCTGTGGTACGGAAACTTTATAGTTTTATTGCCGAGTTCGGTCTTCGTGTATTGTACACAAAAGCTAGAGGGGGACAGTGGATTTCAACAAAACAAACTATTTTTCCTGATTTTACCTTCCATAAAGCTCACGAGCTGGTTGAAGCATTATGTGACGCAGGTCTACCTGTTGCAAAAGTTCCCAAACCAGTAGTAGAGCGATTCATAGATGTCTGTCCATCATTACATTATCTAACACCTCAGTTTTTAAGATCTCGGTTATCTAGGAGAAAACGTGGTTTGAAGGACAGGAATGCAGTGATCTTGACCCTTGAATATTGCTTGCTTGACTTAAAAATTCCTGTTCAAGCTGATTGTTTGTTTGGTTTACCTTTGTTACCTCTCGCGGATGAGTCTGTTACAACATTTGAGAAGAATGGAGCTGGTGAAAGAATCTATATAGCAAGGGGGATGAGTATGGTCTTCTCAAGGATTTACTTCCGCAACAATTGGTTTATTGTGAACTTTTGGAAGTGGTTCATAGCAAGCTATGTGATATGGCCCAAAGTGAGCAATCAAATCTTTCTTTTCTATCATGCCATTTGCTTGAGAAGCTGTTTTTGAAATTACTTCCAGCTGATTGGCAACTTGCAAAAAATGTAAGCTGGGTTCCTGGTCATGAAGGACACCCAAGTTTGGAATGGATAAAGTTGCTGTGGAGCTATTTGAATTCATGTTGTGATGATCTCTCAATATTTTTCAAGTGGCCTATACTGCCAGTTGAAGATAATTATCTCTTGCAACTAGTTAAAAGTTCCAATGTGATTAAAATGATGGATGGAGTGAGAACATGTCTACTTTGTTGCTAAAAGTTGGTTGTTTATTTTTAAGGCAAGACATGGGAATACAACATCCACAGCTAGAACTTTTTGTCCAGTCTCCAACAGCAAGTGGAATACTAAATGCATTTCTAGCAGTGGCCGGAAATGGAAAAATGGAGAGCATTGAGGGGCTTTTCGCTGATGCATCAGAAGGGGAGCTGCATGAACTTCGTAGTTATATTCTGCAGTCAAAGTGGTTCCATGAAGAGCAGATGACAGACCTGCATATTGACATCATTAAGCATATTCCTATGTTTGAGTCATATAGAAGTAGAAAACTAGTCAGCCTAAAAAAGCCTGTTAAATGGCTCAAACCCAATGGCATCCGCGAGGATATGCTAAATGATGATTTTGTGCGTGCAGAATCTGAAAGAGAAAGAATCATCCTTACAAGGTATTTGGATGTTACAGAGCCATCAAAGGTGGAATTCTATAAAAGTTATGTTCTTAATCACATGTCAGAATTCCTTTCACAGCAGGGAGCTTTTCCTGCCATTTTACATGATGTGAAGATGCTAGTTGAGGAAGACATCTCCATCAGATCTGCGCTGTCTACGACACCTTTTGTTCTAGCAGCAAATGGTTCTTGGCAACCTCCATCCAGGTTGATACATTTAAATTTCTTATTTGTTTCCAATTAATATCTTTAATTTTCTTATCTGCTGCAAGTTTGCAAGGTTAGCTTTAGGCCAAATAATTTGCAATGTTACCGTAGTTTACTTCCACCTAGTCACTTAAAAAGGCTTTTGTTTCTGCAAGAAACCCATATGTGCAATGATTTGTTTTTTTTTAGCATCACTTGAAGAATTCCCTGTTATCAATTTCTCTCTGTGATGTTCTTTGCAGGCTTTATGATCCCCGAGTCCCTGAGCTACAAAAGTTGCTCTGTAAAGATGTTTTCTTTCCTTCTGAGAAGTTCTCAGATCCTGAAACTTTAGACACTTTAGTCAGCCTTGGACTTAGAAGGACTTTGGGTTTCATTGGTTTTCTTGATTGTGCTAGATCTATTTCCACGCTGCATGAATCTGGGGACCCAGAAGCAGCAACTTATGGTAAGAAGTTGCTTCTCTATATAGATGCTCTTGCATGTAAGCTTTCATCTGTGAGAGAAGGTGATGCACAGAAGGCCATCTCGAACAAGCTTCCTGAAAATTATCCTGCATCAGAAGGCAATGGCAGTGAGATGCCAGGTGACCTAATTGATCTGAATAGTGATGTTGTATGTGGTGATGCAGTTTCTGTTGACTTCCCTAAAAGGGACATTTGTAAGGATGATATAGACATTGAAAATGTTATGGGCAACTCGATGGATGATATGCCTGAAGAAGATTTTTGGTCTGAAATGAAAACCATTGCTTGGTGCCCAGTTTGTGTTAATCCCCCTTTTCAAGGACTCCCATGGTTGAAACCTACTAGCCATCTAGTATCCTCGAGCACTGTGAGACCTAAATCACAGATGTGGATGGTGTCCTCAACTATGCATATTCTTGATGGTCAGTGTGACTCATTATACATACAACAAAGACTTGGTTGGATGGATCAGCTGAACATAAATGTTCTTTCCACACAATTAATAGAGCTGTCTAAGTCCTACTGCAATCTGAAGTCACATTCTTTGGTGGAGCCTGATTTTGATGCTGCAATGCAGCAAGGCATCCCAATGCTTTACTCTAAATTGCAAGAACATATTGGTACTGATGATTTTATGGTGCTGAAATATTCTTTGGATGGTGTTTCCTGGGTTTGGATTGGAGATGATTTTGTTTCTCCAAATGCACTTGCATTTGATTCTCCTGTGAAATTTACTCCTTATTTGTATGTTGTCCCATCTGAGTTAGCAGAATTTAGAGACTTACTCTTGGAATTAGGTGTCAGGCTCAGTTTTGATATTTGGGACTACTTCCATGTTCTACAACGCCTACAGAATGATTTGAAGGGGCTTTCTTTGTCAGCTGATCAATTTGGTTTTGTCAACTGTGTCCTTGAAGCCATTGCTGACTGTTCATCAGACAAACCCTTTTTTGAGGCTTCTAATTCTCCTTTGCTAATTCCAGATTCATGTGGTGTTTTGGTGTCTGCTGGGGAGCTGGTGTATAATGATGCACCATGGATTGAAAATAGTGACCTGGTTGGCAAACGTTTTATACATCCAAGTATCAACAATGACTTAGCAAATAGGTTGGGTGTAAAATCGCTCCGCTGTCTCTCTTTGGTAAGCGAAGATATGACTAAAGATCTCCCGTGCATGGAGTTTGCAAGAATCAGTGAACTTCTGTCTCTTTATGGCAACAATGAATTTTTGTTGTTTGACCTACTTGAGTTGGCAGATTGCTGTAAAGCTAAGAATCTGCACCTAATATTTGACAAGAGGGAGCATCCTCGCCAGTCTTTGCTGCAGCACAACTTAGGTAATGAATGTGTGATACCTCTTAATTTTTCTAAGTTTGTTTTTGAATATGTGATATGGGACTTTTTTCCTCAATATGATGGAATTTGCCTTTAGATGTTTCTTTTGTCACACTACTCAGAATTGGTACATTAGGCTATGGTAGATTTTTGTGTGGTTGCAAGTGTTGCATGGATCATTGAACCCACAGGTTAAAATGAAAATTAATTTATAACATGCTTGGAAGGAGCTATGGCGCTGCAAACTTGTCTCTACAAAGTCATTTACTTCTGAAATGGTAGGTGCAACTTTTTCTACTGGAAGTAATGATTATCTTCTCCTTCAGTGAGTTTTTCGTATTCTGTATTTTGTAGTTCATTTTTTGTAACAACCTGCCCAGCTTTGTCTTTGCTTGGCAACCGAATGGTATTCTGAATATTGTTTTACTTTACGAGCGCAGTTGAATTTCAAGGGCCTGCCTTGGTAGCTATTCTGGAAGGGGCCAGCTTGAACAGAGAGGAGATAAGTGGTCTTCAGCTGATTCCTCCATGGAGACTTCGTGCTAATACTCTAAACTATGGTTTGGGATTGCTAAGCTGTTACTTCATTTGTGATCTCCTGTCTATCATCTCTGGTGGCTATTTCTATATGTTCGATCCTCGTGGTGTAGCACTTTCTGCATCGTCAAGCCAGGCTCCGGCAGCAAAAATGTTTTCTTTGATTGGTAACTTTGTTCTTCCTTTCCTATTAATTTTCTACCTTGTCACGCTTATACTTGATTTGGTATGTCTTTGCTATCAGAAAATAGAAATCATTTGATTTATGTTTTGACTACCATATGTCATTCATTATCGAGAAAGAACAATTTAGTTGTAAGCACAGTATGTTATTTGGATGAAGATTTATGGGCTAATTATTTCATAATGATGGGGTTAGCCTTAATGATGACCCTTGCCTTATTCCATTTTCCCTCCTTTCTTTGACTGCAGTCTCTCCCCGAGATTTGGATGCCGTCTGAGATTTTACCATTTTATCTTTGTCCATCTGTGCAAGCAGTTTGAAATGCAAACTTCTGATTTGCAGGTACCAGTTTGTCTGAAAGATTTCGTGATCAGTTTATTCCGATGCTAATTGATCAAAAGATGCCATGGTCATCATCGGACTCTACAATCATTCGCATGCCTCTATCGCCAGAATGCTTGAAAGATGGACTTGAATTGGGATTGAATAGAGTAAATAAAATAATTGACAGATTTTTGGAGCAGGCATCAAGGATTCTTATTTCCTTAAAGTCAGTTTTGCAGGTAAAGTTTCTTTGTCTTTGTATTCCATTTTTCAACTAAAGCAATGGACATTTCTATCCAAGGATTGTACTTTCCTTGTTCATTTTGTTTATTCATGGAGTTGATGGCCTGAGAAGCCCAATCAGGAGTTTCAAAGCACTCGAGCTGTTCTTTGCTTGGGCAGTAGTTACTTGGCCACGTGCCACTGCATCATTCCAGTCTATCTATTTAGTATGATTTTTTTATTTGTTTTATGTTAGGGAAGAAATAAGGAATTATGTGATAATTTACCTGCTTGTACCATTTTCTTTTAAAGCATTAATTATCATCTAAATTCAAACATCCAGGTGTCATTTTCAACATGGGAGGAAGGAAGTACACAGCTTTGTCAGGATTATGCTGTTTTTATTGATCCATCATCAGCTATATTGAGGAATCCATTTTCTGAAAAAAAGTGGAGGAAATTTCAAATATCCAGGTTATTTAGCAGCTCAAATGCTGCTGTTAAATTGCATGTGATTGATGTGAACTTATTCCAAAAAGGAACTAGATTTGTGGATAGATGGCTCGTTGTGCTCAGCCTGGGATCTGGGCAGACCAGAAACATGGCCCTTGATAGGTATGCTGAAGGGTTTTATTCTCTGATTAGTGAATGGCATGCAACACCTGCTTCCCCTTCTTCCCCAAACTTTGTTGACTACTTTAAATCCATATAAATATGTTGTGCTCTATTTGTTGGTTTGCAATAGTTCAAAATGTTTTCTCTTGATTCAAAATAAGAGAAGTTGGCATTTTCTCTACATGCATCCTCTTTTTCTTTGCCTCTTCTCCCTAAGAAATATCAGCAGTGTTCTTGATGTTCTTTAACAGTCATCATTTTTGTTCTTAGGCGCTATTTGGCCTACAATTTGACACCAGTTGCTGGAGTTGCTGCTCATATATCCCGCAATGGCCATCCAACTAATGGTCATCATACAAGCTCCATAATGACTCCTCTTCCTCTTTCTGGTGTTGTAACGTTGCCAGTCACTGTTCTTGGATGTTTCCTTGTGCGCCACAACGGTGGTCGCTATCTCTTTAAATACCAAAATAGTGAAGGATTTTATGAGGTGCAGCCTGATGCTGGAGACCAGTTGATTGAAGCTTGGAACAGAGAACTTATGTCCTGTGTTTGTGATTCCTATATAGAATTGGTAGTGGAAATGCAGAAATTAAGGAGAGATCCTTCAACTTCTAGTATTGATTCAAGTTCCAGTCAGGCGGTTGCTTTGTCTTTGAAGGCTTATGGAGATCAGATTTATTCCTTTTGGCCAAGGTCTAATGGTTATGTACCGAGTGATGGAGCTGATGATGATAGTAAAGTATCGTCAGCTGAAGTGCTTAAAGCTGATTGGGAATGCCTGGTGGAACAGGTTATAAGGCCTTTCTACACCCGGCTGGTTGACCTACCGGTTTGGCAGCTGTACTCAGGAAATTTAGTCAAGGCTGATGAAGGTATGTTTCTCTCCCAGCCTGGCAATGGGGTCGGTGGTAATTTGCTTCCTGCTACTGTTTGTAGCTTTGTGAAGGAACATTATCAGGTGTTTTCAGTTCCGTGGGAGTTGGTGAATGAAATCCATTCTGTGGGAATTACAGTTCGAGAAATTAAACCTAAAATGGTCCGTGAACTTTTGAAGGCGCCATCAACTTCTATTGTTCTTCGATCTGTTGATACTTTTGTAGATGTTCTCGAGTACTGCTTGTCTGACATTAAATTCCCAGCATCATCAAATTCTCATGGAGATGATATTTTAGTAGATCCCTTTAACCCAAATGCTTTTATTAGAGTCACCAATGAAGTGGGTATTGGACTGGACTCCGTATCAGTGTCTAATGCGCGAACTTATCAAGGCTCCTCTCAGAATGCAGCCATTTCAGGTGATGCACTTGAAATGGTAACAAATTTGGGGAAGGCTTTATTTGATTTTGGCCGGGGTGTTGTTGAGGATATTGGTAGGGCTGGAACCTTGGGTCAGAGGGATGATGGAGCTGGTAGCAGTAACAGCAGGAATGGTAATGGAGACCTGAGACTTTTATCGATAGCCAATGAGGTCAAGCGCTTACCATGTCCAACTGCTACAAATCATTTAGCACGCTTGGGGGTGACTGAACTTTGGTTAGGAAACAAGGAGCATCAGATGTTGATGAGGCCATTAGCAGCTAAATTTGTCCACTCAAAGGTGTTGGATAGGTCCATTTTCGAAGATATTTTTTCAAAAAATGCCATTCAAACAGCACTTAAACTAAAGAGTTTCTCATTTCACTTAATGGCTACTCATATGAGATTGCTTTTTCATGATAACTGGGTCAATCATGTTATGGAATCAAACTTGGCTCCCTGGTTTTCCTGGGAGAATATGTCAGGGTCTGGTGGTGAAGGTGGTCCTTCCCCTGAATGGGTAAGAACCTTTTGGAAAAGCTTTGGTCAATCGTCAGACGACCTTTCTCTCTTTTCTGATTGGCCTTTAATTCCTGCATATCTTGGTAGGCCAATTTTATGTCGTGTAAGGGACTGCCATCTGGTCTTCATTCCACCTCCAACAGATCCAATATCTGGGAATGGTGTCATGGATGCAGCTGCAACACAACATGATCTAACTGGAGTTTCTGTCGATCAAACTTCTGAATCTGATTCAATTCAACGGTACATTTCAGCTTTTGAAATATCTAAAAGTCGTTACCCCTGGTTGGTATCATTGTTGAATCAATGCCATATCCCTGTTTTTGATTTTGCTTTCATGGATTGTGCTATCTCTTGCAACTTGCTTCCTGCATCCAGCCAATCATTAGGGCAAGTTATTGCCTCCAAGCTTGTCGCAACTAAACGTGCTGGCTTTTTCCCTGAACTCACATTGTTTTCTGCTGCTGATCGAGATGAACTTCTTAATCTTTTTGCTCTTGATTTCTCTAATAATGGGCCCAGATATGGAAGAGATGAACTTGAAGTGTTGTGCTCATTGCCCATCTACAGAACAGTTTTGGGTTCTTTCACAGGTTTAAACAACCAAGAACATTGTATGATCTCGTCAAATTCATTCCTTAAACCATGCAATGAGCACTGTCTGTCGTATTCAACAGATTCAATTGAATGTTCTCTACTTCATGCTCTTGGGATCCCTCAGTTGCATGATCAACAAATTCTGGTGAGGTTTGGTCTGCCTCGTTTTGAAGAAAAACCTCAGAATGAACGAGAAGATATACTGATTTATCTTTATACGAATTGGCAAGATCTCCAAGCTGATTCTTCTGTAGTTGAAGCTCTAAGGGAAACTAGTTTTGTTAGGAATGCTGATGAATTTTCATCTGATGTATACAAGCCTAAGGACTTGTTTGATCCTGGGGATGCTTTACTAGCATCAGTATTTTCAGGTGAGAGGAAGAAATTTCCAGGTGAAAGGTTTAGTACAGAAGGGTGGCTCCGTATTCTACGGAAAGTAGGCCTTCGAACTGCTACAGAAGCTGATGTGATACTTGAATGTGCTAAAAGGATTGAGTTTCTTGGAAGTGAGTGCATGAAGTCTACTGGGGATTTTGATGATTTTGAGACAGATATGACCCGCTGTCGTGGTGAAGTCTCTATGGAAGTGTGGACTTTGGCTGGGTCTGTTATTGAAGCTGTGCTCACAAACTTTGCTGTCCTTTATGGAAATAACTTCTGTAATCTACTAGGAGATATTTCTTGTGTACCAGCTGAACTAGGCCTGCCAAATGTGGGTGTGAAAAGAGTTCTTGCTTCCTATGGTGAAGCTATTCTATTGAAGGACTGGCCTCTGGCTTGGAGCTGTGCTCCTATTCTCTCTAGGCAAAATGTTATTCCTCCTGAATATTCATGGGGAGCACTGCACTTGAGGAGTCCTCCGTCCTTTGCTACAGTACTAAAACATCTACAGGTATGAAACTTCACCTTTGCCTTCTTTTTATTCAACAGAGCTTTATGTCTAAACACACAACTAACAAGAATTTGACAGATTATCGGGAAAAATGGTGGTGAAGACACTCTTGCTCACTGGCCTACTGCATCAGGCATGATGACCATAGATGATGCTACTTATGAAGTTTTGAAATATTTGGATAAAATATGGGGCTCCCTCTCTTCTTCAGGTTGCTATGTTCCTCTGCTGTCAACTATCTCTAGAATGGAATGGGTTTACAGCAACTCTTCAAATTTCTTTAGTTTCTTTGAGAGCATCACTGTATTTATATTTTACTATAGCTATTTGGTTCGTACTTTCATACTAGTTCAATTATACTGACAAGTTCATTGAATCTTGGTTTATGTAAGTTTACCTTTTGCACATCACAGTTGTGGAATTATATGGTTAGAAGACTAAAGCAACGGAAGTTTGGCTTATGCAGATATAGCAAAGCTGCAAGGAGTGGCATTTCTGCCTGCTGCAAATGGAACACGCCTGGTGCCAGCTAACTCTCTTTTTGCACGTTTGACCATTAATTTGGCTCCATTTTCTTTTGAGCTTCCTTCTCTCTATCTTCCTTTCATGAAGATTCTTAAGGATTTGGGACTTCAGGACATGCTATCAGTTGCTTCTGCAAAAGAGCTTCTGTTAAATCTACAGAAAGCATGTGGATATCAGCGTTTAAATCCAAATGAACTCCGTGCTGTGATGGAAATTCTATATTTTGTCTGTGATGGAACTGTTGAGGCAAATATGCTTGATAGGCTTGACTGGAAATCAGATGCTGTATTACCAGATGATGGTTGCAGACTCGTTCATGCAAAGACTTGCATATACATTGATTCATATGGCTCTAGGTTTGTTAAGCATATTGACACTTCTAGGTTAAGATTTGTTCACCCGAATATTCCTGAGAGAATATGCAAAGTCTTAGGCATCAAAAAGCTATCTGAAGTTGTCACAGAGGTATTTTGGTCTTGTTCTGTTGAACGTTTTAGTGATTTTTTCATAGTCTCGTACAATGAAAAATATTAGAGCATCTGTGTTAATTTATATGCTTGTGTTTGCAGAAACTTGATAATGAAGGCAATTTAGAGACTTTGGATGGTATTGGCTCCATCCCATTAGATATTATCAGAGAGAAGCTGTTAAGCAGATCCTTTCAGGGTGCTGTGTGGACTCTTGTAAATAGGATAGCTGGTTATCTTCCAGGAATTAACAATATGGATTTGGGAACTATACATAGTTCTCTGGAATCTATTGCAGACAAGTTGCAGTTTGTTAAGTGCCTTCATACCCGTTTCTGGCTCCTATCAAGATCTCAAGATATTACCTTTGTATCTAAGGATTCTGTAATTCCAGAGTGGGAGAATGAATCTAGACATCGGACTCTTTACTTCGTTAACAAGTCTAAAGGCTGTATTTTGGTTGCTGAGCCTCCCACTTATATCTCTGTTCTTGATGTTGTTGCAACTGTTGTAAGCCAGGTTTTAGGATCCCCCATTCCATTGCCTATAGGATCTTTGTTTTCATGTCCTGAAGGATCTGAGGCTGCAATTATTGATATTCTGAAACTTCATTCTGACAAGAGAGAAGAAATTGAAACCACTAGTAACAATTTGATCGGCAAAGAGATAATGCCTCAAGATGCTCTTCAAGTGCAGCTTCACCCATTGAGGCCATTTTATAGGGGAGAAATAGTGGCTTGGCGGACTCAAGATGGAGAGAAGTTGAAATATGGTAGAGTTCCAGAGGATGTCAGACCTTCAGCAGGCCAAGCCCTCTATAGATTCAAGGTAGAAACAGTGCCAGGAAAGACTGAGTCTCTTCTTTCTTCTCAGGTTTTCTCATTTAGAAGTGTATCGATGGAAAACAGTGCCTCCTCAGCAGTCTTGCCTGAGGATAATCCTGTTATAACTGACAACAGGACTCACAATGAGATGCCAGAAAGTTCTGAACGAGGCAGAACTAAATCTTCTCAGGTTTGGATCTCTGTGTTGCTACCTTCTGTGCTTTTATTAGTTTGCGCTTGTGATGCTTGAAATATGATAATAACTGTTGCTTAATCCAATTACAAAAAGCCATTTGGATTCTGTATTCGTATTCTCTCTTAAGTCGCTTTGGTAATATCCCAGCTCCTTCAGAATACTGAACTTGAGCACTCCTGCCCAAGGAGTTGCCAGGTAGTTTATAAACTTTTCGATGGAGTGGTTCAGGTGGCTAATAGTTTATATACATGTGTTTGAAAGGGGGGCGGGGGGGAGGTGCATTTGAGTTGTGGCAACTTAGCGGCAGCCTCTTTGCTTCTTGTAACCATTTTTTTTTTTTTTTTAAATCCATCTAGGGAAAGAAAAGGAGAGTAATTTAGATAAAATGCTACAATTTGGAACTTAAATTTATTTAGATATCTCTGTGCTATATCCAAATTTATTCAAATAATTCTGGCATCATATGGGATTTAAGCAAATTGTATCCTTGTTCCATGGCAATCATTAGTGGTAATGGACTTTACTGTTCTCTTTTATTGTATAGCAGCAACTAATCAGATTTTGTTTATCTTCAATGCAGCCTATTAAAGAGCTCCAGTATGGTCGAGTGTCGGCTGCAGAACTGGTTCAGGCGGTTAATGAGATGCTGTCTGCAGCTGGAATCAACATGGATGTGGAGAAGCAGTCACTACTGCAGCAAACTATAACCCTTCAAGAACAATTAAAAGAATCACGAACAGCACTTCTGCTTGAACAGGTTCAATTTTTTCTATGTTAAAGTGGTTTTGCAAATTCCAGCATCATAATTTGTATTTTAAAACTCCATGTATCTTATCACATCCACACCTTGTAAGGTATTGCTTGTTTTGGTCCGTTGAGTCTCATGGTTGTCAGTCTGAACATTTCAGAGTTGAACTTTAGCACACAGTCGATGTAGGGATTTATGGTTCCTGTTTAGGATCATGGTCTATAGCTAATGGTGCTTGAGTGGTGGTATTAGAAGATGAGTATTTAATGTTGCCGCCAAATTTGCAGGAAAAGCTTGATGTAGCTGTAAAGGAAGCTGATACAGCAAAAGCAGCATGGCTTTGCCGGGTTTGTTTGAGCAATGAAGTTGATATGACGATAGCTCCTTGTGGCCATGTGCTTTGTCGTAGATGCTCATCTGCAGTTTCACGATGTCCATTCTGTCGGCTCGAGGTCAAAAAAACGATCAGAATTTACCGGCCATGATGATCTCAAAGTGCTTTAAGAAGTTATATGGGATTTATGTCCTCAAGTCTTATAAATACAAAAATGCCGGGTATAGTTTCTTCACCCTCTGATATCTAAGGCAATAATGAGGTTGGTTCAGAAACACAGCTGCAAAATCTCAGTTGTGACATTTATTAGGGGATTTGATCCACTGAATATGTTGTATGATTTGTGTAATGCTTCTTGTGTAAATATTAACAAAAATACAAACTAGTCGAGTTGAAATTTTAAATGTGAATACTTGCGTTAATGTATATCAATCATCTTGATTCTTTGGTCAAACCTGATTCACTGCACTGTTTATATGTGTTGATAAAATATTAATAAAAAATATTTTTATGTTAATATTTATTTTTTATAATTAAACTTGAATTTAAATGATTTTTATTATTAAAAATTGAATTTGACTTGGTCAATCTTTTATCCAAGCTAATCCCAAAAACTCTATTTCAGCTACTTTTAAGTTCATGAACTGTAAAATAGTTTTTCGCAGCAGAGCTCACGCAAATTCATCTTTTAGCATTTATTTCTCTATAATTCTATATCTGTGATAGGTAATGTTAATATGACCATCTGAGTCTAAAGAAATGTAAAAATAAAATAAAATAAAATAAACTTAAGAGATTTAAATTTTAACTCTCGTTTTCCTAATGTTCATTTTTCATTTTAAAAAACAAAATAACAACTCATTTTTATCTTAAAAAACATTTTCACCCACTTTTATGGTTTTTCTTCTTTCTAATGATATTAAATCATTGTTTTTCTAGAGCTGGTAAAGTATGCTCGGGCCGAAAAGTTCGTATGTGTTGATTCGAGTCCGTAACGGTTTGAGTTGGTGACAGATCTGAGCTTGATAAAGTTTGGACCTGACAGAACTTGAGCCTGAGAAAGCTCGAGCCTATAACAGATTCGAACTCGAAATCGATCTAGCCTAAGCCTGATAAAATTTGACTTAAAATTTGAAAAATTCAACTTTATAACTAAATAACCATAATAAACTTTATTAATTAATCTACTCCCCCTATGGTTCTTGGACAGCAATTATCAGATTAATAATTATTAAAATCTATAAATTGAACTTCAAAGTCAATATAATAACATATTATATAACTATTACTGAAATCGAAATTGGTTACCTAATTCAACCTTAAACGATATACTAAATTAGTATATTATTAATGGTGAGTATTTGATACACTAGTAGTATATTTTTTTTATTCCTTAAGTGAACTTAAAAAATTGACTTATGTCTTTTTTTTTTTAAATATTTTTACTATACTCTATGAGATATTTGTCAATCCCTTGACCCTGCTTGTAGAGTTTAAAAACTCCATTGATAGTTTATCAAATAATTTCCCAATTACTAATACATAATATAATAATATATTATAATTTATTGGTTTAATTATGTAAATATGTCGATTTTAAAACGAAATGAGGGTTTTAGTTTTTTTTTTTCCTAAAATTTAGGAAAATAAGTTATTTTTAGATAGAGAAACCGAAGACGCGTCCTAGGAAAAACATTTTTTTAAAAACACTTTACAAAATGCGTTTTCTTTTAATGTATTAGCTTCTCTGGTTAGATAGTCAAATAATAGTTGTTTCATCCTTGAGACTCAAGTTCAATTTCTCTTAAAAGCATATTTGTATTTTTTATATCATGTTGTTTCAAGTTTTTTTAATTAATGTAATTAATAAATTTATTGTAATTTTTTGTTTTAATTTATCTTTTTAATTAATAACTTTTTTATTTATATAAATAAAATAATGATTATAAAATAATTATATATTTTATATTTATCATTTATCATTATGTTAAATATATTTTATTTTCTAAAAACATCAACTAATTTTTATATATTTTTCTTTATATATAATATTTATATGTCAAATATTTATTTTCACCACCTACATTGTGGGTATGGTGATTTCTAATATTATAAAATCAAATAATTAATTCAAATATCATTATATTTAGTAAATATAATTTTTATGTGAAATATTTATTTACATATAAAGTTAATAATGATATTTGAAATAATTATTTGATTTTATAATATTAGAAATCACCATACCCACAATGTAGGTGGAGAAAATAAATATTTGACATATAAATATTATATATAAAGAAAAATATAAAAAAATTAGTTGATGTTTTTAAAAAATAAAATATATTTAACATAATGATAAATATAAAAAAATATGTTTTTATTATATAATTATATAATTATTAATTTATTTATATAAATAAAGGAGTTAGTAATTAAAAATATTTTTGAATCATGAAAGCTTGATTTCGCTAGTCCATGTACCAATTTGTGAAACTATTAAAGTTTTTGAAAGTTTTCATTTTTGAGAAATGGATGAATTTGATGTGAATTTGATAGAAATTAAGCTTAGATTATGAAAAGGACTAAATTGTAAAGCTTAATTGTTAGTTTCATACATTAGAGACCAAACTGAATAAAATACAAAAATTTTTATGAAATTTCGATTGGAATAGAATGTAGGAGATCCCTAATGAGTATGTGTAGAATCGAATTTTAATCCAAAGCTCTAGATCGAAAGTTATGTTTATCTTGAGTTTAGGGACTAAAATGAATCAATTACAAAATATGTGTGACTTTGTATTTACATTTGATTTGATATGAAATTTGATATTTTATCATAATTTAAATATTATTTGTAGCAAAATATGTGTGAGTTGTTGAGTCGTATTCTATAATTTTAATTTAATTTAAAAATTTATCAAATCGATTAGAGTGAATTGAAATTTTAATTAAATTAAAAAAAATGTTAAATGCTCGAATTCAAAATTATTTGGCTTAATATTTGAAAACACTTTCAAACTAAAATAATAAGAAAAATAATTTAATATGATAATTTAGATTTGATAATTACTTATTTAACATATCAAATTTATCATTTTGAAAAAAAAAACTTTAAACATTTTTTAACTTAACATTTTATATAATCTTTTTAAAATTTTATATAATTTCCAATTTTTTAAAAGATTTGAAGGTTATTTTTTTTTAATTTATGCTCATTTACTATTTTGAAATAACAAGTCCTAAAGATATTTACATTGATTTATTTTTCGGTTTATTTAATTTTTTAGTTATAAAAATTTAATAAAATTCAAAAAAATTACTTATTCGAGTTTATTCAAAAAATCAAATAATTTTTTAATTTTTTAAAGTAAATTCGAATTTTACTCAAATGGGTAGGAATTCATCAAATAGTTCCTTTGCTCTTTTAAATTTGGACGTGGCTTAGAAAAAGATGAATTTTTTTTTTGGTTTGCTTTGTGGGTAATTTACTAAAAAATGCCTATTTCCAAAATTATTTACAAAAATTGGCCAATTTTTTGATTATTTATCGAAAAGGTCTGAATTCCCCGAAAGCGCGTCCACGTCAGCGTGAAGTCAGGGGATGTGTCAGCAAAACGCATTCCTAGGGGAGCGTTTTGCCCTTTTTTTTAGGGTTAGGATTTTTTGTGCTTGATTTAAGGTTTTAGGGTTTAAGGTTATGGTTTTAAGAGTTTAGGATTTTATTGTGTTCAGGGTTTTAGGGCTAATTAAATTAGGGCTTAGGGTTAATTAATTAAATTAACTATTAATTTTAAAAAATTAATTAAATTAGGGTTTATGATTTTTAGGGTTAATTAATTAAATTAGGATTTATTGTTTAAAAGTTTAGGGTTAGGATTTTAAGAGTTTAGTAGTTTATTGTCTTTAGGGTTTTAGGGTTAATTAAATTAGGGTTTATGGTTAATTAATTAAATTAACTATTAATTTAAAAAATCAATTAAATTAAGGTTTAAGGTTTTTAGGGTTATTTAATTAAATTAGAATGCACTATCAGCAAAATTACTGAAAAAAACTTCCACGTGGATACTCTTTTGCTACGGTAGTATCTGAAAAAATAATTTTGAGAAGACGTTTCTGAACAAATAGTGTCCAAAACGTTTCAAGCAGCATGCACTATCAGCAAAATTACTGAAAAAAGCTCCCACGTGGACGCTCTTTTGCTACAGTAGTATCTGAAAAAATAATTTTGAGAACACGTTCCTAAACAAATAATGTCCAAAACGCTTCAAGCAGGATGTATTGTCAGCAAAATTACTGAAAAAAACTCCCACGTGGATGCTCTTTTGCTACAGTAGTTCCTATTTGGCCTTGACTATAAATAAGTCAAATTTCATTCTTAGGTTGCATAAGTTACAGCAAGAGAAATTGAGGCTAATGTAGAATAGATACTGAAGATGAGTGAACGTATTAGTGTTGTTATTTACTATGATGGTGAGGTCCGTGACACGAAGGACGGCGTTATTTTTTATCGGAGAGCACAGCGCGACTGGTTTTTAACCAGAACATAGATTTGACAGAACTTCGTAAAAAAATTAGGAGTAAAATCTTCGAAACGATGCCAATGAAAGTTTTGTCTATTAAGTATCAATTTTGTGCTTCGATTGATCCCGTGAGATATGACTCATTCGACATCAAAGGTCCTCGTAGCTTGGAAGTAATGGTGCAGACTCATATTGCTAGTGGATCACCCTATCTTGAGTTATATGTACAATTTTTATCACCAAATGATGTATTTGCAACTTCAACATCTACTATTGTTCGAGAGGAATACATAACCCATGCTCGACACTCCGTTAGCGGGTGGCAAAACACGGAAGCACCCTGTTTAGTAGTAGTATGGAATACACAACCCCTGCACGACACTCTGTTGGTGGATGGGACATGCAGCTCGGTAGGTCGATGTTTGATACTAGAAATACGTACTGGGGAATGACATCAACTTCTAGTGGTTGGAAATCTACATCTGATTGGAGACGTTATGAAACGTCTACAAAAAGGGATGATGTACTCCCTACGACATCCACCGGCGAGGGGACCTCGTTCGTTGCAAATGATGGTGGGTCGGATGATGAGTCCGATGTGGATCCACCTCAAGAGCCGGGCCGCGATAGTGCAGAAGTTGCATTATTTTCTGAACCGGAGCTTGTTTCAACCATACCTGAAGATGTTGAAGGGGGTTCAGATGAAGAAGAAGAAGATCTATGATTCAAGGCGTACTCACCTCCAGCCACATGCATAATACCAATCTATCTCAAGATGATGCATTAGAGTTTCCAGATCTACCACACAGAAGGCGTGACCGTACAAGTTCGTCAATGGATTCGGTTGAATTGGAAGTTGGTAGGGAGTTTTCCAATAAGGATAGTTTTCTTGATGCATTGAAACAACATAGCATTATGAACGAGGTTAACTACAACGTGGTTAAATCCAAATTCGATAAGTTTGAGGCCAAGTGTGCAGTGTAAGACAGTACATGTCTATGGAAAATCAAGGTCTCGTTGAGGAAAAGGACAGTCTTGTAGAAGATAAAAAAGTACAAAGGTCCACATACATATGTTGGCGGTATAGTATCACTAGGTGTTTAGAGTTTTTGAATAATACTGTTATTACGTAATGTTGCATTATTTAACGTACTACAGGTGTTTCACAAGATCATCCCAAGATGGATTCAGATATGTTAGCTAGCTTAATACTACCGACAGTGAAGGCAAATCCCAAGACTTCGGTGCCGGTCTTAATTGCCAATATTTGTCGCCAATTGAGGTACACGCCCTTTTACCGCAAGGTTTGGATAGCTAAGCCGAAGGCAATGGAAAAGATGCATGGTAAGTGGGACACTTCATATAATGAAGTGTGGCAGTAGTGTCAGGTGCTGAAGAGATATGTCACAGGTTGCATAATAGACGTTGAAACGGCACCTGTGTACTTCAACGACCGATTGCTCTATGGATGCCAAGTGTTCAAGCATCGATTCTGGAGCTTTAAGCAATGTCGAGATGCATTTCTATACTGCAAGCCATTGGTACAAATTGACGGTACCTTTATGTATGGTAGATATACCCATCGGCTATTGCTAGTTATGGCACAGAATGACAGTGAGAGAATCCTTCCAATTGCGTTTGTAATAACACTGGAAAAGTCAGCTGATGACTGGGATTTCTTTCTTTTTAGGTTAAGGAGGCATGTTTGCCCTTAACCTGATATCTGCGTTATATCAGATCGGAGCACTGGAATACTAGCCGCAATTGAGCGACAGGGAAGCCAATGGCATCACACACACCATCGGTATTGCCTAAGGCACATTACGTCTAACTACTACAAGTAATATCGATCTACAAATGAACGACGGCAAGTGATAAACATGGGTATTTAATCTCTATTAATAAAATTTCATTTGTAATATTCAATTTATTCTGAATTGAAGAGTGGTATGTAATTTTCGCTATCAACTTATATTGGCAAGGTATGAGATAAGTAAGGACCGTTTTCATGAGATGTTGGCGGTTTTGCGTTCAGTTAACGAAGAAGGCACAAACTACCTCTGTAACATACCTTTCAAACTGTGGACACAAGCATACGACGGCGGCCTACAATATGGTCATATGACCTCAAACCTGACTGAGTGCATAAATTCTGTTCTAAAAGGAACGTGTCATTTGCCAGTAACATCGGTTGTACGAGAAACATATTTTCGTTTAGCGACACTATTTCCAAAGCAAACTGCGAGTTATAAAGGCCAAATGTAGGGAGGCTATGTATGGTGCGCGAAGGTATTGCAAGAAATTAACAAGGCGAAGGCACGTGCCAACACCATGCACACAGTATGTCACTATCGTGACAACCTATGGTTTCATGTGACGGAGTTTAATAGACCGAACCAAGGTACACTTGAGAAATAGGAACTGCGACTGTGGGACGTTTGACGCACTACGTTATCCATGCGCTCATGTAATTGCAGCTTGTCAGAATCTCCGTCTAGATCCAATGAGCTACGTCAATAAAGTGTACAAAATAGAATACATGTACACCGTGTGGAGACACGTATTCCCACGGTCCCAGATGAACGTAAGTGGTCGTCTGTATCGCTTAGTTCGTTTAAGCTATTACTAGATAGAGAATTGCATCGCAAACCAAATGATCGGCTTGCTCGACTAGAATACGTAACAATATGGATATCCGATAAACGACGAACCAACAGAAGTTGTGCGGATGGTATAGGAACACAGGCTATACAACTCGATCATGTCCAAATCGGAATAGCTGATAGTTGTTGTAATAAAATTATGTTGCATTATTTATAATTTATTAAAAATATAAAAATATTTAAAATATTGTCTTATTCAAAAGAACATTTATTTTATTAAAATTATAAAAAGTAAATTACAATTAAAATATTAAAAACAACTTTTTATTTTATTAAATGAAATAATATAAAAAAACTTTGTACAAATATATTAAAAAAATAAATGTTGGTGCTGGTCGGAATCAGTGCCAATGGGGGTTGTCGTCAGTTACTCACTGGATTCCTCCTTGGTTTAGCTTTCGGTGGGGGTTGTGGTTGTTCCGGAGGGGATTGTGGTTCCTCCGATAAGGGATCTGGTTACGGGTGTTGGGAGGATGACTATCTTGATAGAATAATAAATGTGGAGGTGTTTGAATCCCATAAGGCGATGGGGATTGGTAAAAAGAACGGCTCCCCGACGGTGACTCGTGCGATCCCTCATGCGACGACGGCTTATTAATCGAAGGTTGACTTAGAGTAATCGGGAACAGAGATGAACCGGGCCATACATTCCAACCTGCCATAAGACTAGGAAACGGAAACATATAAGGGTTAGGATACATATAAGGCTCAAGATATGTACCTGGCATAATCTGAAAAGGTTGTGATATGGGTATAGTCGGTTGAAGTGTTGGGCCTGGTGACTGTGTGGGCGCTGTTGATGGGCCCGCATCGTCATCCCTTCTTCTTGGACTTCAAATGCCTCGTCGTTCTCTTTGGGCACGAATTTGCCGTCGCCTCTCCTCTTCCGACAGTAAATATGGCTTGCAATGGATCCTAAACCATGGCATGTATTCTGGCACGCACGCTAACTCAGGAACGATGATCGGCTCCCGAGTAGGTATAAAATCATACCAATTTTCTCACATTTCGATATATTTTACTAGTATCTCGACCAATCCATATTCAATAGCCGTAATTCGACTTGGTGCTTATCATCGAGCACCTAATGTTCCACGAAAATTGATTGTCGAAATCTAAATTACCGCAATACTCTATCTGACTGGTGCATCTCCACGATAGCATAGTTGACCAATAAGACCTTCACATACCAAATGTTCAGATTTTAAAAAAATTCATCCGAAATTATTGTCTGAATTACCGGATCCTCGTATGGTGTCCATTGAAACTATATGAACATGATAGAAATATTAGTTATATACATAATACTAAATACTAAATACGAAACAACTATTTTATTATGTATATATATTTTATTTAATACTTACTTGTGCTTCCGACTGTTGCTCTAATAGAAGCCGTATATCTTCAAGAGAGGTGAGCATTCCAATATAACTCGTCGAATGGTTCCACCTAATTAAATAAATTTTTAGCATACAATTATATTATAAATCTACGTGATAATTGTAAAATCTAATATAAAATTTACATCGTTATCAGTGGGAATGTATATGGGTGGTTCACTCGAGGACATAAAAATGAAAAGCGAAACCGTGCCCATGATTGTAATAGTGATAGGCAACCTCCGATTTTGGCTTTATTCGGTCGCGTCGCCTCGCACATCTCCCAATACAATGTTTCCAGCACGGCAGACCCCCAACTAAATTCACCAACTGCTTTAAAATCAACGAGTTTCAGCAGCCACCTCAGATATTATCGGTTTCGTGATAAGTCCGGCATCAGATAACCTCCAATCATCTCAAGAATGTATGCCTGAGCATATCGTATTCTTTCTAGTTCAGTCGAATCATTATTCGGCTTTGGGAATGTGTCTCGTAACCAGCCCATCTTGATTCGACCTTCGTTAATATTATCCTGAATAACACCCAAAAGCTCGTAGCATACGGCTCCCCAATCAACAGATTGAGTGGACCCGATGATTGCGTACCCATCTATTAGCAATCCCAATTGCAATTGCACGTCTTCCAGAGTGATAGTACACTCTCCGCATGGAAGATGAAAAGTGTGCGTCTCGGGTCTCCACCTCTCTATTAATGCACTGATTAGTTTCGAGTCCAACTTGCACCCCCGGCCTATCGTGGCCACGCGCCAAAAACCTACATCCCGCAGGTAATTCTCTATCAACGGCGATGGAGTACCAGACGTATGACAGATATAGCATTGCAACACCCGATCTACAGACTGTTATAAAAAATTATAAAATATAAATATAAATAAAAAAATTAAATAGTATTGAAAAATTAATTAAAATTATCATTTACCATTGTCATTTGATAGACGGAGATATATTTATTATCGAGACGAATTAATTCTCCGCCCTTTGCTAACACGATCAAATATTTTTTTATTTAAAAAAATTAATTCAAAAAAAGTTTAAACAGAGCTTTTTTGCAAAAATTAAAGAGAGCTTTGAGAAAATATAAGAGAAATTTAAGAGAATTATGAGAGAATTATGAGAGGACTTTTGTCTAAAAAAATAAAAGGGGGCCTTTTATATATATATTTTTACCGTTGGAGGTCAAATGGTCAAGTGACCATTGGAGTGGGGAAAAACGCATCCGCGGGGGAGCGTTTTGTCCACGTCAGCACAAAGCGCGCCCTCAAGGAAGCGCTTTGTGCTAACGTGGACAAAATGCTCCCCCAGGGATGCGTTTTGCTGACACATCCCCTGACTTCGCCCTGACGTGGATGCGTTTTCGAGGAATTTAGACCTTTCCGATGAATAAGCAAAAAATTGGCCCATTTTCGTAAATAATTTTAGAAATGGGCGTTTTTTAGTAAATTACCCATTTGTTTCATTTTCCTAGTTTTGCTAGTTTTTGTTTTATTTCAGTTGAGTTGTGGTTTTTTCAGTCTTGATGTCATTATTAATGGCTGCTTGTCTTTTCTTTTTTTCATCAAATTTGATCATTCTTCTATGTATTTTCTTCATGTATATAATTATATTTGAAACATCCTATATTATATGATTTTTTTATTTCAATAATTCTGGAAAAAAAATAAAATACAAGTATGAGTAGGAAGATAAAAGTGCTAAATATAGGTTAGGTTTGGTCATTATTTATTAATGTGATTGTGATTTTGAAGGAACTTAAGTTAGCGGGTGACGGGCGACGAAACCACTAAATATAGGTTTCTACGATAAAATAATAGTAAATGGAAATATAGAGTAGTAGGGTCGAATTCATAGGGACTGGTTATCTAATTTTGCCTTTTCTCATGATCAGAATTACTATCGTGGTAACATTCGTGCCCACGACTTGTGCGTTTGCAATGTTGGAAAATAAAAGAGGATTTTAGTTGATAAAGATAATAATATTAAAAGAAATGTATATATGTATATAAAATAAAGCAAAAAAAATGTGATGGGAAAATTAATTAAGCGAAATAAAATAAATTGGAAAATTAAATATTTTTAAAGCTTAGACTTAGTCTCGGTATACTCCGAACTTGAACTGATCCTTGAAAAATAGTTTTTTCTCTTTCAACCGATAAGTTGGTTATAATAATTGAGAACGCCTCAAACCACTAACTCTTCCTCTCATAATCGATTCTGGTACGACCTGCAAATCGACCCTTGTCGAATTTCTACCCACGTGGCACATACCCGTAATTTAAGACTCCGACAGCCTTACGATCTGAAAAGCCCAACTCAAATTAACGGCCTCAAACGTCTGGGTCGTTTAAATCCGATCTTTATCTCCCTTGACGAAATCCAACTAAAATTTTCCAATTGAACACACGAATTTGTTTGAGGGATTTTGAATACAACACGGCCAACTCAACTTCCTAATTATACGCCAAACAATTCCAACCCAACGCGTACTTTTAAAATTAAAATCGAATCAACTTTAAGGGACGAATTTGTACTATCCCATATACCGGAGAGATAGCGAATACCTAGTCATAAAGTATTTAGTGTAGGTTCATATCTCACAAAAGAATCATGTTTGAAAAAAATGGATTAAATGGAATTGTGGAAAGTGGAAAAGGGAGGGGACTTGTGGAGTCAAATAAGCCAAAGTTGTTGAAAGTAAAAGAAATAAATTGAGACTGCAGAATAGAATAGACGCAGGAAGGAAAAAAAGAAAGAATTATATTTAATTTCTAGGAGCCAAGTGTGATAAAATTTAGCTAGATTTTTCCTAAATATTTTCACTAAATAAATCAAAATTTTAAAAATCAAATTTAAACTAGAGATTAAATTTAAACTAATTACAGAATTTTAACAATATAAAAAATCCTCTAATCTTTATCCAGTCACTTCTTTAAAAAATCTTCAATCATTCAATCTTTATCCAACAATCTTTAAATCTTCAATATTTCAATCAAGCCCTCCTCTTTATTTTTTGTTTCAATTTAGCCATTTTTTGTTCCAATTTAGCCATTTTTTGTAAGAGTTTGAATTCAGCATACCAATTTTATTCCTGATAAGAAAAACCAAAATTTAATAGTATTTTATTCGATAATTAGCCAAAAATAAATATAATAAAAATGCGAATTTATCTTGCTATCAAAGGGTCTTGAATCTTAATCATATAGGAGTTGCAACTTGCATGTAACACTAATGTTATTATTTACTTTATATTTATTATAATTAATTGCAATAATATTCATTATACATAAATATAATTAAGTTTGTAGTAATTTAAATATGTTGACTCGAATGGGAATGAAGTACATTTTATATCCATCAGTTTACCTCTTCGAAAACCACTCACAAAGAGGGAACTAGTCAATGCTACTGGTGATGGATACCCTGGTTTTGATCAAAAAAAATGTTTCACTCGAAATCATGAGTTTCTAATTATTACTTTCGAGCAAATTTTTACTTTTTTTCTTAGATTTTTTAGGGATAAAGTAATATTTAGTTATTTCAATTTAGTCCTTAAACTTTTTTTATCTACATTAGTCCAGGAACTTGACAATTTTACTCAAATTGGTCATCAAACTTGGATTCTGTTAAGGTATGATGACGGAGCACTCTAAGTTTGTGCTATGTCATCACTTGAATTTCAGAAAAAAAATATTTTTTTTATATATTTTAGACTTTATAAAAAAAATTAGGTGATGGCTATTAGGATATAGTGCCCTTAGTGTAGTTTCCCGTCATATGTGAGTAATTTTTTGAACATAATGGTTTAATAAAATTCCATTTATATTAATATAATTCGTATTTTTCCACAATGGTTTTTGCATGCAAAGCAAAATGAATAAGCAAAAATATTGGCTCACTACTTATCTAACGTTTAATTAATATTAATTTGTACCATGTAGTCGGATCATAATACAAGAAGACAACATATATTAGTAGGTAATTTAAATGGTCCGTAGTTTACAAAATTGAAATTAAGCAAATCGATTCAAGGATTATTATGCCATCTATCAAGTTCAATTAGGGAGATACATTGCCTTGGGTATCAAGCGGATAACTCCTAAAAGATAGAGACATAAATGTGATTGTTTGGAATGACAATACATTAAACAAGCTCGTTTATGGATTTAATTACTTGTGACATTTATAGTATGACTTATCTCAATCCTAAGTAAGTGACAAACTATGCTTACGTGACTTGTACATTTTGATGTATTGAAAACTTGAGTTCAGTTTGTAATAGAACCGAAAGCTGATATGTTGGGTATACGACTTCTGCATGGCATGACTTCATTTAAAATAGTATAATTCTTAGCCTAATAAAGGGTAAAAGGTATCCACTCATTAGCATTACATGATTGATAAAAAAGTAACATGGCCATGAGTCATTTGTCTAAGACGAATTATTTAATTACTATGTGCTAGTAATTAACTTTTTTATCATGAAGGAATATATAATTGTTACCATGAGATAAAATAGAATTATATTGCGTGTGTTGCAGGCCCATTTGCCCGGGCCCAAGAAAGAAATAAAAGGCCCAGCACCCTGGCCCAACAGCCAAGCCCACATCAGACTAGGGTTTCAGAAACTGAAACCCTAGTATCCCACTTGCCGCTGCTCTCTGTCAGCCGCACGTCCCATCGCCATCTACCGCCACCAACTCCACCATCAGCCTCTGCAACAAAGAAGCAAACACGCAAGCAGCAATAACAGAGAAAAGTAGAAGCAAAATCGGTTATAAAGACGCCGAATATCATCTTTATAAGCTCTCCGATTTTTGTAAAAAAAAAGCACTTATTGGCAGAAAGAAATGAAATAAAAAAGGTTGATTACAGTGCATCTCTTCCTTATTTTTTGTTTACGTTCCTTTTTTATTTTATTTTATTTTGTTTCTTTTTCTACAAAGATTTCAAAAGCAAAACAAAACGAAGGGAAGGGAGTTTTACCTGATTTCGGCGGAGGTGAGAAGGAAGAACCGAAAGGTCTCTTCCGATTTCGGCCCTTTTCGCCAGGATTTCGGCTTTTCTAACTCCGGATATGAACCCAACTCGAAAAGAGGGGTAAAATAGGCCTTTTTGGACTTTTCCGGCCACCGCAGACGGTGGCACCATCGCCGGCGGCCGGTTACTGGCGCGGTGGCCGACGGTCGGACCTTAGGCATGAGGCCGGACTGCCCAAAAGGGCTTGAGAGAGTTTTTGAGTTTCTTTTTTAAGAAAAGTGAAGAAAATGAGAAATCTGAAAAAAAATTTGATTTTTATAGCGCCTGGAAACGACGCCGTTTTGGCCAGCTTCATCTGGCCCCAAAACGACGTCGCTTTACTCCCTAGCCCGCGCGTCGACCCGACCCAACTCAGGGGAGCCGCGTGTTTTCTATCAAGGGGTTATTTGTGATTTAGGCCCTTCCGCATTTTCGATTTGATTCAATTTAGTCCTTTTACGACTTTTCTTCATTTTTTAATTTGGATCGAAGATTTTTCCCGTTTTTTAATTTGGTCCTCAATTTGTTGGACCCCTGGGGAGGGGACGCTTGGCCTGAAATTGGGTTTATTTCCCATTAGGTCCTTCGCCCTTTCGCGCCTTTCCATTTTGGTCCTTATTTGCGCATTTATTTACTGTACAAATGCCCTTAAATTTTTTTTATCCCAATTGGGTCCATTTCGTTATTATTATTATTATTTGTACTTATATTTTTTTATATATTACTATTATTATACCATTAGTTTAATATTATTGTTGTATTTTATTTTATATTCGCTTATTTAAATTTTGAATATATTTGTCCTATTGTTATTAATATTATATTTAGTTATATATCTATATATCTTATTATATATATCCATATATCTTAATATATATATGTGCATATATGTACATTTCTCTTTATAAACATTTTTTAGCTTATATATATACATATACATGCACACATTCTTATAACTTTATCTATATATATATATATATATGCATTTATACATACTTATATTTTATATTTATAATTTATCTATACATCTATATATATACCTATATACATACTTTTCTTTTTCTCACGAATATACATATATATATACTTAAATTTTTTATAACTTCTATATACATATACATGTAGATATTTATATTTTTATATCTCCTAATACATATATATCTTTCATATTTTCGTAATTCTATGTATATACATACATATGCATATTTCCCTTAAATATACATGTACATATACATGTTCATATTTTATAATTTTCATCTATTTTCCTTTATTGTTTTGTATGATCATTTACTATGTATTTATATGTCTATTTTTTATGCTTCAGTTTATTTATTTATTTATTTATTTGCTATGGAATGTATGATTTATTTATTATTCGTTTTGTTCATTTTTTTATTTACATAATCATGTTTATTATTCTGCCATGCACATGAATATCATATTTTAAAAAAGGGAAATATTTCCAAATAAGGCAATATTTTGCGTTTGGAAATTCGAGGAACGTGCCCTAAGGTACTGGGTTTCGATTTCTCGTTCGACCAAATAGCTAAATATCCTTTTAAAAACTTTTCAAAAATAAGGCAATGTTTTGCGTTTGGAAATTCGAGGAACGTGCCCTAAGGTACTGGGTTTCGATTTCTCGTTTAACCAAATTGTCAAATATCCTATTGAATTTAAACTCATGCCATTCGAATTTTTTTTAAAAAAAGGATCGTATTTTAAATTTCTTTAAAGTTTTCAATCTTCGACATTAAGACATTAACTAATCAACTAGGTACCAATTCTGGGCGTTATGAGGGTGCTAATCCTTCCTCGTACGTAACCGACTCCCGAACCCGTTTTCTAAATTTCGTAGACCAAACTTGTTGTTTTAATAAAATTAAATTGTTTATTAAAAACAACCGCTTTTAAAGGTGACCCGATCACACCTTATCAAAAAAGATTGGTGGCGACTCCCATTTCCCGTTTCATTTTTCAAAACCCAAGTCGACCCCGTTTCAAACAAAAATGGTGTCAACAGCTTGGCGACTCCACTGGGGAACAAACACGAGAGTCAAGCCATGAGTTGATTACTTTTTGTCTTTTTGTCAAAAATCAAAAACCTAGTTTAAATATACGATCCTTTCATTGTATTTTTATTTATCTTTATTATGATCTTCGTCATTGTGATTCATAATTGCTGTGTTTAAGTTTAGATTTATTTTTGCACATTGCATTGCATGACCGTTGGTCATACCCTTTTAAGTGGGAGTGAGAAGCTACGCCTTCGTGAGGTTTTCACCTCCGCATGGGATAGTGAATCGCTTTCGGGATACATCCGTACCTATGTCTTCGTGAGATTTTCATCTCCGCATGGCCATAGGGAAATGTATTCCCCTGAACTGAACTCAGTCCGTATGAGCCTATAATGGGTGAGGATCGAGGAATCTGCTGGTTCGGGTACCCTTACTTTAGAACCAACCCTCATATAGTAGACTTAGGAACTTAACCTAGGTAGAGCCACTCCAAACCCCTAGTATCTACCCGATTAGGTACTTTTTGTTTTCTGTGCTTGCTTATGTTTTGTACTAACCCTTCTTGTTGTGTTTTGATTATGATTGCATTACATTGCATTTGCATCTTAGGAAAGAGATATGGATTCAAATCCAATTACTAAATTAGAAAGCTTGTCATGGAATACGAATTCCTTGATAAAGTGGAAAACAATACGACTTCCCAAACATATTCTGAGAAACACAAGAATGGCGATGGAAGAGTTCGTGACCTTGCTTGGTGGCCTGGGGATTCGAGACGATTGTCCAAAAGCCTTCAACAAGCTGACGAGCCTTATGAAGATGGGCAGATGATGGATCGCGACCAAGATCAAGAAAATGAGCTAGCAATGGCATCTATTGGTGAGATTACCTCAAACATGCGGATGAAGAAAAAAATCGATGTTGTTTCTTGGAATATGAGGATAAGGTCGTACATGTATCCGTTTTATGTAAGGGAATTTGCTTTCTAGAAAAGTTTCCTAAATGTAATTGAATCAGAATCAACGTCTCTTTAGGCATTCATTTCATGCATCTGCATTACATTGCATCATATGCATTAGATTTTCACGAAGTGACTCTAATTATGTAAAATTATTTCAGCTAATCTGGAAAACCAATCAACCAAACATCCTTACGGTACTCGTCGCAAAGCCAAAGAAATGGATCAAAGATTAGAGAAACTGGAGCAAACGCAAAAAGAGATGCAAGACTAGTTACAGGTGCAAATGAAAGAACATATGGAAAAGATCCAGAAAGACATGGCACAAAAGATGAAGGAGTCTCAGGATGAACTAATGACTAAATTGACGCAATTAATAACCAAGGGAGTGGATAAAGGGAAAAATCCTGTGGTTTGCGATGAAGAAGGAAACAATGATGAGCCACTTTTTTCTCCAGGATACACGCCTCCGCAAGCGCAAATTCAGATTGAACCACATCCACAAAGATCTTCTGTTTCGATTAGGCCTCAGCACTTTCAAGGTGACGCTTCAATACCGAAGAACCTTCAGGGCAGATCTGGTTCTAGTCCTGACGATAATCTGGTTGTCCCGGACTTCGATGAAGTAGCGGAGAAAGACAAGATGAAGGAGGAGTTACCAAAGCAGTTTGAGGAGAAATGGAAATGGATTGAAGAGAAGTTTAGGGCGATAGAAAGTATCGACGGCTATCGGGGAATAGATGCGAAAGATCTGAGTTTAGTTCCGGATTTGGTGCTTCCTTACAAATTTAAGATGCCGGAATTCGAGAAATATAATGGGACCAGCTGCCCAGAAGCTCATATTACTATGTTCTGTAGGCGTATGGCCGGATACGTCAACAACGACCAACTGCTCATACACTGCTTTCAAGATAGCCTCACAGGGGCAGCGTCTAAGTGGTACAATCAATTGACGCGTATCCAGATTAGCTCTTGGAGGGATTTAGCACAAGCCTTTATAAAACAATACAGTCATGTAGCTGATATGGTCCTTGACAGAATTACCCTTCAAAATATGGAGAAAAAGCCTAATGAAAGTTTTAGGCAATACGCACAAAGGTGGAGGGAGGTCGCTATCCAAGTTCAGCCGCCACTCCTAGAGAAAGAAATGACGATGCTCTTCATCAACACATTGAAGGCCCCGTTCATCACCCACATGTTAGGAAGTGCTTCGAAGAGTTTTTCAGACATAGTCACGAGCGGTGAAATGATTGAAAGTGCCGTGAGAAGTGGAAAGATTGATGCTGGAGAAAATAATAGGAGGTCAGACTTAAAGAAGAAGGAAAATGAGGTAAGCAATGTGAACACCTACAACAAATCGATTGCACAGCCAAGAAAGGTGATTACTAGTCAGCAAGGTTCATCTAGACAAGAATCGTATGTGAAGCAAGGCACTGAGAACCTTCAATTCACGCCAATTCCGATGTCATATAAGGAGTTGTATCAAAGCTTATTCAACGCACGTATTGTCGCCCCTCTCTACACGAAACCTCCACAGCCTCCGTACCCCAAATGGCACGATGCGAATGCACAATGCGAGTATCATGCGAGAAATACGGGGCATTCCATAGAAAACTGCATTGCCTTTAAGAAACTGGTTGAAAGGCTTATCAGTATGGGCATCGTTAAATTTGATGATTCCTCCACTGCGGAAAATCCATTACCCAATCATAATTGACGAGTGGGGTGAATGCAATGCACAAGCAACTGAAGAAGGGACCTTATTAGATGTTCGCCCTTATAAACCTGGGAGTGTTCTAAAGAAACCTTTGTAGTATTTAGAGCTTACTCAGAGTAATATTCAAAACACACTTGTTGCTTTCAGCCTAGAGCAACAAGAAGTCTTTCGTGAAAAAGGTTTATGTCTGAACGTCATTATTTTAATGGAATGCATCTTTGCGATCTTTTGAACTAATATTTTTTCATTGATTATTCTTTTATTCTTCCATCCAAATCATTCTTTCATTCATTCATAATCATACTGTGCAGATAATTATTCTTAAATTCATACATTCTTTATATATTATTTTGTACCTACAATAGGTCCCTGGATATCAACGACATGAATGACACTGCTACAGACTTAGAATCTCCTTTTGAGCGAGACATGTGTTTAGAGGGATCTCACGACTTTGAAGTTGACACAGAGCGTAGCTTATCTCCAAACTTGTTGAGGATGGTAGAACAAAAGGATAAACAGATCCTACCTCTCAGTGAATCATTAGAAATTGTGAGCTTGATAATAAAACCTGCACAACAGCACGATGTCAGAAATTTACAGTGCGAACGATGCAATTCTTTGCCGGGGCAATGCCTCTCTCGTTGAGTCAGCATAGCTTTACCCATTTGAAGTTGAGTTTCCATCCTTTCAAGATGTTGTTGGATTTTATCCTGATTAAAGATAGAGATCCAAATTTTTCTGTCGTAGTTGCGTCCCAAAAGGGCTCTATGAAAGAAATCTGGTACCAAAGAAGGTTTCTCACATACAAGATGAAAGTGGAAGATCTTATGTGGAAGACTTTAGAATAACATTGATTCTGGTCGAAAAGCATGACCAGAACTTGCCTAATCTCATGAATTCAAAAAATCAAAAAATCAAAAAAATCAAAGTCAAAATAGGAAAAAAGAAAAAAGGAGAGGCCAAGGCGAAAACCCGCAAAGGGCGCTTTGACCAAAGGTGGATCTGAGTTGAAAACCCGAAAAAGGACGACTCAAATTTTGAGCACAATGGGGCATGGACGTCACCATTATCGAGGACTTCTAATGGGCATTGTTTCATTTTGAGAGGCTACTGCATGAGCTAAAGTCATCGTATACCGATACAGAATTTCAGAGAAGAGAGTATTGGAGAATGCATTGAGGTTAAATAATAGCACGATAGCTGAAGTCTCAAATTAGCTCAGAAGTGGACACCACGATTCGTCACTGAAGTTCCTAGAGTTGAACATCAAAAATTGAAGGAAAATGACTGAGACTTACGAAGATTGACGTGAGAAATTACCATTTACCCTCATTGTTTGTCGAACATCGGTACTGGGGCAACACTTCTCTTTTGGTTTACAGGATTGAGGTAGTTCTACCTATTAGAATCCCCTCATTGCTTGTTGAAGGGATCCAATCGCAATGTGATCAGTTGGCCCTAGGAAAAGGGTTAAAAGCTATTCATCAGGGTCAGATGTACCATAAATAAATAATATGAGCCCATAATAAACATGCTCGTCTCAGAGAATTCCACAAGAGGGCTGGACGTTGAAAAAGATTCTTCCTTAACGAAAGGATTCTAAAGGGAAATGAATGCCAAACTAGGAAAGTCCCTATGTTGTAAAGAAGACCATTTTTAGAAGAGCACTGATCCTGAGTGAGATTGCTAATCCTATAAACTCGGATCCAGTCTAGAAACACTTCGTTTAAAGAAGAAGGAAGGACCAAGGAAAACCTGCAAAAGGGCACTTCGTCAAAAAAAAAAAGAAGAAGATGAAGATGAAGATGAAAAAAATGAAAAATGAAAAAGTAAAAATGGAGAGGCTAAGGGGAAAACCCGCAAAGGGCACCTTAGGCCAAAGGGGATTTGAGTTGAAAACCCGAAAGAGGCGGCTCAAATACTGATCAAAATGGGGCATGAGGTGATATAAGCTGCTCAAGTTTTGTTCATATTGAGGCATGTGTTGATCTTGCCATGCCTGAATCAACAGGAAAGGATAGGCGACATCTTGGGGGCATCGACAGAGCATTGTAGATCTCCTAAACACATGTCCAACTCAAAAGGGTCTTCAGAAAGTTTGTATAGAGAAGTCCAAGCTGTGATATCTGGGGCACCCAATTCTCATGTTATTTGTTGTTCTTGGAATACTTTTTCTTTCTTTCCAAGATATACATTCCCAATTCTTTTGTTGTCCTTCTTCACTATTTTCGATAATTTGTTCTTTCGAGCTATGCTCAGAACCAACTTTATTCTTATCCATTGTTATGACCTTTTTTGCAAGCATTGGAATAATGATTAATGGACTAATAAAACTTTCACAAAGGAAGTTTTGCATATTACTTTGAAAAGTTTCTAAATAATACAGGAACCTGAAACAGGACTATTGTTTAGAACATGCCAAATTTGAAGGTTGGAAATTTGAGAAGGAAGAGTCTAAGTTTGGACTTTCTCTTTGGATTTTGTTGACAAATGCATTGATTGAACAAAATGACAAGATGTCGTGTCAATGAAAAAGCTTAAATAAACAAGCAAGCAATGATCACTAGGCAATAGGAAGAGGTTACCTCGGAGAAGAGAGCCTTCATTTGTGCATGAGTCTTTGAAACGACACCCTGGAAATGGTGTAAGGGGGACCAGAAAGATTAAGATCCTATATCCTTGAATTGTGATAAAAGAGGATTGAGGAAAAACCATATTTCTACCCTTGGATTGTAGTGGGAGAATGATGGTACAAATTTTGTGCCCTAATAGATTAAACTTTAAGGTTTACAGTGGGGGCAACCAGATTAAGTGTTTCTTTGGATATACCAGACGAGCAAAAATGCGTTGTAGTACGTCAGTGATAAAACCTTAATAAGTTTTTACGTGATGTTAACCTAAGCATTAAGGAATCATCTTCATGACATTTTGCATTCATTCAAATGTCATTCATACATATCTAGTTAGGAGCATTTGATTCATTCTGATTATGTCATCCTAATCACTAGGCACAATTAGGTTCATAAAATAGAACATACAGGTCATGTTCCCCAAGGGACAGATCAATGAAGTTACAGATCTTGCCTTCCTACATTGACAGCGAAGCAGATCGAAGACACAAACCTTGCCTCTTTCGGTTGTGATGGAGCTGGTTGAAGACAAAAGATCTTGCCTTTCTACATTGACAGCGAAGCAGATCGAAGACACAAACCTTGCCTCTTTCGGTTGTGATAGAGCTGGTTGAAGACAAAAGATCTTGCCTTTCTGCATTGACAGTGAAGCAGATCGAAGACACAAACCTTGCCTCTTTCGGTTGTGATAGAGCTGGTTGAAGACAAAAGATCTTGCCTTTCTGCATTGACAGCGAAGCAGATCGAAGACACAAACCTTGCCTCTTTCGGTTGTGATAGAACTGGTTGAAGACAAAAGATCTTGCCTTTCTGCATTGACAGCGAAGCAGATCGAAGACACAAACCTTGCCTCTTTCGGTTGTGATAGAGCTGGTTGAAGACAAAAGATCTTGCCTTTCTGCATTGACAGTGAAGCAGATCGAAGACACAAACCTTGCCTCTTTCGGTTGTGATAGAGCTGGTTGAAGACAAAAGATCTTGCCTTTCTGCATTGACAGCGAAGCAGATCGAAGACACAAACCTTGCCTCTTTCGGTTGTGATAGAACTGGTTGAAGACAAAAGATCTTGCCTTTCTGCATTGACAGCGAAGCAGATCGAAGACACAAACCTTGCCTCTTTCGGTTGTGATAGAGCTGGTTGAAGACAAAAGATCTTGCCTTCCTGCATTGACAGTGAAGCAGGTCGAAGACACAAACCTTGCCTCTCTCGGTTGTAGTGGAGCTGGTTAAAGAAGCAGATCTTGCCTTCCTACATTAACAGCGAAGCAGATCGAAAACAAAGCCTTGCATCCATCGATTGCAGTGGAGCTAGTTAAAGAAGCAGATCTTGCCTTCCTGCATTAACAGCAAAGCAGATCAAAAACAAAGCCTTGCCTCCATCGGTTGCATTGAAGCTGGTTAAAGGTTACAGATTTTGTCTCCCTAAGCCGTAGCGGAGCAGATCAAAGACCGCAAATCTTATCTTCAAGTGTAAGGAAGCGGATTCAAACCACAAGTCCTATATCCCTGACCTGTAGTGGAATAGGTTGGAAATTACAGATCTTGTCCCCCTGAAGTCACAGTGGGGCAAACTAAAGCCAGAAATCTTATCTCCTTGAGATTACAGCGGAGCAGATTGAAGCCAGTAATTCTATCTCCCTGGTTGGCAGTGGAATAGATTGAAGATTGCAGATGCTGTCCTCTTAAGAAGTAGTGGAGCAGATCAATAATAATGAACCAAACCACGAATCTTGTCCCCCTGAAATTCTTGCGAAGAAAGATTGAAGCTACAAGTCAGATCTCCCTGAACTGCAGTGGAGAGGATTGAAGCGACAAGACACAGTGGATTGGAATAAAGCTACTTGAAGGGAAGCGCCAGAAGAAGTCAAGATATGGCGAGATCGGGCAAAATGGGCCTTTCTTAGTCTTTGCTCTATTATCGTTACACGACAACGAGCAAAGAGGGGCAGCTGTTGCAGGCCCATTTGCCCGGGCCCAAGAAAGAAATAAAAGGCCCAGCACCCTGGCCCAACAGCCAAGCCCACATCAGACTAGGGTTTCAGAAACTGAAACCCTAGTATCCCACTTGCCGCTGCTCTCTGTCAGCCGCACGTCCCATCGCCATCTACCGCCACCAACTCCACCATCAGCCCCTGCAACAAAGAAGCAAACACGCAAGCAGCAATAACAGAGAAAAGTAGAAGCAAAATCGGTTATAAAGAGGCCGAATATCATCTTTATAAGCTCTCCGATTTTTGTAAAAAAAAAAGCACTTATTGGCAGAAAGAAATGAAATAAAAAAAGGTTGATTACAGTGCATCTCTTCCTTATTTTTTGTTTACGTTCCTTTTTTATTTTATTTTATTTTGTTTCTTTTTCTACAAAGATTTCAAAAGCAAAACAAAACGAAGGGAAGGGAGTTTTACCTGATTTCGGCGGAGGTGAGAAGGAAGAACCGAAAGGTCTCTTCCGATTTCGGCCCTTTTCGCCAGGATTTCGGCTTTTCTAACTCCGGATATGAACCCAACTCGAAAAGAGGGGTAAAATAGGCCTTTTTGGACTTTTCCAGCCACCGCAGACGGTGGCACCATCGCCGGCGGCCGGTTACTGGCGCGGTGGCCGACGGTCGGACCTTAGGCATGAGGCCGGACTGCCCAAAAGGGCTTGAGAGAGTTTTTGAGTTTCTTTTTTAAGAAAAGTGAAGAAAATGAGAAATCTGAAAAAAAATTTGATTTTTATAGCGCCTGGAAACGACGCCGTTTTGGCCAGCTTCATCTGGCCCCAAAACGACGTCGCTTTACTCCCTAGCCCGCGCGTCGACCCGACCCAACTCAGGGGAGCCGCGTGTTTTCTATCAAGGGGTTATTTGTGATTTAGGCCCTTCCGCATTTTCGATTTGATTCAATTTAGTCCTTTTACGACTTTTCTTCATTTTTTAATTTGGATCGAAGATTTTTCCCGTTTTTTAATTTGGTCCTCAATTTGTTGGACCCCTGGGGAGGGGACGCTTGGCCTGAAATTGGGTTTATTTCCCATTAGGTCCTTCGCCCTTTCGCGCCTTTCCATTTTGGTCCTTATTTGCGCATTTATTTACTGTACAAATGCCCTTAAATTTTTTTTATCCCAATTGGGTCCATTTCGTTATTATTATTATTATTTGTACTTATATTTTTTTATATATTACTATTATTATACCATTAGTTTAATATTATTGTTGTATTTTATTTTATATTCGCTTATTTAAATTTTGAATATATTTGTCCTATTGTTATTAATATTATATTTAGTTATATATCTATATATCTTATTATATATATCCATATATCTTAATATATATATGTGCATATATGTACATTTCTCTTTATAAACATTTTTTAGCTTATATATATACATATACATGCACACATTCTTATAACTTTATCTATATATATATATATATATGCATTTATACATACTTATATTTTATATTTATAATTTATCTATACATCTATATATATACCTATATACATACTTTTCTTTTTCTCACGAATATACATATATATATATACTTAAATTTTTTATAACTTCTATATACATATACATGTAGATATTTATATTTTTATATCTCCTAATACATATATATCTTTCATATTTTCGTAATTCTATGTATATACATACATATGCATATTTCCCTTAAATATACATGTACATATACATGTTCATATTTTATAATTTTCATCTATTTTCCTTTATTGTTTTGTATGATCATTTACTATGTATTTATATGTCTATTTTTTATGCTTCAGTTTATTTATTTATTTATTTATTTGCTATGGAATGTATGATTTATTTATTATTCGTTTTGTTCATTTTTTTATTTACATAATCATGTTTATTATTCCGCCATGCACATGAATATCATATTTTAAAAAAGGGAAATATTTCCAAATAAGGCAATATTTTGCGTTTGGAAATTCGAGGAACGTGCCCTAAGGTACTGGGTTTCGATTTCTCGTTCGACCAAATAGCTAAATATCCTTTTAAAAACTTTTCAAAAATAAGGCAATGTTTTGCGTTTGGAAATTCGAGGAACGTGCCCTAAGGTACTGGGTTTCGATTTCTCGTTTAACCAAATTGTCAAATATCCTATTGAATTTAAACTCATGCCATTCGAATTTTTTTTAAAAAAAGGATTGTATTTTAAATTTCTTTCAAGTTTTCAATCTTCGACATTAAGACATTAACTAATCAACTAGGTACCAATTCTGGGCGTTACGAGGGTGCTAATCCTTCCTCGTACGTAACCGACTCCCGAACCCGTTTTCTAAATTTCGTAGACCAAACTTGTTGTTTTAATAAAATTAAATTGTTTATTAAAAACAACCGCTTTTAAAGGTGACCCGATCACACCTTATCAAAAAAGATTGGTGGCGACTCCCATTTCCCGTTTCATTTTTCAAAACCCAAGTCGACCCCGTTTCAAACAAAAATGGTGTCAACAGCGTGAATGAATTTAACTCAAAGAGATTAAGGATATCTTATGAGGGTACCACACATATGACAAGTTCAATGAACGAGCATATATTAAATTTGCTTTCGTAATGGTATAAAATAAGTGAGAGTTCAGTTATGATACTTTTAGTGAATTAACTTTATGACTAAATAATATTGTAATTAATAGACTTGGAGTCAGAATTTAATTACAAATTATTTGAGCCCTAATTTTATATGTTCAATTGATGTGATGAATAAATGAAAACGAATATTTAGATAGTATTATTTTCTGCAGTGAATGCGTTTTCTCGCTAAAAGCAAGAGATAATTTAGATACTAAATTAATTTCTTTGAATTATCATTCAATTAATTGTAATTAAATCATTTAAGTTTGAATTGGAAATTAAATTATTTAGTTATCATAATTTTATTGAACAATACAATTAAATCTATTTACTCAGAGGTTCTAGTACGATAAAGTCGTCATGACTTTAACATAATTAGAATTGGGTTGAGGAACTAATTTAATTGAGTGAAATAAAATAAATAATATTTTGGAAATAGAAAATTGATTATTGGGTTGGAGAAATTATATGCGTTAGTTACAAGTCTAAATAACATGTATAATTGTACCCAATAAATGAATAAACCCACAAGGCCCATTTAATACATGATTCATGGCAAACATATGAAATTAACAAATTCAATAACAGGCAGCGGTTGGTTGATTTCCATGTTGTCAATTAACCTTTGGATTGGGGATCTAAATCACTAATATTTTTAAATTGGCTCAATTTTACCTCACAGGCCCAATTTTACCAAATTAGACAAATTAGTCCAGTTTATCTCTCGACCTCACCAAACTAACATGGGATGATCAATTTTATACCTGATAAGATCTCCTTGTGATCTCACTTATCTAAATTTTATCTTAAGGGCGTCAATCCTAATTTTTGAATTCTATTCGATTTGGTCTAAATTTTACAATTTAGTCCATAAACCCAAAAATCAACTAACCAACATTTTCATCAACAAACCGCTTAGGATTTAGCTACTCGTGCTCATATCTAAACTCACTAACAGAAAATAATCAAACAAAAATGACATTAACTTAAACTAAAAGCAAAGTAATAAAAACTCAAGCTTTCTTGCAAAAGCTAGGAGAACACAACAATGGTAGTAAGATAGATGAATAAAAATACTAAATAAATTATTTTTAACAAATAAAATGAAAGGAAGCCGAATGATATTAAACCAAGGATTAAGGTGTGAATACAAAGAAAGTTGAAGTATTAAAAGGCAATTAACACCAAGCTATAGTAACTTCAACCAACTAACTAACTTAACATAAAACTAGAAAAGAAAAAGCTTAAACCCTAAAAGATGTTAAAAGTTGAATAATGTGTAAAGTCTCTTTTCACTCGGCCAAAAGAAGGCTTTTTGTTCTAATTACAACCTAAAAAATTGTACCCAAAATGCCCCTCAACGTGTGTTTTTATTGGTATTGGAGTTGGACAAGGACTACCCCTGCATTCATTTTTTTTTGTCTCCTTTCTTCAAGGATATCGTGATACCTACGTCAGTCTTGAAATGGAAGAGCCTTGGGAGGTCGAGTATCTTGATACCACTTTAGATGGCATCAATCCTCTTTATTTCAGCACTGTTAGAGGTATCACGACTTCTATGCTTTAATATTGTGATACCCCTTCTAGATGGTGCTTTCATTCACGTTCGGGCCACCATCGACTCTCTACAACACTCAACCAACCGTTAGGGCCCCTATGATGCATTTGGCCTATTCGGGTCTCAAAAGTAGCATAAAATACACTAATTCACTTATTAAAACAAAGATTAAAACTAAGTAAAATCACAGAAAATACCTTTAAACTGCTTAAGAATAAGCTCGTCAAATGTAATAGAGAGCCTAATTTGACATATCAAATTACAATAGATTAGTATCTAAACTTCTAATTTATTACCTCCATATATATAGACTTATTTAGATAGCATCTATAATAAGGTATCAAAAAAAAAAACAACCCACAAATCACTTATCATTTTAAATACTAAATTTAATTACCTTGAAATCTAATGCCCAACTGTAAACTCAATAGAACATACAAAATATATGGAAAAGTCGATAATTTGCACTAGAGTGCAAATGTTATTTACACAATTGTGCTTCTGTCACTTGCACTAAAGTGCCACTATCACTTGCACCGTAGTGCCACTAACACTTGCACCCATAAAATGTTTCCTAATGGAATGTCATCTATATCCTACTAATTCTCATTTTGTCTACAAGGGCATTTAAACTATACAATTTATTTACATTTTCTCAACAAATAAAACAATTCAAACTTTACTATTCTTACAATTTAGTCCCTATCTATATAGAACCAACAATTATCAAATTACACTTTGACATTTATTTTATTAACACAGCATTTCCCTTAAATATTTTATATCAGTAACCATTTCACCTATCTAACTTTTACACTCTTTTCAATTTAGTCACTTTTCTCTAATTTCATTACACGTACACTTTTCAAAGCATTATAAGAATACAAATTCAGTTTCAAATAAATTTCATGAAACATATCATCATTTCCATATACACATAAATCCTATGAATATCAATAAACCAATTTATCAAGTTTTCATTTTGGGTTTAATTAGAATAAGTAAAATTCTTAATATACTTACAATCAAACACTTGGAATAAGTCATTTTTCTTCTTCTTCACTCTTTTAAAATTCCTTTGCCTTTATCCACAATTTGCTCTTCACCTCTGTTCTCTTTCTCTTCATTAACACAACACATATACACAATATTTAATATCAAAACAATAATCACATACTATTTCCATGCACTTATAATGAGATTGACATGAAATCCCTAAAAAAAACTTCATCAACTTACCTTACTTTCTCAATCCTTAACTTCTCTCTTCTCTCTCCTCAAATATGTATTCTAGCTAACTTCACAAGAGACTTAGCTTGTCGTGAAGTTGTTCTTGTGATTTCACTAAAAATCTATGAAGAAATTTGAAGTTTAAAGCTTGAAAGGTTTAGAAATAGAGGAAAAGGGACTAAATGTAAGAAAATAAAACTTGGTAAAAATGGAAGAGACAAACTAGGAAAGAAAATGAAAGATGACAAAGGTTAACCTTCTCTTTTTTTTTCTTTTTCTACATCTTTCCATACAAAATATCTATAAACTTCTTTCTTTTTTTTGTATTATTAAATTTATTAATAATAATTAATTAAAAAAATCAACTCATCATCATTACTAACAAATGGTAGCTATTCACTCTTAATCTCATCCACATTTCCATGTATTTTCATGGTCAATTTACCCTTCTAATACTTCTTTTTTTTCTCATCCTTCTAATCAAGTCTTTTCTTATTTCTAATGTTTACATTATGGCCTAACACTTCTTACACTTTTACGATTTAATCCATACCTTGAATTAATTTCCCTAAATTCAAAACCCTTTTAACTTCTTATAATATCCAACTACCTTCTTCATAATTTTTTTAAAAAAAAAACTACTATTTTATCTACTTCATCTACTTCAAAGAATTCTAACACGTGTAAACCCGAATTGACAGGGTTCTCATTTTTAGGGGGTGTCAGGGATGTTACAAGTACTTTCTTACTTTATAATGATGGTATTACTAATGTAATAACAATAAAATGGTTAAGTACTAATAAGTATTAAAGTTTGTGTTGATAACATGAAATAAGATTTAATGAAGGTGTTATTTTTACTCAACAAAAGAAAATGAGTTAATCTAAGTTAAGGCTAATCATAGTAACCATGTGACTTAAGCATTGTTAACATTAAAGTACGACTTATTATTAAGTTAAATGAGCAATATGGTGTATTGTAATATAGCAAAGTGAAATGGCAACAAGCTGTAACTTTTTTGTGCTTCCCAGTATCTACGTGTTATATGATAGTGAGTACATGTGAAGTGGAAATGAGGCTTGTTTTAGCGCTAAGTAAATTAAATATGATATGTGAGTATATGCATACTAATTATATTCATGTGAATATTTAATGATGTGAAAATGATGTTAATAATAATTATGTCTTTGTAAACTTGGTAGAATAGTTAGGATATAATTGGCATGTCAATAGGAATTAGATTTACGCGCTTTGGAATGATGATGTGGTGTCTTATAGCATAGCACTTATGTGCATTGCAGACCCCTTTTTATGTGTATGTGTTGGTGTGTTAAGTGGATACACTTTTAAGTTCAATACATAAGGAGTTAGGTTGGTAATCCCGTGTGTCCAAATCTTATTTTACTAAGGTTGATAGGCTATGATTCTTAATATGTACACTATTGTGTTTAATGAACAATTATGTGAAGTGAACTTAATGTGTTATAAGAAAGATTATTTCTTTAAACAATTAAACCTGTAATGAAAATCGTATTGAAAGAAACTTAAGTGAAAATTACTTGAGTAAAAGAAATGTGATTCTCTTTCATGAGCTTAATGGGTATGTGTTTGTGATTGAGTATATTTTTTCTTATACATGCCTTATTTGTTGTATTTTGACTAATGTTATATATGCTAGACTAATTCAATTACTTACACCTCATACTTGGTAATAAGGTAAGGGAACTTATTTTCTTGAGATTTTACTAAGCAATTCACTTAATGTGTCATTATTTTTGCGCATAGATTTGAAAAGAGTTTGAGAAGGCAACCCACTTTCTTGGATCACATCAATGCCATTACTAGTCTTAAAGAGTGTGAAACTACTGTATATGTAGTTGTGACTCTTAGTGGCTTGTATTTAAAGAGTCATTTATGTTGTGTATAAATTAGGTTTTTATTACTATATGAATATTTGGCATTGGATGTTGTTGATAGTTGTTTTGGGGAATTACTTATGGCTAGCCTTAGTGCCATGGTTGATGTTAGTTAAATTGATATGGATTCTTATTAATCACTTGATAATTTGGATTATTGGTTTGAAATGATGGTTTGTGTATATTAAGCATGTGATTTATTCACGTGTTTAAATAATTTTCATAAGTCTTAAAAATTTTACAAATGAAGTGTTATTACTTAGCAATATTTCGAGCAGTAGCTAGAGGATCCAAATAATAGATTTTAGCCCTTCCAATGGAGGGAAAATTGTCCAAACAATTGAGCTTTTTCAAAAATGTCATCTAGATGGTAGAAATAGCTTTTTGTTAGGCATCAAGGTTGTTTTGAATAGTACAAAAGGGCATTGATTACATGTTAAGTTATTGAAAGTCCATTTCACGTAATTGTCATATTCAAACACCTAAGAGATGATTCAATATGGTTTTTAAAATATCTTTAAGCCTTTGAAAAGGTTGGAATTTTGTTTTACAAGACTATTATTAAATGGTTCAAATAGTTATTTTGTTAAAAGAAATTTTGTAAACGCTAAGATTAAATCATTATGACTTTACCTATTTGTATTAAACATCGGTTCAAGTGAGGAGTGTTATACTTGGTGACTCAACTAATAATTTCCAAGATCTAAAAATTATAAATCATGAATTTGAAAATCTAAAAATTTCAAATCTAAATCCAAATATAAATTTCCGAGATCATACCCATATCTTTTTATGTCTAGAATGATATATAATAAGATTCCATATGAGTCTCAAGTTATGTTTAAAAATTATCCATGTCAACCTCCATTTCTTGAAATAATTTAATATTAAAATATATTTAAAAAATTAATAGCAAACCAAATTTTTTAAAAGAAGTACAATAAAAAATATTTTTTTTAAAAAAGTCATTTCTTTTGTTTATTTTCATACCCGAAGATATTTTCAGTTTTCTGTTTCCTTTTTTTCCTTTTCTCCGGAAAACAGCAAAGATCCAACCATATTCCCGGAAAATATTCCATTTTACAATTTTCTCCTTCACCGTTTCCCCCCTCTCCTCCTCCTCCTTTCTCTTTAGTTATAAAATGGTGATGCATAACTATTTCCAGCCTATTTCAGTTAGTTGATTTTTGTTACTTTTATGCTTCATTTGGCTTATTGTTTTTCATGTTGCTACACTACCTCCGGTGGCATTTTTAATTATATTTGTTAGTTGGTCCAGTCTTGTTTATAAATTATGTATGTGCGGTGACAAGTAGTAATCACTTTTGCTATCAAATTTCTCTCCTTTGCAATCTCTTTATCTTTTCTCTGGAATTTCTTCCCTAAATCTATTTATCTTATCTGACTAATGGGTCTGCATCAAATCGGAGTTTCTTTGTTCTTTTTTAACTTCTTCATTTGGGTTTGATCGGGAAAGAAAATACTCAATAAGCTTTTTAAATTTCGATGCAACAAACAAAAGAAAACAATCCATAACCGGAGGTCAAATAGAGGGGATCAATTAAAGGAATAGGTTTTTTCCCCTCTTTTTTAAGGAAACGAGGATATGATGATGGAAAGTGGGAGACAGGATAGCATTGCATTTGGAGACTACAGTTATCGAATGAATGAAAACTATGGTAAAATTTCCAATGACTACAGTGTTTTAGAGAAAGAAAAGAAACAAAGCTTGCCCTCTTCGTCGTCACCCCGTGCCGGTTTCATCACACATCTCATTTCCCGGTTCGACACTCTCTCTGGTGTCGCTATCAAGTACGACGTTGAGGTAACTATTATCCATCTCTTTATTTCTTTAATTAATATTTGAACTTTGAAGATTCTCAAATCATTTTTTCTAAGAAGAAATTGAGTAATGGTAAATTAAGAGTTGAATCTAATCACTTATTGGAGTGTTTTATTGTTTATTGTTTATGGTTTGTGATGAATTGACTAATTGTTGTTGTTGTTGTTATGTTTGTGGAATAATCAGGTAGCTGACATAAAGAAGATGAATGGTCTTGTTACAGATCGTCAAATGTTTGCTCTTAAGTCACTCCGGATCCCTTTAACAGGGCGGCATCCGCCATCACCATGCTCGACAAATGGTTCCGATACACTGAGGTATATATTATGTCTTCTTTAATACAATTACTAATTGTTTTCCCATTTCCAGCTTGTGAACTTTAACATAAACCTCTTCTCCATGAAATGTATTGCTAAAATAATAAGCATTTTCATATTAGCACTTGTGTATTTTATTTTGTTTGTTTGATAAGGAGAGGGGGAAGGGGTTGTCCAAGAATCGGACATGGGACTTGGTGTCAACCAAGACTTCGTTACAACAGAAGTCCGCACCTGTGTATGTTAGAACTTCTTAACTTAGAGCGCAATTTGGAAGAATTAGTCTAATTCAAGAGGAAGTGGGTTTCTTATAACAGTCAGCTAAACTCATGCTTTATAGCGATGCATTCTTATGATTATGAGTTTATTAACTTGAAATTTTCTTTTGGAAATGCCTTCTTGTATCATCTTATGGTTATGCCTTGAAATCTTTATTTTCGGATTTGTTCTAACTTTACTTGAAGAATTGATGCTCTTTATGTTTGTTTCTTGTATGGTAAAGTGTTATGCGCCTTGGCGTAAGATCTAGTCACAGGTCTAGACGAGAAAGTATCCTTGCTTCGACCTATGGTTACTCAAAGGCAGATTCGTCTTTGACTGAACCCCCTTCCCAAACTAACGGTTGTGATAAAAAATAAAACCCCCTTTTATTTCATATTGGCAGCCTTTTTATAGGCTGTTAATTACAAAGGAAAATCCTAATCTAATTCCTAATTTAAAGTCCTAATAGAATTCCTAATTTAAAGTTTATAAGGAAATAAAAAACCTAGTAAAACTAAAACTCCCAAAGAAATTAAATAAATGTAGAATTCTAATTCCTATTCCTCCGTTGATATTGTTTTCCAATGAAAACATCTATATCATAATGTTGTAAGAACTTTATGTTAGATCATCTTAATACTAATATTGATGAAGTGCACTCACTTATCGTGTCTGAGAACTTTTAGCAAACGAATTATTGCAATGTTGCTAAACTATTTAAATTGATAATATTTAAGGATTTATTAAATCGTTTCATTCCAGCAAATGTTGTGATTTAGTAGTTCTATAATTCTTTAAGGTAATGACCTTTCACATCAGGACCAACATCCAACAACTTTTTCTTGCTCAAACAAACTGCAATTTCAGTGTAATTACTGCCCAAATGTTAATTACATTATGGTAACTGCTTTTAAGGTAATGACCTTTCACATCAGGACCAACATCCAACAACTTTTTCTTGCTCAAACATACTGCAATTTCAGTGTAATTACTGCCCAAATGTTAATTACATTATGGTAACTGCTTTCAAGAATATTGGATGATTGAAATCTAGGATTTTACCGATGGTCCTGCTTAGCCTAGCCTAGAAATACTCTTTATTTCTATGTTGTTCCCATAGCAGTAATTTTAGAACTCTTATGTTCTTGTGACATGGCTTCAGATTGTGATAGTCCTTTAGATTTAATACCCTAAAGGCATCCTTAGAAATATTATCTAAGAGGCTGCTTGTTAAGAAATTGATAGCCAATGTCTTAGCTGAGTTGTTATGCATGTAAGAAGTTCTTTCTAATTTCTCTCATCTGTAAAATCCTATGAGATGCATCTCTTAGTTATGTGATTCCGAATTTTGATCAGTTGTTTGACAACTCTTTGCAGGCAAAGCAGTACCAACATAACCCCAGCGCATCATTTGCCTCCTGAATTGTTCCAGTCTTTGAGACTGAAGACAAGTCCTCGAAGGCTCTCCTCAACAATGAGCTCGTTACAAGGTTACTATGGCCTTGAAGCAACAGAAAAAAAGAACAGGTATGAAGGTTTTGAGATGGCAGTATACAGGAAAGGAGAAGCTCATCATCTGGAGGATGGTCCGTTCCTTAAACCCTCCTCTGCTTCCAACCCTCCCTGGGAGCTTCCCTGGAAGTTTAGAAGCATAACTAATGGATTTAATGATGAGATAGCAGATATAATGTCTGCTGTAGAAGCCAAAGATGGTGGACCTGATCAAGCAAATGAGAAACTGGTCCGAAGACGGCAGAAATCTGAGGCAGACTTGACTGCTCGTACCCCTGAAAGGCTGTTGAAGGAGGACAGTACCAATGGTGGAGGATATTCAACAATAATAGCAAAAGGCTTGGCACTGAGAACCAAAGCTGTTAACCGTACTAAATCAGGAGCTGGTGCTGAGTTTGCCGGTTTCAATCCCATGCCAACAGGTCTTGGAGATGGTTTTGTGGTTGCTGGATTCTCCCAAGTGAGGAAGTCATTGAGTACATCTAGCTGGCAAGATCAAGACCATAGCAGCAGCAGTTTGTCATCAGTGTGGCCAGCTGCATCCAAATGGAGTCTTAAGCCTGATTTGCAAGGAGTTTCAACGGTAGGCGATACAATAGCTATTTTTGATGGATTGCCAAAACCAATGTCGGCTCGTAAAAGCAAAGCTGCGCTTGATTAGCTTCCCTTGTCCCTCCTTTCAATCATACATTCCCATTTACATATCAAATCCCATACTACAATTTATGAGGACTCTATTCGCACTTACATCCTGTGGAGTACATAGAAAGAGAAACAAAGTCCAACAACAGAAATACTTACCTTCAGTTTATTTTAAATTGTGGATATATATACATGTTTCTGTAATCAGTGTGAACCATTTCAGATGAACCACATTATTAAAATTCAAATTCAATTAACAACGTTGTTTCCATTTAATCACTACTATTTATATGCAATTAGCTAACATCAGAATAATCTAGAGTCTTGAAATTGAGTGAATGTCTTAAGTAGTGTGTTATTGTAGTCGGGAATAACTTTGGAATGGAGGATTTTCATGGAAAATGTATTATCAACCTAACGAGAATGGGACCCAAAAAAAAAAAAAGCATTAGCAAGAACCGAGAAAATTATGCGGAAATCCGTCATGCCAACTTGCATTTAGCCCTATAAATAAATCGAAGAGTTGGCATCATTCAGCTTGAGATATGGCTTGGTTGAGTATAATTTAAGAAACTCGAGTATCTCCCAAGTATTACGGTCTCTTATTTGGAAATGAGTCACCGCATAAGTATCAGATTTTAAGAAAAACGTTATTTCGGTTCTTGTTTGCTAATGATTGTGTGAATGAAGTAGCTTGTCGCCTCTTAGAAGTTGCCTTCTTTTAATTTACTGAAAATCTCTACTTGTTCCATTCATCAACACAATTTACCTCTTAAGTAGAAAATAAAATAAGACGCAGAACCTAAATTCATGTTCTTATAAGGATAACAAAGTACCCTAATATCAGGGAAGTTTTATATAAACTAATAAAGAAATTACAGAAAACAAAATCTCAATTAGTACCCTCTTCTTGCTTCTTAAATGATGCTTTGCCCACAAGGACATCGGATGACCTTTTTTTTCTTCTTCCCAAAAATCTTGCTTAAAAAAACAGCAATTTTCAATTTTGAAGTGAAAAGTATCTTTGGAAGTTGATTCAATTTAATGATAAATTTAACCACTAATGTCTATATGTTTTATCAAAATAACCCTAATTGTATTTTTTAGTCTTTTTTTGCCATTAACTTTTGTTCTTTTCTTCAATCTGTTTTTTCTAATAGATTTAATGAGAGTACCGTTAAAAAAATTAACGGCAATGATGTGAAATTTCATGTAGAATATTTTTAGATAAACCAATAAAATAATTACACATGAAAAATAATAAAATAAATAATACATTAAATTTAAAAAATAACTCATAATTTAAATAAAATAAACTTAATTATCTAAAAAAAATTAACTCAGTAGAAAATTTTCTCAGTAGACAAATATATGAAAGATTAATACATTTTATTTATTAAATCTGTTAAGAAAAACAGATTGAAAAAAAGAACGAAAGGTTGATGGCCAAAAATGGCTCAAAAATATAATTAAGATCATTTTAACTAAACATGCAAACGTTAATGAGCAAATTTATCATTAAGCCAACCCACTAAACCAACAATTACAGCGGTTCCTTTGTATCCTCTGGTACCACTTTCGGTTCAGTATTCTCTATTTTCAACTAGAAAAGCTTTTTGCATCGATGGCTCGACACAAACAACAAATCACAATTGTATCAAAGGCCTTTTGCACATCATCTCGAACGAAGAAAAGAAATGCATTACTAGATGCAAATGTAGCCTAAGTTTGTGTGTCTAGAAGCGTCTTTGTCGATGTTTACATAATTGATAAAATCAAAACTGTGCCTCCACTAACACGTGGAAGAAGGCACCTAAAAGACGGTATTCTAGTTGGCAAAGAATTTTTCATATCTATGGAGTCAAACAAAGAGATCATTCAATCCATTGTATGTCAGGAAATCAAGTTTGATGTATTTTTGGCACTATTCCCCCCACCCATGTTGCCATCGTGGACCATTGTATGCCCACTGCTACTTCTACCATTGGAACCAACACCAGAGTCTGCAACCTGGTCGCTTGTGCAGTTTGAAATGCCTTGGTTAAAAGTTTTTGCCTGTTTTCCATGTGAGAACTCGTGAAGCAAAGGCCTACATTAGCTCCGGCTTCGCATCAACACGTCACTTCCTACGAAGCAAGTTCCGAATTTTCTCATCAAAAGTTTTCTTGTCCATGGTGCCAGGATCTAATGCCAAATTCTTTTGGCTGGAGTCTAGGATCGAGTCAATTGACGAGTAACTTTGTTCAAAGGAGCCATGCCTCTTGGAATTCTAAAGGAACTGCCTAGCTTTAATTTACTGGAAATTTCAACTTGTTTTATTCATAAATAATTTTCATCTATAGTTTATAAATTGGGGAATAAGATGCCAAAATCCTAACTTCAAGTTCTGACAAGGAAAACAAAATATGACATCAAGGTATCCTGATATTAGGAAAGTTCTATTTAAACCAACAAAGAAATTCTAGGCAACAAAATTAGAATTAAATCCCCTCGTCTGTTGTCCGTTTCTTGCGTCTGACATAGTGCTTGCCCACAAGAGGATCGGAAACATTATACTCTTGCCTACTAGCTGCCTCAAGATGTTTCTCTTTCACTTGGAAACCTAAGAAGCTAAGAAACGCAAGATATCTCAGACTAACTAACCTACCTTTATCCTACTGCATAATGTCCTTGAAAGATCTTCTCCTAAGTAATTGGCAATTGAAAATATAAATCCAGAGATAAACAACCAGTAGAAGCTTCATCACACATGACATGGAAACTAAAATGCAGGTGAACAAGTCAAGATCCTGGCCTATATTAGGCTCAACACATCTAAACAACAATACGTATATAGAGAAAGAGATTCATTCACTAAATCAAATGAAGAGGACAAGGAAAACTCTGTGTGCACTTAATGGTTTAATTTCCAGGGTAAGCAGATAATTTAGAGTATATTTTCAAAGCCAACAAGAGCTGCAAGAGAGAAAATGGGTGGACAAAGGTTCAATCAGGGAAGGTGGAAACTAAACATATTTTAATCATGTTGAAGGTATTTAGAGACCACGAAATGTGATGCCTATATTTAGAGACATCAAACATTCATTTTTGTTTCCAATCCAACTTATTGTGCAAATAGAAGCTTATCTACATTCAGAGAAATTAAAACAGGACAACCATCGACATAGCCTCAAAGCTAAAGCATTAAGCCCATGCATCCAATACCAATAGATATAATCCTCAGTCATGTCTACTTTCCAATAAAGTGCACATCCCTTACTCAAATAAAAACGTTTTCGAGCAAAACTTGATGCATATGATCTCAAAAAAAGAAAGTACTGATTGAAATATTAGCTAGCAAGCTACCTAAATCTCAGAAATTAATTCCAGAAGCATAACATCAATCAACAGCTAAAAGAGAGTTAACCATAAGATTGAAGAACAGTAACAATTAATCAAGAAAGAGCTTACTGCCTCTAATCCTAATTGGAGCCTTTATCTTTGCTGTCTTTGCTATCTTTGGGTTCATTAGCAACAGCATCAGTGACCAAAGCCATTGGCCTTTGATCAATTACTTCATCAATCAACCCAAACTCTTTAGCCTCTTCAGGGGTCATAAAATAATCCCTATCCATATTCTTCTGAATTATATCAATTGATTGTCCTGTATGCTTGCAATACAAAGCATTCAATGAATCCCAAACGCGAACAATCTGCTTAGTGTGAATGGTCATATCTTTAGCCTGCCCACTGTATCCACCAGAAGGCTGGTGAATCATGATGGTGGCACTGGGGAGGGACCGCCTTTCACCCTTTGCTCCCGCAGCTAAAAGGAGAGAAGCCATGGATGCAGCTTGCCCCAAACAGATTGTGTTGATTGGAGACTTAATGTACTGCATCGTATCATAAATTGCAAGACCTGTACCAAGAACAACACTAAAAATATTATGGAGAATTGTGATAGAAATGGGTATTATTGGAGATTGGAAAGTGAGAAAAAAGGAAAGACCTGCAGTGACTTGACCGCCAGGGGAGTTGAGGTACATGTTGATAGGCTTGGATGGGTTTTCGGATTCGAGGAAGAGGAGCTGAGCCACAACGACGTGGGCGGTGTCGTCGTTGATGGGTCCGTTGATGCAGACGATCCTTTCCTTGAGGAGACGAGAGAAAATGTCGTAAGCCCTCTCGCCGCGGGAAGAGTGCTCGATCACCATGGGTATCAAGCTGAAGGAACGGGAATGGGTGGCCACGGCGGTGGCGCTAGTGCAAGAAATGAGGCGTTTGGTGGTTGAAAATAGGGTCCTCATGGCTGCCTCCACAGGAGATCGGGCTAGGGATTTTAGAAAACGCCAAAGGACCGATGCCCAAATTAAGATAGGTTTCTCTTGCTATAGTAAGCACAACCAAACTAGTCACTCAGTTTTTGTTTATCAGGCAAGAATGCTACTGCAGCAGCCAGCAGCTCATAAATGGATTATATGCGTATTTATATCTGGATAATTTACTCATTGCTTGAATATTACCCAATTCCAACTTACTATTCAAACAGCTTCACCAATTCCAATCCAGTTAATCTCAAACCCAAAAATAAACAACAACAGTTGTGGTTAAATAAATAAATAAATAAAAACTAAACTAAATATCTATGATGATCCCTCAAAAACCCTATGCTAAGGATAAATCTATCGTAGTATTAAAAAAGCGAAACTTTAACTGTTTTGAGGCTTAAATTTTATTTATTCAAATTAATCCTTCAATTTGTCAATTATTTTCATACTAAATCATAAATTTGATAGTTATTTTCATATTAAAGTTTAAATTTTTAAAAAATATTATGGTACAAATCCGAAAAATTTTCAAGATAAAGAAAAAATTCAAACTTTTAATGCAAGAAAAATTGTCAAATTTAATTAAACCAAAAAATAATCAAACTTTAATGTGAAAAAATTCCAAAAAGATCTAACTCCGCAAAAAGAAATAAAATATCCAACTGTTTTACTTAATTAATCAGATTGTTTTGCGTTGAGATCTTATTTATCTTTCAATTTCCAGAGCTAAAATGGATCAAGAGTGCTAAATTCAATTCCTCGTTCATGAAAAATATAGCAAAGATTATTGAAGTTCCAAAAACAATTAAATTAAAATACAGTATTTAAAACAAATGGCGACAATGAGATCAAACGATGCCATTAACTATTAAGTGCTTAAAGAACACCATATCCCTCGGAAAACATTACATTAGAAAAACAAAAATTCCATACTGTCTTAAAAGGTTCCCAACAACATGACATGACATGAAATAAATAAACACCATTTAGAAAAGAGATGTTCCCTTCCCCTTCTTGTCGCCACCAATTTCAAAATGCTTGCACCTCTGCAACAACACAAGACACAAACACCAACACATTAGCTCATCAAGCAAACACATTGGTCAACAAAGGGTTTTTCTCAATGCACAAACCTTGATTGGATGTTGGGATACATGCTTGCAACCCTGGCATTGCAGCCTCAGCACAATCTTCTTGGTGGTCTTGGCCTATTCAAACCATACAATGCCATTAATATTATATAACATGCTAGGAGTCTTGAGAAATAGCAATGATCAGAATGACAAAATGAGTTAACTAAACACTCCTTACTAACTAGTACCAGAAGATGCAGAATAAGATATTAGATCCTCTCTCAGCCTATCGAGAAATAGCAATAACTAAACATCCTTTACTAACTAGTATCAGAAGATGCAGCATAAGAATTCTAGATATTTTGGTTATATAACTAATCACCAAGCAAGAGACAAAAGACAAGGGAAGAGGAATTACCTTCTTGTGGAACACTGGTTTGGTCTGACCACCATAACCTGATTGTTTGCGATCGTAACGGCGCTTCCCTTGAGCAGCCAAACTATCTTTGCCCTTCTTGTACTGTGTAACCTTGTGCAAAGTGTGCTTCCTGCACTCCTTGCTCTTGCAGTAGGTCTTCTTCGTCTTAGGTACGTTCACCTGAAATAATACAAAGTCACACGTATTCTCAAAATAAAATCCAAATGTAATAAATTTATCAACTCCTTTCTGCAATAAATACATAGATTACACTTCATTGACAACAAAGAAAAAAACAGCTCAGCCACGAACAACATTTACCCTAACTTTGCAACCTCATCGACAAATTTCATATTAGGATTTCTAAGAGAAACCCAATGCTGAAGTCCTTATTAACTAACAGATTTGAAACATCCTAAAGTTATCATTGATTAACCAAAATAGTATAAAATACAGATATTTAAAAGAGATGTCTTGGAAACAATACAAAACTAATAACTTAAGTACCATATCGATGGGAAAGACTACGCTAAATGCCAAATAGACATAATTTCACCATAAATTTTCTCAGAAAAAGGAAAATGAAAATGAAAACGAAATCCCAAACTTTTCATCCCAATTCTCCCAACCCAAATGTTCTTATAGAATCTTTATCCTATTTGATAAACTCCATTTTGAAACACTTTTATGGAAAGAAAAAGTAGATCCAAAATGGATGCCCAGAAGATAAAGGAAAACAAACCCGGGGGGGGGGGAAGTACCATGGCTGCGGCTGAAGATGAGAGTACCCGAGCTCTGTTTCGGTGAGGATGGTAAAATTAGGAGTCCGCCAGTCTAACCTAATAAATATACTGATTTCTCATTTTAGGGTTTTTGAGGGTTTCAATTTTAGGCTTTGAGTTTTGGGCTAAAAAGAAAATGAAGCCCAACTATTCTTTGTAGATTTACAAACTTTTATACACCCAAAACCAAGTTCCACATAAAATAAAAATGGTATAAGGCGTAAAAAATCTTTAATTTTTTTCAGAAAATGTAATTAAGTCCTTATATCTTTTCACTCAATTAGATACTTAAATTTTTAAAATGCATTAAAAAAAGCCTTTAATTTTTTTAAAAATATATATTTAATTATTAGATAATTGGATTAAATATTTTTTATTCGAATTTGGTAATTATTCATATATTAAGGTTTAAATTATTTTTTGATTCTAGTTAGTCATTGAATTTAATAATTGTTCCCGTCTTATTAAGGTTTCACATTGGGGCTTAAGTTTTTTCTTTCAAGTTAATCCTTAACATTTTCTTAAAACCTTAAAATTCAAAGCCTGATGTGGAAATATTAGCTAAGTTCATCCCCAATTAGGGAACAGTTGCTAAGTTTAGAGAATAAGTTAAAAAAAATTCAAGCCCCAATATAGGAAAATTTATCTAGTTCCGGCCCTAATATAAGAGTAATTACCAAGTTTAAGAACTAACTTAGACCAAAACATAATTGAAACTCCAAAATTAGAATTGTTGCAAAATTCATACCCCAAATAGTGATTTAATCCTAAAGTATTCTATAAAGTCATCTACAGGAAGCTTGAACGTTCAATAAATGCTCCAGTAACTTATAGTTACCATTACTTCCGGAAATCAGCTTGATAAACAATTTAAATTTAGGATAAATTACACTAAATTATTCAAAATTTTTCATTTAAACCGCTGAACTATTTAAAAATTTTCAAGTCACTAGACTATTATGTTTTTTTTTTTTAAAGTCTAACTAGCAAGCTTCAAACGACGATTTGACAATCGGTATGATGGCCTAGTACCCATCAATGAGTAGAAAGTTGTTTGGATTTTGCTTCACAAATTCATGATTTTCAAAGATGTTTCATGAAAAATACTCGAATTGTAAATGAGAAAGGGAATGAGAACTTCTAATTGGAGTAAGCGGTGTGAACAGTGAAAGCGATAAAGCAACGATTTTAACATCCCGATGAATTAAATGAAAATTTGTTAATAATTCAGTAATTATTTAGTAACTTTTTGAAGTTAAATGATCAAGACGTAAACTTACTAATAGTTAGTGACCTCAAGTATAATTTATTCATAATTCTATCAGAACCTATCTTATAGATGGACTTGAATCTTTAAATTTCATGTGTTGTTGGGGATTCAGCTATAACTATAAATAGAATATTTCCCCAATCTCTTTTGTATCATCATTCATTGAGTAATTAAATACAAAGAAAAGTATTTACTGTATTTTTTTATGCTGAATTATGAGCTTAGGCTAACCTAGGTAACTGGACAACGAATTCCCCACCTTAGACCTCATTGGTTGAGGTCCAATTAAGATATTGATTTTGAGATAATGTCGTAGATAAGGTAAAACAATCATAGTCAAAGTATGTATGAAAATTTTACTGAGGGCCACATCAAGTAATTGCATTTAGTAAAAAAAACTGTCAACACAATTATAGATATGCTTATAACTGGTGAAACCATGATTGAAGGTTAGAAGTGCTCGTGGCATTCAATATAATGACTTGGGTTTGGATCCAACTTAGTGTCTACAAGTGGTTGAGAGCAGAGGCAAATTTCCACATTAAAATTGCCCAAACCTTTTAACACTTTCACTAATTTGGTAAAAGCATACAACTGTCAAATCTCAACTGATCAGCAAAGTTTAAAAAAAGGTGCTGCTAAAATCAGTACCATCGGATTACCTTATTTGTAAAGAAAACAAATTCAATGTCTATTTACATATTTAATTAATTTTATAATTCCATATACTCCACAAACTTGACCATGGATGTTGATAATTAAATAAAATGCAATTTTAGATGGTAATAAAATAATAAACGAATTCAAAATTTAGACAAATTAAACAAATCAATATTTTTTTTTAAAATAAAGATATTAAATTTAGTCTAAACTCAAATATTGGATGCTCATTTGTCCCCATATATAATATATAGGTTAAATTTTACTATTAGTCTTGTATTTTACGAAAGTTGGGGATTTAGTCCCTATACTTTAATTTGATTAATTTTAGTCTTTTTACTTTTTGAATTTTAAAATTTTAGTCTTGATCCTAATAGTAGAAGTTAAATCCGTTTAGTTAAGTTCAATTGCAAGTCATATACTATGCGTACAATTGTAGATTTAGTCAATATTCTTCAATTAAATCATTCTAAGCCTCTATATTTTTCAAATTTTAAAATTAATGTTTTGACACAAATAATAGTGGTTAATTCATTAATTAATTTTTTAGTGAGTAATATATGAGAATAACAAGCCGATATGGCATTACACATACGATAATATGTTTTATGTATCATATTTTAAAAATAATAAAATTTAACTTAATAAATTTAACAATTAACATTTGATGAGGACTGGAATTTTATAATTCAAAAAGTACATGAATTAAAAAAGAGCAGATTAAAGTATAGGACTAAATCCACAACTTTCATTAAAGTTCAGGGACTAATAGTAATTTTCCTTTTGAATTGCAAGACAAAGAGCACACAGAGCACGAGTTTCGTCTTCCAAAATATTTAAATACCATTTTATATGTTTTTCGTTTTTTCATTTTCAAGATGTCACCATCAATCTTAATCTGAAAATATATATGAAACTCTTTGGTTACCTCAATTGGTATACGAATTGCAGCTGAAGTTTATATATGTATAATTGCGTAAAACATCAGATGACGCAAATAATGATGACATAAATAAAACAGGAGAGATAGATAAGCATAGCATAGTATGTAGAGTGAAGTCAAAATAGTGTAGGGGTAGTCGGTGTATGGATGTTATGGAAATTGGGAGCTTTTATTTTTGTCAAAAAGAGCATGCATTGGTGGTCATTGGTCAAAATATAAAAGCTACGGCATTGTGTAAAAGAATTAATAATAATGGCAATGAAAACAAGCTTCGTATGGTTGGAGGTCATGGATATTAGGGTTAATCATGTTGAAAACTTCAATTCTCTTGCTCAAATAATAGTTAGAATTTTTATTTTTTTTTCTTTGCGATGGTATACTTGATTTTTAATGGCTTGTATTTTAATATTAGTTAACAATAAATGATAAGGGAATTTCCTGATAAATTATAATATGATCATCATCTAATTAATTAACCTTAAAGAAGAAGGAAAGGAGTTTGAACTTAGGTGGATACTCATCCTTATCCTTATCTTTTAGAGTATTTCAAATTGTTGAGTAGCTTGTTTATGAAAGTTTTTATGTGATAAATACATAAGATAATTAAAAGGATAAAATCAACTTTTAAATGAGTGTTTTAAACCTATCAAAACACTGTCGGTTGACCAATTGAAGAGGCCTAGAAATAGGTTGTTTGTGCCGCACACTATTGTGAAGCTTTTGAGTATCTTTAGCATTTGTATTTTGCTATTTTATTGGTCAGTTTATGATACTCTTTTAGGTATTCTTTTAAGAGTTTTATTGAATGTGTTGTGAGGTTTTTGGGTGAGTGATTTATAACAATTTGGGTTCGATATTGAGGCTGTAAATATCTGTCGATGTAAGGATAGTTTGGACTCTAGCCAATAGTTGATTCGAACGAAGTGTGGAATAAAATTATTCTCTGAGCGAGGCTCTGCAGAGTACTATTGGTGAATTCGAATTGCGTTAACAAATTTGCATGTTATTTCTCTTCTTACTTTGTTCATTGCTTTACTCTGCCTTTAATTGTTTCATTCAATCCTGTTCCAATCTTTGTTAGAAAGAAATTGTTTTATAGCCAACCAAGTTATATGTTTGAACAATAGTTGGAACGTAGTGCAAATCAAAGGCTTTTTTCAATTGGTATCAGAGTAGGCTTCAAACGTATGTGAATGTGATTTAGTGTTCGATTCACAACCATGGAATCTATCAATAAGATAGGAGCAATTGGCTTCACTTACCATGGCATTTAAAATTTTTTCTAAAAAGATAATGAATTCAGATGCTGAAAAGAGCTGTAACCATATCAAGAAGATCCATGTGATTGATGATAATTTTGAACCCGATAAGAAATTGGTTAAATGTTATGATTACAAGAGATTTGGTCACATTCAATCCGAATGTGCTAACACCATTAAGAAGAAGCAAAAGTCACTTGTTGGGAGTGATGAAGATTTTGCTGATTTTACTAATTTGGAATAAGATTTCAACAACTATATTACTTTTACTTCCTTTGCCCTAACGCATGTTCCAACAGACTGTGGATTTGAAGAGAAATCAAATTATGATGTTGAGCCAAATGAATCAACTGAATATGTATATTACCATACGATAAAAAAAATGGAAATATTATACTGATTGAATAATTCCTTGAGGGAAAAGCTATCATCCTTAAAGGAGAAAATGAAAGGCTTGAAACAGTGGCTCAAGAAATTGATTATGTTTTAGAAACCATTGAGAAGGTGCCAAGTAATTCGAAGACTATCTTGAAGAAGTTTGGAGACCAAAGTGAGAAGTTTGATGATATTTTGGCTTTAAGATGATTAGAACCATACCATAATGGACTTGGTTGCATCAATTTAGGTAAAAAGGCTAAAACTTTTACAATTTCTCTTAAAACTAAATAAGTGAGTTCTTCTTCTATTGAGACAAACAAAAGGATCTTTGTGGAAAGACTGGGCATACTAGATCTCTTTATTACAAGTTGATGAATGATCGAAAGAGAAATACAAAGCATGTTGCAACATTTAATACTAGACAACAACAAAAATGTAACAAGATGAAATGAAGACCTACATGTTTTTATTGTGGGAACGGATGATATATTAGCCCCTATTGTTTTAAAATGATGTGGGATTGGGAGAAGTTCATATTTGATGCACAACTTGTTAGGATAGTGAATGGGACAAGGAAACCACAACATAGAAATATTTAGGTGAGGAAGGATAAACCATATTTGAGTTATAAAGATCAGCGTTTAATTCTTACTCGTGTGAAGCATGAGATTGCAACTCATGCTGACCATATTGAAGATATATCGAAGATTAGATATAATCCATCTAGATTTCATGGAAAAGGATATTGTTGTTCCATGAGCTACAACCCTTATTGTTAACATAGTAGATTCTAATCTCATCCCCTCTAAACAACTTGAAGCAATCTGATTAGGGATGAATAGAATAAGGGGGAGTAATACTACATATTTTACTCATGACTATTTTGTTGAAGATTTGATATGGTTTGATCATTGCATTGAAGAGATTAATGGATATGTAACGACCCAGTTTCTAGTGGTGTCAAAGAATGTGGTTTTGAGACCTTGTTTCTATAAATTGAGTTCGTAAGTATTAGTTACAGGTATTTATGAAGTTAATATTTAGATGAATTGAAATTTGGATAGATAATTTAGCCTAAATTATGGTTAATTAAGGCCTAAGGACTAAATTATAAAGTCCAATTGCTGTAGATTTTTAATTAGTAAATGGCTTGGGAACTTAAATTGCAATTAAAAAAGGTAGAAAACAAAAATTATACGATGTTAGGTTATAAGTTAGTGGACGGTATAATTAATTAGCTACTAACTTAAGTTAGTTAAGGCTAATTTAGTTAAAACATAATTAATTCAACTAATTTACAATTTAATCCTAATATATATAACAATTCAATGGAAAGAAAGAGAATATCATCTTCCCCAAATTGATTCTAAGCAAGAAGAATTGAAAAACACCATAGCCAAGGGTTTTGAACATTTTGGCTTTAATTTCAAGTAAGTCCCTAGCCATTTTTCTTTGATTTTTATAGAAATTGAGTCATGGGAGCTTGGTCTAACTAACCTATGTACTAATTTGCAAAAATTTTAAAGTTTTAAAAATTTTCCATGGCAGGCAATTGAACGATTTTGGTGTTGAATTGTTAGAAATTAAGCCTAGTATAAGAAAAAGACTAAATTGTAAAACTTAATTGTTAGTTTCATACGTTGAAAATTGAATAAAATGAAAAACTATCATGAATTATTGGTAGAAATAGGAAATAGAGGATCCCTAATGAGCTTTAGTGAAATCAGATTTTAATTCGAGGCTTTAAATTGAAAATTATGCTTGCCCTAGTTTTAAGGACTAAATTGAATAAACTGAAAAATATATGTGAATTTGTAATTGATTGTGAATTGAGCTGGAATTTATTATTGTGTATTATTGGGCTATTATTTGTTATTAAAGATGATACATGGTCGTCGAGAGGGAAAGAAAAGGCGAGAGCCGATGACGAGTAACTTGAGTCTTCGATTTGTATTTTTATGATTCAAGTCACTTCATTTGTTGCATAATCATACCGTTTACATGGCATGATATTGAGGTAAGTTGAAAATGGTTAATTAAATTGAATTGGTATGATTGTGATTGATTAACGAGATAGATGACTAAATTGAATAGAATTGAAATTAGTGTAACTTGATGAAATTATGAAATTAGATTTGACTTGGGTTGAATCATGTTATGTTATGAATTGAAATGATGAATTGGCTAATGAATTGAAAATAATGAACTATAATTTAAGCTATATGATGAATTGGATAATTGGTTACCCTATTAATTATTCGAACAGAGTCGGATATAATTGGCATGCCATAAGATAGATTGAGTACGAGTTACTTTGAATATATGTCGATGAGTTTTGGGCACATTTTTCCTTCAGACGTTCTGAAGAGTGCTAGGCACAATACTACCTTGATTAAACCAATGAGCACTAGGCGCAATTTACTTATTTTAGACGTTCTGATGAGGCACTGGGTATCGAATTTGTGTGTTGGTTGGATTTGTGTATTTGTTCGAGTCCAAGTCATGTTAATAGGGGATTTAATAGACTAATTCACTAAATGATGATTGAGATAGATTAAATATTACAAAGTTGGAATATAGGCACTTATATACGACATTGAATTATCGAAAGTATGTAAAAGATCACGCGAACTGGTTAATAAGTAGGAGAGCCGATTCGGCAAGATAAGAAACGACTCTTTTAACTTAGTAATGGAATGAAACATGATTATATGTTACAACTTGAAAATTTATACAAATTTAAATAGTATTTTAAGAATAGTATGAAATATTCATATAGGTTACAAGTTCATAAAATGTTTAGGTAATTCATCTTAAGTATGGACATAATGGTGATATATACATATATAGATGTGTTGAATAAGATTGGTTATATGGTTCATTTATATTGATTGGTTGTATATACATGGAATTTGTATGCAATTGAGTATTTCATATGTTGTATTGATTTGAAATATAAAAATACCACTGAGCTTTATAGCTCAGCGTATGGTTTGTTTTTCGTGTACAGGTTAGGTACATATCAAGATCACAAGCATCAAAATCAACATCCAATAAAGGATCCCAAACTCAATAATTTTTGTGTATTTCCTTGCATTAGTCATACGGCATATGCCTAAGCTGAGTCACATTTGGTTTACATGCATTTTGGTTCAAAAGGTTGATATATGAATTTGGTTAGTTAAATACGACTTGTAAAAAGATTTAAGTTTGGTTTGAAATGGTATGATATGTCGTTATATCTATGCCATTGGTGAAATAGGTGTGAATGTTTATGAATTGAATGTATTTCAATAGGTATTAAGCTTATAGTTGACAAAGCATTTACATAAAGTTAAGTAAGGCATTAAAGTACTTCAATTAATGTTAGAGAGTTGCACATGTTAGCTAAATATGAATTGAATGTGTTTAGAGTTTGATTGAAATAAATAGCAGATTGATGTGCATAAAAATTGCAGAAACAATATGTGATGTCACGATGTCGTTTAAACGTCATTGCAACGAGATTTAAATGGCATGGCACTGTGCAACATAAGACTTTAGTCATTGTGACCGGACTAGACAATATGTTGCATCACAACGAGGAATTCCCTGACATTACGACGTTAACTCGATGTTTTGAAAGTTTTATAAATTGGTTTTTTTTTATCTTGGATTAACTTTAAAGCTTTCATAAGCTCATATAAGACCCGAAATGTAACACCCCTAGCTCGTCCTGATCACAGGGACTAAGCTACAACACAAAATGGAATAGTTACATGTGACAGCCCTAAATTGACCCTAGTCGGAAAGTGGTTTCGGGACCACGAAACTGAGTCTTATAAATAATTAAAAGTTATATTCTGTGTTTATGATGTGAGTAAATGCATGTGTGAAAGTTTCATGCATTAATTTGATCATTTTTATGTGAATTTATTAAAATGGACTTATATGAAACATTGTTGAAATGTGATAGGTTAATCTATAAGGATCTATTAGTGCATGTAATCAAAAGGGTGGACTTGCATGTCAATTTCCCCACTTAATTAGTAGTGGCCGGCCATGACAATGAGGGTGGACAAAATGTGATGGGTAAAACATGTCATAAACATGTTGTGTTAATGCTTTATGTTAGAAATGATAAAATAAGGAGCATGGTAATAAAATAATGAAAAGGAAAATGATGAAGAAAAAAAAAGAGAAAAAAAGTTCTCATGTTGTTGAACTTGGCCGAATAGAAGAAAGAAAAGAAAAAAAAATGTTCATCCTTTAACATCTTTGGCCGAAAATTCTAAGGAGAAAAGAAGAAGAAAGGTTGAAGAGGTTCGGCCATGCATGTAACTAGGCTAAGGTATGTTTGATGTTGCTCCATGAGATTCATGTATATTTTTAGTTGTTAGCTTGAGTTCTACCTATCCCATGGTTTAAATCTTTGCTATGAGATGGAGATGATATTCGGCCATGGGTGTTGTCTTCTTGGTTGGTGTTTGATGTTATGGTGATGAGGCATGAAGATGAGCTAAGTTTCGGCTAAGGTGGACTTGTGTTGATGTCATTTGCATGCTAAGTGTGAAGCTTTGTAGTGAAACATGTGATGGTGATTGATGACTCTTGGATTTTCTTTTTAGCATTTTTGAGTTAGACATTAAGTTCTTTTTTTAACCCATGACCAAAATTGAAATGGTATGGTGTCTTGATGCATTCGGCCATGGTAGGAAGTAGATGAGAATTGGTAGTAAGGTGAAGTGCAAATGTTAGTAATTGATTACTAGTGTATATATGTGTATTAGCCGAGTTTTGAACTTGAAACAAAATGGTATGTAGTCAATACAAGTAACCATATTTGTAGGAAGTATTAGGCATATAATCGGCCTCAACATAGACATGCATATTCGGCCACATGAGGTAGATTGGTGTTGCATGTATTCGGTTAGAGGCAAGCATATTGATGCTTTTATCTTGGCTTAGATAATCGGCTAAAAGAGAGTGTGGGCTAATATGTTGAGTTGATTCATGATTTCATATGTATGTGACTCTAATGTCTAATGTATATATGGGTTAAGTACCTTGAGTTTCTCTTTTTGATGTTCAAATGATTAAATCAATTTATTTGTTAAATTAAGCCCAAGAGCAAAGGGGAACTAAATCCGATAAAGGGAAGGAAAAAGTGATCGAATAGTCGTCGAAATCGTTCGACAACTTCCGAGGTAAGTTCTTAAGTAAATGAGTTTGATTCCTTTGTAAGTTTAAGTTTTAAAACGGGATGAATATGAATTATGTATATACGTTAAGGTCAATGACCTTTCTAAATGACGACATATATGATATTATGTTTTAAATATGTGAATGAGAACTTTACAGAGTAAATTGTATAAATCTGCTAGGGACAGCAGCAGTAGCGTGTTTTGGAAAAATTGTCATAAATTGTGGGAGTTGAGTTAAAAGCTGGATAAATTATGTAATTAAAGCTTGACGCGTCTAGTTTCGTATAAAAGAAATCGTGTAAGTAAAGGGGTTGCCGATAATGAGATTTTCAAAGTTGGGTGAGACAGAGTCAGAATGACTCCGAAATCCTCTGTTCAGTATTTGGAAAATCATTATAAATCGTAAAAAAATGATTATAAGATAATATTTTATGCTTAGACTCCTTAATGAGTCTAGTTTCAAACAAAATAAACGAAAACATATTTTGAATTCTGTACAATGAGAAATTAAATTCTTAGTGAAGAGTAGTCAGAGTAGCCAAGCAGTAAAACAAGGGAAACTTTAAGAAAAATCTGGTATTGATTGGCCAAACCAAAAATTCTGAAAATTTTGTGGATAGAGGATATACGAGTCTATTTTCAGGGAAAATTAACGGCACATAATTTGGGATTTCGTAGCCCTAGTTACAAATAATTTAACGACTGTTGCTCAGGAAGACAGCTTGTAGAGAAATTATGGTCATGTTGTAAACATGGATAAAACTTGTTTTAGTTGATCATAAGCTATTGATTAAACTCATACGTGAATTCTAAATTGTGATGTTATAAAATGATATATGAGTGTTAGATGGATCTTTGATATTAAAATTTGTGAAATTGTAAGTTTATAAGTATTCAATATGAAATGATAGTATGGCTTGAAATTGAATTACTCATCAGAAAATGATAGATGTAGATTCAGCCAAGACAAAGTGTATACATGAAAGTATATGTGGTATGTGAAGTATATTTGGATAATTGTGATGTGAATACATGAAAATTTATATTTTGATTTAGGATTTTATGTGATGAATGTGAATGTGTATATATGAGATAAGGCCGAATGGCAAATGTGATGAATGTGAACCTGTATATATATGCGTGATAAGGCCGAATGGCCAATGTGATGAATGTGAACATGCGTATGTGTGATAAGGCCGAATGGCCAATGTGATGAATGTGAACATGCGTATGTGTGATAAGGCCGAATGGCCAATGTGATGAATGTGAACATGCATATATGAGATAAGGCCGAATGGCCAATGTGATGAATGTGAACGTGTATACATGTAGTAAGGCCGAATGGCTAATGCGAAATGTGTATGAGATAGATATGAGGTAAAGCCGAATGGCTAATGCGAAACGTGTATGAGATGTGTATATATATATTGTGGCCAAACGACAAACGGTGGAGGGTGTGTTTTATTAGATATTTGATAAGGTAAATGAATTACAAATATGATAGTCGATGTGAATGTTGTAACATGTGAATAAATATGCATGAAACTCTATGATGTAAACTTGGGATTAAAGACCAGATGACTACGTGTGGAGATTATGTCCGGGTAAGACCCGATGACTACGTGTGGAGATTATGTCCGGGTAAGACCCGATGACTACGTGTGGAGATTTTTTCCGGGTAAGACCCGATAACTTCGTGTGGAGATTTCATCTGAGCTAAAGGTTTTGCCGATAATCCGAGTAGAGGTTAAAGCTATAAGACTTCGTAATAAGAATTGCTTATAAATATATTCAATGCGAAAGGTTAAACAGGTATGTACTCCAAGTTTATATGTGAGCTTGATTTGAACTAAATCATAAGGTAGTCATGTGATGCATACATGAGCAATCTATGAGACTATTCCTATGTTTATGTGACATCGGATCAGTGTGAGAGGTTATGTGAAATTATACAATATATCTATGTCACATGAGCTCACTTTTATGTGAAAGTTTATCTGCCTATTGTATATGATGAGATGTGTATGTTCGGTAAAAGGGATTGTATGCCCGAAGGAAGAGTGAAATAAAAATATGAACAACTATGTTATAATTTGATTGTTATCTGTTGACACTGCTTAAAACTTACTAAGCATTGTAATGCTTACTCCGTTTACTTTGTTTCCTCTGTTTTATAGATCTCATTTCGAAGCTACAGGCTCGGGGATCGTCAGCAACTAGTCACACTATCACTATCCACTGTTTGGTAGTGCTATGTTTTGGATTATCTTATGGCATGTATAGAATAGACTAGTAGTGGGAGGATATTTTGGTTAATGTATATAAGCCATGCGAAAATGGCATCTTTTGAATGTGTACTTATAGAAGTTTAAATTGTATCCCTGACTGTCTTTAGTATTTACCCAAAGGAATGCTCCTTATTTCAAAAAAAAAAATTACTGTTCTGATATGAGTTTCAAGTCCGGTAATGCCCCTTTACCTATTCCGGCGACGGATACGGGATTGGGGTGTTACATTACAGACCTTTAATGAATAAATTTGAATCAAAATTCATTATCTATCATAATATAAGTCGTTCAAAATAAATTTAAACTTTTCACGAGATTTATACGAGCTTTTGGAAGCTCTAGGGTTGACCCGAGATCATATAAGAACCAAATTGTAAAGTTTGAAAAATACAAGGTTGACATCCTGACGAGGTTTTCTCCACATCATGACATCGCCAAACAGAACATCACGTCATGATGTCAGACCAATTGACGTTGGGACAAGAAACCTATTTTTAGAAAATTTTGACCGGTTGGCACTTACTTCAAACCAACCAATCTAATAGGTTAAAGAATGCTTTTGACCTCAAACGTTTCAAAACAAACCAATTCCATACCAAAACATTACATATAACTATTTAATCAATCCAAGAAACCAATATGCCACATTTGGCACCAAATTACAACAATGAAACACAAATCAATACAAACCATTCCACCTATTTATAACATCCCATAACATCTATGCAGTCTATACCACAAGTTGGTTCATTTGCATATAACTTATTATAATTGTCCATCCATTTATACACAACAATATGCCAAAACCATTACAATAAGTTACCATAGGTGTTTGAAATTCACTATGCCATAAAAAATATTTAACATTTCAACAACTTGACACTCCTAAGTACACGCCACAAATCAATCAAAAGGCTACCAAACCGAGAGATTAATAGTGTGAGCTCCAAAGTAATGCGATCGTCATGCTCCAATCTACAAATAAGTGAAATCAACAACAAGTATATCAAATACTTAGAAAGTCCATATGGAGTTTAGCTTAACTTACCTAAGTATTACATCATTTAATCAATAGGAATTCAATTATGCACAACATGATAATACTTTGACATTCTTAAACCTATTTGTACAATTCCACAAAACCATCATCAAATAAACCTATTAACACTATAATTTCAAAGTGTTCAAATCACATATATATGTCATATAGTACTTCACGATTCCAACTTATGATATTACAACCATGTCAAATAAGTTTCTTATTAGATTTTCCAACTTGTCCATATCTTTTTCGGAGAACAATGGTAATTTAATTTTGGATATTTAGCACTGAACTGATTAGACAAGTTGTAGGTCAGGATTGTTCATATAAGTGTTATTCGATGCTGCTTGCACAAGTTGTAGAGAATTCGCAACATATGTTGGATCTCAAACCATCAATAACTAAGTCTCTGACCAGCACTCGATCTGTATCATTTGGGTATGCTCTCATAGGTAGGACGAGATTGTTATGCTAACTCTATTCGATCCTGCTTGCTTAAGCTGTAGAGAATCCGCAACATATGTTGGAACTCAACTATCGATAAAGTAGTCCCTAACAAGCACCCAATTCCTTTAAAACGATAATGGTTTGCTATTCATATTGTAACATTTACTTAATTCTCATGGCATTGTTTTGTATACTTACATTTTAATCTCTCTAATATAATCATTTATACATTTCATTTTACTATATAAACATTTTACAACCATCATTTGCCACCTACTTATTTAGAAACTATATTACATACTTTACAATTTAATCAAATCAGTGTTAAAACTTAACATTTCCACAACAATTAAACTATCGAACAATATATTATAATAATTTAATAATTAAAGTTAACATAATAAGTTCTATATGAACTTACCTGGAAAAAAATCAATCGATAAGGTGTCAGGGACTATTCCATAATTTTTCCTTTTCTGCGAATATCCTCTTACTAGTTTAATTCCTAATCTAAATCATGATTTAACTCAATTATCAATTCTAAACACCATTTAACAACATTTTATAACCATATATCAATTCAATTTCATTTATCAAAAATTCCCCTAAGTTTTGCATTTTATTCAATTTAGTCCCTAAAACTGAATTTGCCATAACTATCAAATTTGAGCTTCGATTTTGAAATTGATCTCAATTTTATCCTTCTACAGCCCTCTAATAACTATAATTACAATTATTTCATGCCAATTTTAAATTATTTACACTTTAGTCCCTATGTTCAAAATTAACAGTTTTCATTTTACAAACTAGTCATTTTCACATCTAAGCTCAGAATCTATAAATTTAGTACCAAAATATTCAATATTCAACAATTGAAACTTTTATAAACTTTAAAAATTTTGAAAAATAGTCCCCGAGCTAGTTAAATCAAGCTTCCAAGAACTCAAAAATATAAAAATTACAAGAAAATGATTAAATTAAGCTTACCAATCAATGACTTAAAGTTTAAAGCCCTAGGATCGATTCTCCCTTCTTCAAAAATTTTGGTTTCGTGGTTGAGGAAGAAGATGAGAAAGTGATTCTCTTTCTTTCCTTCATTTTCTATTTGTTTCTAAATATTATAACATTTTTAATAATTTAATCAAATAAATTTACCAAACCGTCCACCACTTACTAAGTGGGTTAATTTTCCATTTAAACTTTGTTTTAATTACTAAAGAAGCCTTTTAGTAGTTAAAAATCAATAGCGATTAACTTGTACTACTTTTACTATTTAGTTCTTATACCTTAATTAATCACTAATTCAGAAAATTTTCCTATCCAGAATTTAATTCATCTATATAATAACCCCTTAAGTATTTAATAAAATATTTATAAGCCCGATTTACAAAAATAAGATTCCAATACCTTATTTTTCAAGACCACTGACTTTAGGGTCAAAATACTTGTATCTTAACTAACTATCCAATTAACAAATTCATTAGACCAACATTCAATATAATATTATAATTTACTTGTAAATATTAATTAATAATACTTACAGACTTGATCACCAGAGAACGGGATCCCGAAACCATCATTTTTGGCACTACTGAGAAGTCGGCTATTACATAGAAATTATTGTAACGCCCCAATTTTCGGGAATCCTGTGACTGTTGGCATAGGTTTAATTATGTTAGTGGGCCTCTAGAAAGCCCAAGCTTAAGATAGAACCCGGCAATTTTAGTTAATTTTTGTTCCATAAGAAAAAGGGGGTGAAATTATGAAATAGGACCTATGTGAAAATGTTTGAAAATGCTACAGGCTAAATTGAAGTGGCCAAATAAATAGGAGTGCAAAATAGAAGGATTTGCATGACAAACCTCCTATTTTACATGAAGTGGCCAGCCATCATGTTGTTGTAGACAAAATGTGCACTTGATATCCATAATTTATGGTACAAATTGATACAAATTGATAATAGGTTAGGTAAATGTTCAATGATAATAGGTTAGGTAAATGTTCCATGATAATGGGTTAGGTAAATGTTTCATGATAATGGGTTAGGTAAATGTTTCATGATAAGAATTCCATGTCTTTTGTATTAAAGAATTAAATGGATGAAATATGAAGTTTTATTAAAAGAAAAAGGGGTGAAAAGAACAAAGTTTTGTCCATCTTTGTTCATCATAGCTGAAAGTTAGAGAAGAGAAAGGAGAGGAGAAAGCTCTTGAGTATTTGGTCATTAGGAGGAGGAAAATTGACGGTAAGTTCTTGGTACCTTGCTTCTATTTTGAGGTTCATGAGTTCTTCTTGATTTTACCTTAACTCTTGAAGTATATTTTGATTTTTAGTTGTGTTGTGAGCATTTAGTCATGAATTAAAATGAAGGAAATGGTTGTTGTTTCATGTTCTTTTGATGAAAAATGGAAGATAGGTGAAGTTGAGCCAAACAAATAAGCATGCATGCGCCTTAGATGTTAAAGGGAAAAATCAGCTAACATGTTGTGCTTTAAAATGATGAAATGGAGATTATACTTAAGTAAAATCATAGATATGTGATGATTGATTGGTGATATACATGTTTAAATAACAAGCATGCAAGGTATGTGTGAAAGAGTGATTTGGTAATAAATCTGTTTGGGACAACAGCAGTAACGTGACTTTGGAAAATCACCATAAATTGTGGGAGATGAATTAGAAGCTTAATAAATTATGTAATTAAATATTAATGAGTCTAGTTTCAAATGGAATAAACGAGAACATATTTTGAATTCTGTACAATGAGAAATTTGATTCGTAATGAAGAGTGGTCAGATTAGTCAAACAGTGAAAGATGGGAAACTTTAAGAAAAATCTGGCATTGATTGACTGTACCAAAAATTCTGAAAATTTTATGGATAAAAGATATATGAGTCTATTTTCAGGGAAAATTAACGGCACATGATTTGGAGTTTCGTAGCTCCAGTTATAAATAATTTAGTGACTGTTGCTCAGGAAGACAGCTTGCAGTGAAATTATGATTATGTGGTAAACATTGACAAAAATTTGTTAATGAGTTGCTTATTGATTTCTTATAAGCTTACTATGATCTGTAGGTGTGGTTGGCCGAATATTGTAAGGGGTTAATACGTAGTTTGTATTTGAATAGTTTTAACGTGTTAGTAATCCAATTGTAGGCGGTTCGTGTGTGGATCTCGTCAGCATATCGTCGCAAACAGGTGTGTAACTGACACCCTCTCATAGACTAGATTGGCAAAAGCCGAAATGCCGAAAAGTCAGTATTTTGGGAATTTGCGAGTGTGCGAATGCTCGTAAGATAGTTGGGTTTGTATATTTGGTAATCTAAAGTAATAAACTGCAGTACGTGCGATTTCGTACATTTTGATAATTTGGGCTTAATGGGCCAAAGATCGAGTTCATGGGCCAATGGGCCCAATTCAGTAAGTATGTGCGGTAAATGTTCTGATAGTACGTAAATAGTTAGGATATGCATGAAAACCCTAAAAGTAGCTAAATTACTATAATACCCCTATGTATGAAAAATTACTGTTATACCCCTAGGTGCAAAATTACCGTTATACCCCTAGGGTTAATTTTGACTGAAAAAACATGACGATCTGATTCTGTATGATGTATGCCATGATTATATATCTATTGCATGGGTACATGGGTTATATTATGGAGGAAGCGTTCTGGTGGCTATGCCACAAATATCTGATCTGGTGGCTCTGTCACATATATCTGTTCTGGTGGCTCTGCCACGATTATATGTATCTGGTGACTCTGTCACATTATCTGTTCTGGCAGCCATGCTGCAAATTCTGTGGTGTGTAGCGGTTGGGTGGGTCGAGTTGTCTCCCCACACGGTGTAAGGTTGGTATGGGGGTGTATACGGTTGGATATGGTTGGGTTTCTGCATAGACATGTAATATCTGTTCTGTTCTGCTATGGGCCTATGGGCTTTATTCTGAATTCTGTTCTGGGCTAAGGCCAACTTATTCTATTTCTGTGGTTTGAGCTGATATAGGCTATGGTTGGGTTAATTTACACACTGAGTTTCCCCAAACTCACCCCTTTTATTTTCATCCACGCAGGTAATCCCCAACCATAGTGGGCTTGGAGCTGTTAGGGAATTCGGAGTGGCCACCTGTTCTGAAAGTTTGATTTTCTTCTGGTGAACTGGACATCCTTTTATTTACGTTTGAAGTTTTGGGTTTTTAAATGTAATAAGGCCGCTTATTTATTTTTGATGGTTTTTAATATGTATTACTAAGATAGGTAATACTTATTTTAACTGTTGAAATTGGATAGCTTTAGGGCGCGTTTTCAAAAACAATAGTTGATTTCAAAATAACACGACAACAAGCAAAGCTTCCGCAATGAAAGTATTTTCCAAATTAATCACTTTTCCTAAAAATGACTTAATCAAATCGGTTTCCTAGAAATATCCATGACGTTAAGGTGTGGCAATGGCGGTATGCATGTCTAGGATTGGATCCGAAGGGAGCTTGGTACTTAAGCAGTCCGATGGACTCACCACCTCTTTTCCGGTTTCCTACCTAGTACACAGCTTTCTTTCACTTTAACCCTTAATGAATTAATCTTTTGAACATCAAGTACGATTTTCTGGACTTAGAATGGAATTTTTTTTTTACGTTTTGATGTGGCATGCCGGATCCGGCCATAACTTCTGGGCCAGGTTTGGGGTGTTACAATTATTGTATATTGTATTGTATGCAAGATTGAGTTGAAAATTGATCATTTAATAGTTTGAATTGAATGTGATTTATCGTAATTGCTCTGGAAACGAATGTGATACCTTATAACTCGGACCCGAAAATCGAGTCAGGTAGCGAGGTGTTACAAGATAAAAAAGCAAAAGTTTGATATGTTGATATGAACATTGTTCTACTTCTGTTCAAATGAAATTGGAACAACATCACTTATAAAAAAAAAGAAAAAAAGAAACAGGAATAACATTTTATGTTTTGCTTGTCCAAAAACAAAAAAGCTCAAAGTGTTGAGGTTTTTGAGGACTGGTATTGTAACACCCCTCATCCAGTCTATTCACTGATCCGAGTTATAGGATGTTACAACAATCAATGGAACAATTGCTTTCAAAACTAAATTCAAGAATATAAAATAAAATGCAATGATTACATATATCATGCATAACAAACAAAACCGAGTCTAAGTCGAGCTTACAAAAGCTCTAAAATTGACCCAGAAACAAACAGAGATCAATTTGTAACATTTTAAAAGATAAAGGTAATCATGCAAAGAAAGGGTTGCACGGTCATCTTTCCAGCCCGTGTAACTCTTTGAAGTCGTGTGGATCAAATTGTAAAATCTCATCAAAAGTCACACGGTCATGTGACTAGGCTGTGTGAAAAACTAGATGACCAAATCTATAATACTCACATAGGTGTGTGGCAAGCTCATGTGACAAACAGGAACAATGTGATACAAATACTTCCTAACTACTAGTGAGCACATGGCCGTGTTACCTGCCCTGTGTGACACACGATCATGTGTCAGCCCGTATGGTACAAAAATGTGCCTTTTGGTGTAAGTTACCAAATCCAAACTTTCAAATAGGCCAAGTATATATATTTATCAACTTCTAAACTTGTCCAAAGTATTCAATATCATGCCAAAGAATACCACAAATCAACATCCTTAACATCTAACCAATGTGCCTCATTGGCACAAATTCATAACATGGTTATATAAGCATTACAAGCCATTCAAGTCAATTGATATAATTCTATTCCATTTATTCCACACTAATCCAACCTTTTTTACAATGAAATTTGACCATTTGAGAGCTTCAACCATAATAAACCATAATACCATTTTGTACATTTTAAGCACTCTAATGAGGCATTCAAAAGCCAACCACATTTATAGTTCAAACACATGAAAACTCCCATTTACACACATATATAATTCAAGCCTTATATACATACTATATACACATTCAAAACAAGCATTATATAGGGACCATTTCATAATCTTTCAAAATCAAGACTTAACCATATTGAAACCTATTTACATACCATATAACCGGGTAAAAAATGATTCAAAAGTCTACCAAAACTGAAGCTGGATAATGTGAGCTATGGAATGGTCCGATCTATCGAGTTCCGTAAAATGTTTACTATAGAAACAGAAAATGAAATAGAGTAAGCATTACATATGCTTAGTAAGTTCATAGGTGTTAAAACAGTAAACTTACCTCATTTCATAATTAAACATTTCAAAATAAAATATTTAACTACATTTCCTGTCACAACATATCACAACCATAAGGTGAGTATTTCATATACAACCATATTAGCCATCAATTCGTTTGTACAATTCAATTTAGTATCATTCCATCAAAACTATCAAACAATACAACATTTACTTAGTCAAAACATATAAACATATAAACCTTGTAAACACATTCATTTTCAACTACTATACCGAATTAGACAATACATTTTCTTCTTGAAATCTTTAGCCTGATGAACTATAATAACAAATACGAATACGCAGGTAACTACACTACACCAATAGGCACCAAAGTGCTTTAACGGTAGGCACCAAAGTGCTGAGCAGTATGCATCGAAGTGCGAATCACTAGGCACTATAATAAGCACCAAAGTGCTTAGCAGTATGTATCGAAGCGCGAATCACTAGGCACCACAATAGGCACCAAAGTGCTAAGCAGTATGCATCAAAGAGCGAATCACTAGGCACCGTAGTAGGCACCAAAATGCTGAGCAGTACGCATCAAAATGCGAATCACTAGGCACCGTAGTGCAAATCAATAGGCACAATAGTGTAAATCAGTAGGCATCATAGTCCAAATCTCATAAAATCACGCAACTAACCCTATTGGCTTGCCAATTGTATCCTATCCTAGGTTCAATCGAGTTAAATACACATATCAAAACGATGTTTTACAATTCAGTCATTTCTCACCCTTGTGTACCATTTTGAATACATTTCAAAATGCCATTTATATATCAAAAACTCATGATTTAAGCAAATTCAATACATTTATAAACATAACTACACCATATGAACTTACCAGGTACAAACAACAATAATAGAAGTGACAATGACTAATCTATAATTTTTTAATTTCCTCAATTATCTATCGGTTGATTCAATTCTTGATCTATAAGGTAATTCATTTCAAAATGTCAATTCCAATTACCTTATAACCGCCTATTCAAGGCATATGACAACTTAATTTCATTTTACACAATTTCCATAAATTTTTGCATTTTATTCTATTTAGTCCTTAAAACCAAAATTATCATATCTTTCACATTTAAGCTTCGTTTTTCAATTCGCTTTCAATTTTATCCTTATACAGCCCTACATTAACTAGAATTATAGAAAGCTCATGCTAATTTCAAATTATTATCATTTTAGTCTCTAAACTCAAAACTAACCGATTTCACATTACAATTTGGTCCATAATCAACTCTAAGCTTACAACCAAGCTATTTAACATCCAAAAAGCTTCAAACACAACAATGACAACTTTTAAAATCTTTAATATTTTTATGGTTTAGTACCTGAGATAGCTAAATCAAGTTCTCGGGACCTCAAAAACATAAAATGGCTTCCTTATTCTTTTTCTTACCATGCAAGAGGGCCAAAGGTTACAAGCTCCAAAAATGGCTTCCTTATTCTTATTCTTTTTGTTTGTTCGGTGAAAGCAGAAAAGTGATGAAGATGATCACTTTATTTTTTTTTATTAAACATTAACTTATATTTTAACATAATTTTAATAAAAATCCAAGCATTAATCGGTCATTAAAATAAATTATGGCCTAATTTCCATTTTAATCTTCAAAAAATTATTATTTACCCCATTTAACTAATAAAAATTAATAGAAATGAACTTTTATAATTTTTATAATTTAGTCCTTGCATCTTAATTTCAAAATCGATCAATAAAATTACTGGACCAAAAATCACTATAAAACTATAAATGACTTGTAAATATTAATAAATAATATTTACTGGCTCGATCATTGAAAAATGAGGTTCCAAAATCGTCGTTTTCAGTACCACTGAAAAATGAATTGTGTAACACCCTGAATTTTAGGGTTAGAAGTTTTGAGTTTTGGTGGTTAGGTTTGAGTGTAGGGTGTATTATTATGGTTAGTTGTGTGTTTAAGTGTTAGAATGGGCCTGCTGGTCTAGTGGTTAAATGAATGTTAGTATATCTAAAGATTTTGGGTTCGAGTCTTTGTGTCGGCGTTTTGGAGAAATATTTTATTTTGTTTCATTTTAAGTTAATGTTTATAACTATTTATTTTACTTTTATCTTTGAATTTTTTTCTTTTCTAGACGTTCTGTTTTCTTCCTCTCTCTGTTTCTTTTCTTTTCTCTTCCTCATTTGTTCTTTTTTATTTTCTTTTTTTTTGAAATCGCTGTTGCTTTCACTTTCTCATCTTCAAGTCGATGTCTGAAAGTCTTCGATCGTGAATTAGTTGTAGGATTTGAACCTCTTTTAATTTATTTGTGAATTATTGATTTGCTGTGGTTCGGCAATCTTTTTGTGTGTTTCGGTAATTGAGCAATTGAGGCTCGTTTCGTTTATAATTTCTTGAAATTAGAGTGTTATAGTTGGTTTATGTAATGTTATGTTTGAAGGTCGATTTAATGATCGGAAAACTCAATTTTCAGGTTGTTTATGGGTTTTTTGTGACCACACGGGTGGCCATACGGGCGTGTGTCGGTTCACATGGCCGTGTATTTTTGGGAATTAGGGTTTTTCGATAAGTTTTAGTGCCACATAGCCATGTGGCTGATTTGGGGATTTTTTTTTATTTCCACACGACCATGTCCCTTGGACACGAGCGTGTGTGTTTGAGAATTAGAAATTTACCGATTTGGTGCTACACGGCCATGTCCCTAGCTCACACGGGCATGTACCTTTGCCACACAGCCGTGTGCCTCCCTCCACATGGGTGTTTTGACCCCCACACGGCCTAGGTTTTTCCACACGGTCGTGTGGTCCTAAGATACCAAATTTTAGTTTGTGTATTTTTTTATTTGAAAATGTGTCTGTGAATTCAGACCCTTGGCTAGGCTTTAGTGAGGGTGTTTAAAGCTCTGTATCTGTGGCCATGTGGTTTGCTTATGTAATGTTTGAGACTGTGGTGTGAAATGACTGATCTTGAACTCGATTAGTTGGATGTGTGTACATATCTGTTTCTGTCTGACTGTTTGTCAATATGTTCACTGTTTCTATGAAATTGTAAGCATATATGCACTTGCATAAAGTATTTTGGGGTTGTTTGTGAAGAGAATGAAGACTGATTCTGTTCTAATCTGGCAGTTTTACTACAACCTATTTGTATAGTAGTTTACCACACTGTACCGCACATATGTCAGCTTTGCTACGTACCATTATCTGGTCTGGTAGTTTAAACTGCAACAAGTCCGTACAGTAGATTACCGCATTGCACTGTACTGCATATACGCCAGTCCTACTACATATTATCTGAGTGGCTTAGTCTACATACATGGTGTGTAGGGTTGGATGGCCTTTTCGAGGTCCTGTGTGGTGTGTTTGGTTGGATGAGATTAATCAGCTCTTATGGGGTGTGATCGGGGGACGGAGAGGTGAGTTGGCTGGACGGGTGGATTTTAGTAGTTGATTGCATTAATGTGCATCTATTTGGAGTGTAAGGCTATCTGACTGTATTCTATTTTTCTGAACAAAACACTTGTGTTGAGTATTTAGTGTGTACTTAGTTACGTGTGTTGATGTGTTGGTTCCGTGTTTGATTTCTGTTTCTTCATTTGTCTGTAATATGTTTTGCTTTTAAACTGTCATCTGGGGTTCACTTCTGAAATCTGTTGTTAACCGTTTGAACTCACACTGAACTCATAAAGCTCACCCCCTTAGTGTTTTCCATTGTAGGTAAGTTTTTGAATTCTAACGCTGGATGCGGTATGCGGAGGTCTTGGACAGTCTCAGTTGAAAATAATTTTTTATTTTTCATTTTGATTTACCATTTTGATCTGTAGGGCTTTATAAAATTGTGGTACAAGTTCTGTTTCGAATGTTTTTTTTCACTCGAACATTTTATTTTGTTCATATATTAAACTTAATTGTAACTTTTCTGATTGAATTCTAAAGGGTTAAATGTTTTCGGTTTGTTGTGACAACTTGTTTTGTAAAAGTTTCCATCGATCACTTCGGTGATCGATATGACTTCCGGAATTCAGTCTAAACTTCTAGGTCGGGTTTAAGGCGTTACAAGTTGTTATAGATATGAATTCAGTTAATTCTCCTATTCAAAGGTTGATGGCTAAAAGTTCATTTTTGCTGAAAAGATAGCTTGGTGAGGGATTGGAATCTTTGCTAAAGAGGAGGGAATGGTAGCAACAAATGAAATGTTCTTGATTATGGTTATTGCATTTTGCTTTATCAAAGGGAGAGATGATGTTGAATTTTTAAAGACTTTATTTATTCGATGATGGTTTGTTACTTGTAATTTTTATGGATGGATATGAACTCATCTTATATCACAGGCTCTATATCCCTTGATTTTATCTTTGGGTTCTGAAGCATACTTGGTTGATTTTGTGATGAACAAGCTTGGTTGTTAATATGGGGAGTGGTTGTTTGAGCATGGTCCTGTCTTTTAGGGGGAGACATATTCTAATTCGCTTGGTATGTGACTTGTTTGGATTGTGTGCTAATTAGTTGGTACATGATTTTTTCAAAAATGCCAAATAGGGAGATTGTTGGAAACTTTAACTGCCTTGTTCAAACGACAGTTAGAACGAGGTGTTTGGAGCAATCAAAGTTTTTAGTGTTGGCATATTTGACTTTTAATGGCTTATATTTTAATATTAATTAACACCAAATGATAAGGGAATTTTGATAAATTAGAATATGATAATCAATCATTCCATTAATCTTGAAGAAGAAGGAAATGAGTTTAAACTTAGGTGGATACTCATCCTTATCCTTATCTTTCAGAGTGTTTCAAGTTGTTGAGGAGCTTATTTATAAAGGCTTTTCTATGATAAATACTCAAGATAATTAATGGGATAAAATCAACTTTTAAATTAGTGTTTCAAGCCTATCAAAACACTATTGGTTGATCACTTGAAAAGGCCTATAAATAGGTTGTCTATGCCACACACTGCTGTGATGTTTTTGAGTGTCTTTAGCATTTGTATTTTGCTATTTTATTGGGTAAATTTGTGACACCCTTTTATGTATTCTTTAGAAAGTTTTATTGAGTATATTGTGAGGTATTTGGGAGAATGATTTGTAACAATTTGGATTCGATATTGACGTTGGAAATATCCGTTTGTATAAGGGTAGTTTGGACTCTAGCCAATAGTTTATCCGAACAAATTCTGGAATAAAATCATTCTCTGAGCAAAACTCCGTAGAGTAGGATTGTTAAATCCAAACTGCTTACTTTGCCTTTAATATGTTTCGTTCGATTCTGTTCCAATTTCCGCTAGAACGAAATTGTTTTACAAACAACCAAGTTATCTGTTTGAACAATAATTGGAACATAGTGTAAATTGAAGCTTGGCTTAATATTGATGATTTGACCAGTTAAATTGGTTAATCGACCTTTTCTGCACATTATACAAAATATATTTAAACTGTATATTTATTATGTATTATAAATACATTAACTCATTTAAATCGATTGATTTGGTTATCAATTTTAATAAATTGTAATTGATTGACTTAATATCTAAGTCAAGACCATAGACTAAACTACTAAAACTTAATCCATTTAGTTAAGTCAGTTATAACTGATTTTTGTTCATCATTTTGATAGTGATAACATTTATTGCAAATAATAGTAAATATTTTTTTTGAAAAATATTTAATTTGTAAATAAAAATTGAAAATTATGATATTTGAATATTAATTTTTTTGAAGTAATAATTTTCTTTTGCATAATTACAATTATTTTCGACTGTTTTAAGGTTTAAGATTAAAGCAAAATTCTCTAAAAAAATAACAACTCTGAAATTTGAACTTGGTTCAAATGGGTGAGAAGAAAGTCCACTTTTGTCTCTTCTAATAATTTTTTTTTACAAAATTAGGATAACAATCCATTTTTCTCGAATCAAACTTAAAGACATTTTCAACCATAGGTTTTTAGTAGGAACTAGATAACTTCTTCATTCGGTTCAGTAAGATGTTATCTCTGTAATTTTCAAGTATTTTGATTAGATAAAAAGTAAAATTAAATACAATATTATAGTTATATAATCTTGATATGAAAAAATAATACAAAAAATATATAATAATGTGGTATGATACTAAAAATTCTATCACAAGCATATGTATTTAAAAACTATGTATTTAGAACATAGAGTCGTGTTTAAAAATAATATACAATAAATAAAGGAATATTTGTTTTGAAACTAAGTATTAATAATAATACATTAAATATGTACGATACTAAAATGAAAATTATTAGATTAACTTGTGACACCAACTCAATCAACAACATTATCAATATTAGAAATTTTATAACATGTGCATGTGTGTAGAAACAATGTACTTAGAACCCAAATGTCAGTTTAAAATAAAATACAATAAATGATCAAATGTATAATTTGAAACTAATTAATAATAAAACATTAAATATGCACGATATTAAAATTAAAAAAATAGATTAATTTATGAGTAAAATAAAATTTAAACACGTAAATACATCATATTAAGAATAGTAAATACACTACAACTATTTATCATAGTGTTTTCATTGATCTTGAGTTAGTGTCGAGTTGACTTGTGACACCAACTTGATCAACAAAATTATCAATATATACTATTAAAAAAATATTGAGCTAGGAATTGAGTGCCAAGGGTGCCCACTCCCTCGACACTAAAATTGTATGAAGAAAATTTTCATATTTGAGATGTTAGTAATTTATTGAACCATATTTACAGGTTGTGCTGAGTATATGAAAGATCTCTAGCCCATCAATGAAGATCATGTCACTTAGAAAACATATTTTGGAGATTGGATCAAAACGTATCACCCATTTAATCCTTTGGATCATGGATATTAGATTGGATTTAAACTTCAATTGCCAAGAATTTATGTTTATTTGACTTGTTATGATTATATTTTATTGAGCTTATCTTATTGTTGTTTTAGTAGGATTGTGATAGATCTTCTGACGTTAGCAATTCTTGAAATGTTTTATATAGATTATTGTATAAAGAGAATTAAGCACTTAATCTGTTCTTGTGAAGAACATTATTCTATAAGCACATCTTGATAGTAAAACCTTTGTGATGTGGTTTTATTTGTTGAATTCATAAGAGGTAAATTTAGCGGTGAAAGTATTGAGTCTTTAAGGTACAAAGGTGAGGAAAATTGTCACGGGGTGTGATAGGTTAGGATCACTTGTTGTAATTATTGAAGAGAGAGGATATTTATCACTGAATTTGGCTTCACAGACATAGGGAAACTGAACTGCGTAAACAACTCATTGGTGTTTTCTTTTGTTTACTGTTTGTAAGTGAAAGAGTGTCCACTCCCTTGCCACTCTTTTATTGGGACAGTTTCTTTCTAAGCAACTGCTTTGGACTAACATTACAATTGATGAATGTAATAAAGTATGCATAATATACTATTACAATGTAAATAATATATTTAAATAAAGCTTTGGTTCATAAAGTTAATATTTTATTGATGCTAGCTAGCAGCACAGTTTCAAATCCAACCACATGTAAATATTTTATTATTTTTTAATTAAAAGATTAAAATATTTTTGAATAATATAACTTATTTTAATTATCAAAGAACATTTTAGAAATTTCTCTAATGAAGTTAGTGCTTGGTTAATTTGTAACACCAATTCAATGAGGGACTTAAATAATATTATAAATATCTAAATATTTATGAATAGTTAAAATTTGTATAATATGAGTTATTCACATATTAAAATTTAAATAAATACAAAATATAATTATGGAAAAATTAATGTAAACCATAAAATTGAAAAGAAGAGTTGAAAATTTTACATTTGTGAATGGGTTGAGAAACTTACAACAAATTAATAGGTTGAGGTTGATTACTTTTCTTTTATTTTTTTTAATTTATTAAATTGTTAAATATTTTATGCAATTGTAACAGAAACATATCAACATAATTTGAAATTTAAGAGGATAAATAACATCTTACTCAACCGGGCGAAAGAAATTAAAAAACTTGTGGCGTTCATAAGTTTGATCTGTGATCCGAGTGTTTCCCTATAGTTTAATAGGAGAAAATGAATAAAATAAACAAGTTTGAATTTAGGTTCCAGTTTTTCTCATACATTCTTCTGTCGTTAATGTTACGTAAAGCCGAACGGGACAAGTAAAGCTGACCGCCGTGTTTGAGCCAACACAGAGTCCACGTCCCCATCTCCCACGTGCAAAGTCACGTGACACGCCCATTTCCCAATTAAACCAAATCTTTGATTCTAGACTGGAACACATTGGTCCACAGTTTCACAAATGTTTAATATTAGTCTAATTCAATCAAGTCATGCTATTTTTTAAAGAAAATATACCTTAATAATTAAGACTCAGACTTTTTTATAAATAAATAATAATAAAATCATTGGTAATAATTAATTTACACAAAATGCCCATCATCAGCCTTACATTACCAAATACAAAAGATACATACTCTTTTTACTCAAAAATAGAAGATAGATACAGTTAATTGTGCGCATCAAAACCAACAGGAATTTGTGCGCGCAAAAGAGATATTTCATAAGGTAATCCGGTTATTCCTGTGGAGCAAGCCTTCCAGCACCACCTTCTTCTTGTACTCCTTGGAGTTCAAATATGAATCATTCAAATTCTGGGTGCTTTCAACACCACCACCACCACCACCACTACTTCCATTACCTTTCACTCTGGTTCGAAAACGAGGGCAAAAGTACAACCATGCCGACGTACAAAGAATGGCACATATTCGACCCCAAACTAACATTATTATCAAGGTTACCACGATAACAGACATACCCAATTCGATATTGTCCAGTCGGAGATCCTTTGAGTTGACCGGAGGAGCATGAATCCCATTATTCCCAACCCGTTGACTCCCTTCTAGGACCGGTAACGAAACCGTATGGGACAACGCGGTTTGTGTTTTTTTAGGTTTGGGTTTGGGCTTGGCGACCACCGAATCCGGTAGGCTTCTTGACCTTGTTGGTTCCGACAGTGACCCCTGCCCCGCCCATGTCTGAAATCGTGAAATATTAATCCAAAAGTTGTAAGCTACGACATAGATTCTAGAATAGATAGATAATAGATCACCTTTTTTTTTTTTAATTTTACATACGTAATAATACAGTAAAGAGCTAAAACAAGCCTAGTGGATTCAAGTTTTAACACTTGTACACCAACCTCTTTAGTTGTTTCTCTTACAATTTGATTTGTGGAGGCCAGTCGCTGGTCAGCTTTAGAGTTTTGACGTGAAGGTGTATGAGGTTTAGAGAGCTTTGTGCTATCCGGTAATTTCTTCTTTATCGGCTTTGATGTCTTGGTCTTCGTCTTCGCATGATCAGCCTTGGCCTTGTCTGCGTAATTTACAGGCAGGGTTTTAGTGATGGACTTGGTGGGGCTTAAGCGAAACATTTGCCGTAGCGAACGGGTCTTCTTTTGGATGGGTTTTGGGTGGGACTTTTTGTTCATGGGGAACCCAAAACAACCGAGAAACCAACTGTGGTTTTGATGGGTGGGGTTTAGGGGTTCGGCCATGGAAGAAGAGGTTAGAGGAGGAGGAGGGGGAGGGGGAGGGGGAACGTCGACATGCAAGAGGTGGAGGAAGAATGGTTGTCTCTCTTCTTGGCTTGCTCCCTATTACTAATACTAATACTAGGACTTATATTATTCTATTCATACCAAAAAGGAAATAAACGAACGTACTGTTCCATTTTATTTAACTGGATTTGATTATTGTAGACAAATTTTGGATTGGTGTTTTTTGGGAGGGAAGACTTGGACTTCGTGGCAGAGCCTTCGTTCTTACACGTCTTCATTATAATTTACAACTACGCAACATCATATGTTGATTTAGTAAAATTTTACATTATTAAAAAATCTATTATTTTTCCATTCTCAAATAAATTAATTATTCACTTTAATATATTCGAGAGATAAAAAATGGGATACGAAAAGAGACTTTAAATTTTTCAAAAAAATCAAATTTAACTAAAAACATAAACATTTAAACTTTTACACATATTTGATAATAAAAAATAAAAACAATTTCGATAAAAAAATTTCTATAAAAAATATGAAAAATGATGCATAAATAAAAATTATTTATCATTTAATGGAGATTTTTTTAATTAATTCTATTCTATTTTATTTATTTCAATATTATATTTTCCTATAAAAGTTTTACGTTTAAAATAATAAATTTTTAATTATAAATAATATATTCTACATTTTAATATTAATAAAAAGATCTAATTATATTTCATAAGTAATATATCAGACTAATTTTGTAACCTAAATTCAATATTTAATAATTTTTCATTTGAAAAATATCTATTAAATTATTAGTGAATTGAAACAAAAATTGTATTCAAAATTTCCATGAACTCAATTCCAAATTCTTGGTTTTAGCCGAAAGGATGGAAAAGGTATACTCAAATTTAAATTCACCCCTAACCCTATAGAAAAACATTTTAATTTAAATTTCTCAAATTTTTCTTTTTAAATTGTTTTGATTAAGGCCCTATAAGATGAAATGTTGAAAAAAAAATCAACTGAAATTTCATATTTCAACAATTTAAATTTTAAAACATGTTTAATAACCTGCAATGAAAATTATTCAATAAATATTTTTCTACAAAAAAAAAAGTGTGAAAAATGATAAATAGATAAAAACGTACTTATCACATAATATAGAATAAATTCAATTATTTTTTTTATTTATCTTATTTCATTTATCTAACAATTTATTTGCATTCATTATTTAATTTTAAGTGATATACTAAACATATTTAATAACTTAAATTCTAACACTTAAACTTTTAGTACTTTTTTTGACACTTAATATTTATCAAAAATTGCTTAACACGGGAAAATAAAATAGGACAAAGCAATTAATAAGAATACACGATGTTATTTATTTATTCATTTTTAAGAAATAAAACCAATAATATAATGTAGAAATTTATTATTTTCTTTTTGATGTAATACTTCCCTTAAAACGAAGAATATCAAATATTTAAGTGTTTTCAGATTCAATATCCTTCAAATAATGTGGTATGAGACAAAACTCAATTTATAATATTGAAGAAACCATGCACCGCGGTGCATAAGAGGCAAGCAAGGACCTCCCCTAAGGCAACACCAAGGGGAGGCTGGTAGGGGGTTTAGTATAATTGTTACTGTAGGCTGTTAAAATTTGATAAAATTTTAATTAATAGATTGTAAAACTTTGGTATTGGCCTTCAAATTTTTCAATGCGAGTATGTGTCTCTATTATAAAATTTTTAAAATCTGGCTCCTCCCCAAATGGTGAAATTTCCATGTAATCCATATAATTAATAAAATTATATATTAATCCCTTTGAAATTGTATAACTCAGTTAAAAAATCTGATTACGTCTCTAGAACCATATATATTGGTCAAGGGAAAGAAATCGTAGGATATAAAACAAATAAATATAAAAATTTAATGTATGAATATTTTAAATTCCACTAAAATATCTTTATTAATATTTAAATATTTTGATCCAAGATTAATAACCGGATCTCTTGGAATGAAGTCCAGAAGTAGATTGAGCGCAAGACTTTTCATGTTTAACTTCCAATTAATGCATGTGTAATTGGTCACCCACCTATCGTGAGCACCCTAAAATTGTATACAGATTAATTTGGTTGAATAGTATTACTCACACAACCTGAAAGTATACATCATTCAAACCCTAACCTATTATTGGATAAAATGAAAACCAGTGAACTTCATTGAAACGAGAACTTCACACCTTTTCTTTCTTGCTTGCTTGCTTGCTTTCATGTATTCAGAATCTGGGGTTGCTTACCCAGACTGTCTGTTTTAAGACGGTAAATTAGTTATGAGCGCGTGTCTTTTTCCCCTAAGTTAGGTAATAGATTCATGTTGTTACCCTCATTATCTATTTATATCAATAATAAATTTCTTGTCCCCAATCATTTATTTATATTTATTCTTGTTAAATAATTATTTAAAAATTATATACAATTGTAGAAATTTATTTAGCATTTATTAATAATTATAATAATTAATAAAATAAAACTTATCAGTTTAATTAATTAAATGTATCAATTTGGTTAAGAAGATAATTCTTTTGGTGTGTCTGCATGGGTTATTTGAATTCATTAAACTTATAATTCTTAATATTTTTAAAATATTTTTTAATAATTATTTAAGAAATCACTTATGAACATGAACAAATGATGCTCTAGGTTCATTTGAGTTTAGACAACCATTTGTCTAGGATCATTCTGACATTGTTTTTTATTTTTTATTAATTTCAAAATTATTTATAATTTTTAAATAATTTTCTGTGTTTTTATAATTTTTTAAAAACCCATGTCTAGGATGAAATGAATCATGACAACCATTTGTCCAGATTCATCCTAGATGTGATTTTTTAAATAATTCTATTTTTTATTTTCTAGGATTTTTAATTATTTTTTAAAAAATATTTACAAGTTAACGTGATGTGCATGTGGTACATCACATGTTAGTGTCACAGACCGCGGATTAAAGTCCATGACCATTGCGCACAGAACATCTCACAGGTACCAACTTATTAAAATATGACTCCTATGACCCACCTAATTGACTCAATTCGTGGAACCCATGGAGAAGTCCATCTACTTGAAGCTTTAGTAGTCCAGTGAAACATTCAAGTAAAATTAAAGTTACTAAGATAATTAATGTAAATCCTAATGGATAAAAATGTATAGAGTTTAAATCCCTTGAGACTATTATCTTGTAGATAGACACTAATCTCAATTGCGGATATAATTCAATTTGTATTGTTGGATTTAGGGGAGCTTAATTATAAATAGAGGTGTTCCCCTCATTTGTAATCATCGCATTCATAGTTAAAGAATATATTTGATAGTATTTACTCAAACAATTGTTGTGCATTGCTTTCTTGTGGTTTTTTTAATTCTCTTATTGCTCTTTCGTTATGAGTTTGCTTTCACTATATTTTTTGATGTCTTAAAGAATTTTCAAGAGAATTCTCACTTTGTGAGAGTTAGGCTAATTTAGGCGGATTTGAAATCAAGAAATTGCCAAAGACCGCACGGTTTGCCAGACTAAAATTCTAGCTTCGTGACATTAGTGCTTGGTTCTTTCGTCAACCACAGCATTTAACACAAGAAATTAATGGATTTTTTAACAGAAAAACTAGTTTGCTCTTTGATTTGATGTACATAGACTAATTTGCCCTTTTTTAGTAAAAGGTGTAAAATGTAACAAACTCCTAATATAAGGGTCTCCATGATACTTTTTGCCTAATCCTACTCATCATTATTTCCACGTTACTTATATAAAAATTTGAAAAAGCCAAATCACCACTTAACAATACATATGGATGAAATTTTAACAAAATTACCTAATTGTACTTTTTTTTAATAAACAAAGATTAATTTACATATTTTTTAATAGAATGAACAAAATGCACTTCGCCTACTGAAAAAGAAAAACTATTCTCTTTCTCTGATACTAAAATACATCAGAGTAACACTGAAATGGCGTGGAGAAATCAATCTGGAATGTCTTTATTATTATTATTATTATTATTATTATTTCTTTGATAAAGTTAATTCGGGTTTCTAATCTTCACAATTAAATCAAAATTCAAAGGGTGTACAATCTCCCTGCATACATAGCAGAAACTTTAGAGAAGTTTCCCCGGCCCCAAAGGTTTAATGGAGGTTGAAAAGTAGGAAACTGAAGCGTGTAGTAATATGGAAAGGTAGCGTTCTTGGCGGCAAAAGTAGAAAATCACGTCGGTCTTTACGTACTAAGACATGAATATGTTTAGAAAAATAATGTGGTCCATCTTATCTTATATTTAGAAATATAAAAAAGCATGCTCTTAATTCTTTTTGCTTTTTGCCTGATAATCTACATTTTAAGCTATTATATATACCACCTACTCTCCCTATAACTTCCTTAATAGTAAACGCACTGTCGCACACCAATACAATATTTATTTTTATTTCATTTAGGTTTCACTGTTTAATTTAAATAAAATTAAATAAATTACATTTAATGTCATTAAATTACTAGTGAATTTACGTTTTAATCATAATTCAATTTTAAAATATTATAAAATTATCACTAAACTATACAAAATTTTAATCATTTAATTTTAGAAAGTGCTGGTATGCAGATCAGCAAGTTATGCTTCAATGTAAGATTATGGTTCAGGATATTTCTTGTGCTCGTAAGTTGAATAAATTGGATGTGAGTTCTCTACCAAAGCAAGTAATTTACAATATTAATACAGATGGCTCATTGAAGCATGCCCCTCTCATGGCCACTGCATGTGGTTTAATCCGCAACAGCGATGGAGTTTAGATTAAAGGTTTCATGTACAATGTAGGGAGTGTTATTCCAATAGGGTCAGAAGCGTGTAAATTATTGTACTAAAAAATCACACAAAGTTCAATTCCCAGGGAAGAGAGGTGGATCACAAGGATCTCTTAAATACCAAGTCTTTCCTTAGTCAGAATATTCCTTCTATTGTAATTTAATAGCACAATTAAATACTACTATTATACCTTGAAAGAAAAATAGGACAAGAAAGAACACAAGATTTTTAACGAGGTTCGGTAAATTATACCTACGTCCTCGGGTACTAACACCAGATGATAATTTTACTATCTTCAAAATATTACAAACAAATAGAATTCATTAAGAATTCTCAAATGGGAGAAGAGAGAAAACTAAGAGAGAAAGATTGGTTGGGATGGTTGAAATGAAAAATGAAAAGGCCTATTTATAGTTGAAGTTCAGGGACTAACTTACAAATGGCCTAAAAAATTAGGGACCAAAATTGCAATTATCTCATTCAACTTTTCAACATTCGGTGCAACTTGCTTCACCTTTTTAACAAGTTGCTTCCTACCTTTGTTGACTTTTCAACAATCTCCACCTTGAAGATTTGATTAGGATAATCACATCTTCACACACTTCCTTCAACTCCCCAAATTCGATAAAGTTATCTTTTGTAGTGCCTTCAAATGCGCTCTCGAGCGCCATACACCTGAAGGTGCTCAAATTCTCAAGATGTTAATCAAGTTCAAACAATGATTAAACTTGATTGTTGTTACCACTTTGGTCATCATATCTGCGGGGTTATCTGCTGTCGGAATCTTCTGAAGTAGAAGTTTTCCTTTTTCAAAGACTTCCCGCACAAAGTGATATCTTACGTCGATATACTTGGTTCTTGAATGATATACTTGATTTTTCGCTAAATGAATAGCGCTCTGACTATCACAATATAGACTAATGTGACTTTGAACAACTCCCAAGTCTTTCAACAATCCATTAAGCCAAATAGCCTCCTTAACAGCTTTTGTAACTGCCATATATTCTGCCTCTGTAGTAGACACAGCTACTGTAGACTGTAAGGTAGACTTCCAACTTACTGGGGCTTTAGCAAGAGTAAATAGATACCCCGTAGTTGAACGACGTTTATCTAAATCACCAGCAAAGCCGGAATCAACATATCCAACTACAAACTGACCAAGTGCTTCATCCTGTTCAAAAATTAAACCAACATCTACGGTTTTCGAAGATACCGTAGAATCCATTTCACAGCTTGTCAATGTCCTTTTCCAAGATCATGCATATACCTGCTCACAACTTCAACAGCTTGTGAAATGTCAGGCCTCGTACACACCATCGCATACATCAAACTCCCAACTGCATTAGCATATGGGACTTTCGCCATATATTCTCTTTCATCTTTAGTCTTCGGAGATAATTGAGTACTGAGTTTCAAATGAGAAGCAAGTGGGGTACTTACATGTTTTGTGTTTTCATTTACACCAAAACATTGTAATACATTTTTCAGATATTGTTTCTGATTTAAACAAAGCTTGCCTCTCTGTCTATCTCTACTTATCTCCATGCCGAGAATCTTCTTGGCCTCACCTAGATCTTTCATCTCGAACTCTTGATTCAACTGAGCCTTCAGCTTATCTATCTCATTTTGGCTCTTCGAAGCGATTAACATATCATCAACATACAAGAGTAGATAAATGAAAGATCCGTCATGCAGCTTCTACAAATACACACAATTGTCATATTTGCTTCTTGTGTACTTCTGCCTTCTCATAAAGTTATCAAATCGCTTGTACCACTGCCTCGGGGATTGCTTCAATCCATATAGCGATTTGTTCAGCGTACAAACCCAATTTCTACCACCAGCATCTGTGTATCCTTCGGGCTGAGTCATATAGATCTCCTCTTCTAACTCACCATGCAAGAAAGCTGTCTTAACATCAAGTTGAGCTAGCTTCAAATTCAACTGTGCTACCAAGGCCAACAAAATTCTGATGGAGGAATGCTTCACAACAGGGAAAATACATCATTGTAGTCAATTCCCTCCTTTTGAGCGTAGCCTTTAGATACCAATCTTGCCTTGTAGCGAACATCTTTCTTGCTAGGAGATCCATCTTTCTTTGTGAATACCCACTTGCATCGGATTGCCCTTTTACCTTTCGGTAATTGCGCCAACTCCCAAGTATTGTTCTTCCGGAGAGACTGCATTTCTTCATCCATGGCGCATTTCCATTTATCACTTTCTAAGCTTTGCATTACTTCTTGATAAGTGATAGGAATATCATCATCAACAATGGGAAGGGCGTAGGCCACCATATCAGTAAATCGAGCAAGTTTACGAATTTCTCTCCGTGGCCTTGCAACTGCAACTGGTTCTGGTGTACTTAACGGTTCTTGGGTCAGAACCTCGTCAACCTTTAATTCCTCCATTGTGGCTGGGAAATTAGACTTATTAACTGGGCAAATCCCCATCTGCTCAAACTCCACATGTTTTGGAGTACACTCCACCTGCTGTGGAGTATCGCTTGTCTGAATATCTTCATCTGCTACCTTTTTCAATGTGGCAGATTCATCAAAGGTAACATCTCTGCTACAGATCATTTTCTTTGTGCTTAAGCACCAAATACGGAATCCCTTCACTCTAGAAGTGATTCCCATAAAGAGAGCTTTCTTTGCCCTCGGATCTAACTTTGACTCCTTCACATGGTAATATGCAGTGGATCCAAACACATGTAAGGAATCATAATCTGTAGCCGGTTTTCCAGACCATACCTCCATAGGAGTTTTTCTTTCTAATGCAGATGATGGCAAACGATTAACAAGATGGCCAGCGTATGTCACAGCCTCAGCCCAAAATTGCTTGCCCAACCCAGCATTGGACAACATACATCGAACTTTCTCCATCAATGTTCGATTCATACGCTCTGCCACTCCATTCTGCTGCGGTGTATCCCTAACTGTGAAGTGTCGAACAATACCATACTCTTGGCACACATCGAAGAACGGATCACTTTTATATTCCCCTCCATTATCCGTCCTAAGCCGCTTGATTTTCTTGCCAGTCTGGTTTTCGATCATAGTTTTCCATTTAAGAAAAACTCTAAGCACTTCATCCTTAGTTCTCATGGTATACACTCAAACTCTTCTGGAAAAGTCATCAACAAAAGTAACAAAGTAGTGTTTTCCTCCCAACGAAGGTGTTTTGGAAGGCCTCCACACATCTGAGTGAATATATTCCAAAATACCTTTTGTATTATGGATAGCAGTGCCGAATTTCACTCTCTTTTGCTTTCCCAGAACACAATGCTCGCAAAATTTTAATTTGAAAGCCTTTGCACCTTTCAACAATCCTTGCTTTGCCAGAATTTGCAAGGATTTTTCGCTGGCATGTCCCAACTTCATATGCCACAACTGCATTGAGTCCAATTCTTTGTTACCGGAAGCTGCAGCGACTGCTCCAATAACTATACTACCTTGGTAGTAATACAAGTTATTTTTCCTAATGCCGTTCAATATCACAAGTGCGCTAGATGTCACTTTCAAAATCCCATCTCTCATAGTAACAACTGAACCATTGGATTCCAAAGCTCTCAATGAGATGAGATTTTTCTTCAAACTGGGCACATACCGAACATCAGTCAGAACTCTGGTTGATCCATCTTGATTCTTTAATTGGATTAAACCTATCCCAACAGTTTTACAGGCATTGTCATTGCCCATATAAACAACTCCTCCATTTAGTTCTACTAAATCAGAGAACCATTCCCGGTTAGGGGACATATGATAGGTACAACCCGAATCCAATATCCACTCATCTGAATGAAATGACGATGATGATGCAACCAGTGATAGTTCAGAGTCACTGGTATCATGGTTTGCAACACAAGCATCTACAACAGCTTTTCCCTTATTCTTCAGCTTTGGACAATTTTTCTTCCAGTGGCCTTTCTCATGACAAAAGGCACATTCATCTTTCCCGAGTTTGGACTTTGACTTTGATCTCCCTTTCTGAATTTTCTTCCGAGTGTATGAACAACCTCGGACTACTAAAGCTTCTGTATCTCTGATTGAGTTTTTCTATTTGTCCTTCTTTCTCTGTTCATAACTGTATAAGGCCGCACAGACTTCTTTCTCTACTGCCGGTTGGGAGTATGCCTAAAGACCAATCGTGTGATTATTGTAATAACACACTTTTACCTAATTTATTAGTAAAGACATTACCATTATTGTTTTTAGTATTTACTTTTGTGTTTAAATAAACTATATAATTATAATGTCTAAAGAATGATAAGATCATTCTTAAATTTCTTTAGTCAATTATTATTGTGGGTTTGGACAACAATAATACATTAAGACTAACATGTGCTTGATTGAAACACCCTATACTCGGTCTAGTCGCTGAGTCCGAGTAACAGGATGTTACATCACCGTCTCATCATCAACAAAGCATAAAACATATCATTTACATGCGTTTAACATCATAATCAAACAACTATATGAGGATTAAGTCTAATGTTCCCTAGATGAAGTATGATATATTACAATATGAAATAAAAAAAGTTAAACTTTTTCTCGTACCTTGTTAGCAAATCTTTGCTTTTTGAAAATATTGTAATTAAAAAATGGACGAAGAAAAACTTAAATGAAAAAGTATCAAAAATGAAAAAAGTGATTCAAACTCACCATACAATATGGTACAAAGCAAACCAATTTAATAAATTTGTTGCATAGATTGTAAATAAGTGTACATTCGAGATGTAAAAAAAAGTATACAATTTGGTGTCAATAAAAGTGGAGCAGGCGCATTATAGGTGGAAACATTTATTACAACACAAACTAAAATTTAACAAACTAAAGAATGAAGTGTTTGAGAAAAATTACAAAAATAACATAATTGTCAGTGTCTTGAATGTATGCCATAATTGGGTGGCCCTCGAGCATGGCTAGGGTTCCGTCGAACAATTTGGGTTGTCGGCTCATCATCGTCATCGTCTTCATCTTCATCTTCATCTTCCTGTGCACCTCGATGTTGATCTCCTTCTTCTGTGGTTGACTATATTTGGGTCTTAGCCGCCCATTGTATATCCCCCTATATGAATAAGCGAATGTGGGGATGACCCACATCGGTAGAACAACGATGTTGAGGGTGTTTACGACACTATCAGAGGACAACTGTATGGTGTCGCATAACCCGATTGCATAGCGGTTAAGGTGGGAATTGTCGACAAACATGGGTACGTCAGTGTTGCTAGCGAAATCGGCGTGTAATATAGTGTTATGGGTGACAGTCGTGCAAAATATACACTTGGAGAAGGTGTTGATACAATGAGTGATGGTGTGTGCTATGGTGCTTGTGTATAATAAACTAGGTTAAAAGCAAAAATATATTAACGAATCTGACCGGGAGGTTGCACGGTATTCGAGTCCTAGTGTGGAGTTGGAGTAGATGTTGATCCTTCTACGACATGTTCTCCCGACGTAGGATTGATGGGCCCTCGTCTTGGTGTAACACCCATACCCATTGTCGGATTAAGGTTACATCGTATTACCGTACAATCCAACACAATAAATAACATATAGCATCAAGTTGCCATTTAATTAATAGAATTTCATAATAATTCATATCGGAGTAATACATTCATTTATGTGCCTTAAATTGAGCTTACGTGGTCATAAAAATAATTTAGGAACAATCAGGGACTAATTCGAAGCAAATCAAAAAGTCCAAGGAAAAACTAAAAATTTTCAGAACAGGGGTCACACGCCCGTGTGTCCAAGCCGTGTGATAGAGTCTAGACCATGTGGTTCCAAACATGGCTGTGTGACGAATCGTATGACAGACCGTGTACCTTTTGAAATTATTTCACATGACCGTGTCGTAGGCAGTATGCTAACCTGTGTAACATTCGAAATACCCCCACACGATCATGTCGTAGGCCGTGTGTTATCCAGTGTGAAACCTGCACCTAACACATTCAAGGCACACGCCCGTGTGGGTTGCCCGTGTGTGACACATGGCCGTGTGACAGCCAGTGTCTTAGGCCGTGTGTGCCCAAAAATGACCCAAAACATGCTTAATCTAAAATAATAATACGGTTTTCCACTCATTCTTGATCTAAAATAAAAATTTCATTCAATTCACTAATTCCACAACACAATCAATTCATTTTATGCAATTAAGTCCTTTTTAACATTTTTTACAAAAGTGCCCCCAATATTTTACTTTCATGCAATTTAGTCACTAAGCCCAAAATATGCAATTTAACCAGTTTTTAAAAAAACAAAGTTTATTTGAACTATATAGGGCCTCTCTAAAGCCCATAATTGCAATTATATCACATCAAGCACAAGTAATTTTATTACTTTAACAATCTAGTCCTTAAACGTTAAAATAATCAAAAACTACTTTACCAAATAGTCCTATCTAGCAACCAAACTCAATAATTTTTCATAAAACTTCAAGAACATATAAAACTCATCAATGGCATAACTCATAACATTTGACAGTTTTGCAAATAGTCCCCGGGTTAGCTATATTAAGTTAATACGAGCTCGAAAAACGGGCAAGGTTTAATAGTCCCCGGGTTAGCTATATTAAGTTAATACGAGCTCAAAAAACGGGCAAGGTTTACCTACCCAGTCAAGGAACCCTAAGTAACCGAAGCTTGCTTCGCCCTTGGCAATAGAGTTTCAGTTTTTAGATGAAAAAAATAAAGATGATGTTGCCTTTTTAATTTTGTTATTCTTTAATTTTAACTTATCTTTTTACCTATTTACAAAATTAACCTTTAAAAACAATTGAAATTTCATGAATTCCATCACTTATACTATCCACTAATACCTAAATGGTAAATTTACCATTCAAAGAGGGTTTAATTGTATAAATGGTCCTTCAATTATATTAAATTCCAACTTAACAAGCTTAATTTCAATTTAACCCTAAACTAATTAGGACTAAATGAGGAAATAGCCCAAATTTTAGTGGATTAATCATATCCACCACCTCTAGGACTTTTTGACCATGGTTTAATTACCATTTTGGTCCCTTTACTATTTTAAATCTATAGCAATTGATTTTTACCTCTTTTAGAATTTAATCCTTTTACCTTAATTAAGCAACCAATCGTCAAAATTATAGGACCAAACTTCAATTAAACTATAATAAGACTTTTTAAATATTTAATAAAAATATTTACGGCCTTAAATTACGTAAACGGGATCCCAATACCTCATTTTCAAAAACCACTTGACTTTTGAACTGAATCACTTATATTTATCTATTCCTTAAATTTATAAAAATAAAATATTAAGGCAAAATTCAATATAATATTATAATTGACTCAAAACATTAAATAATAATATGAACTTATTCGTTGGATTTGTGGTCCCGAAACCACTGTTTCCGACAACATTAAAAAATAAGTTGTTACACTTGGCCTCTTATAATGACATTGCCTACTCCTTTCTGCAGTCGGTAGTAGATACAACTTGTTGTTATACCTAAACAAATCCACGTAATCTGAAGATGTTGCCAACTCTGGTGTGAGAAATGGTTCATGTGTTGGCAAGTAAACGTACCTACACTACCACATCTCGATATACTTCTTGTGGAATGTTGGTCAATCTTTATGAGTCTCCCTCGCAAGTTAATCTTGTACAGGTCATCGAGCTTCTAGGAACGTAATACATTGTGTACACCCGAACTATCACATCACTCGGTCGGATTCATGCATCTTGACCGTTGTAAAAACAATCAAAGGCACTTTGACTTGGCAAATGTTGTAATTGGCCAAAAATTCGGCCGAGACGCATTCTTGAATTCTCGGATCCGAATATGGCATCCATACAAATTACAGTACGAATTTATAAATTTTAACACATGCCTAATATTTAGTTTCAAATGTTGGATTCAATATTATATAACTTTGAAATCCATAAACTAACCTCATCATCGGTTTATTAATCTAACACTAGTCGAATATCCTCGAGCTCTGTTGGTATAGTTGTGTGTCTCGCGGAATTGTTCCACCAATTCAAATAATATGTTATTTCAAAATTACGACAATGAAAAATTATAATGATAATTATATTATCAAATGAATTTTAGCATATTACGAGTGGTAAATCATAAGGGGGTCCACTCGGGGACGTAAAAATTGTAGTCGATGTCATGCCCACAATTGAATAAGAAGCATGCAACTATCGATTTTAACTTTTAATGGTTTCGTCGTTTGACATATTTCTCGGAACAATATTGCCAGCACCGTTGATCCCCAAATAAGTCATCTCGCTTCTTTTAAGTCGGTTAGTAGTAGTAGCCACCTTAAATGTACCATATTTCGAGATTTATCTGACATAAGCAAACCCTCGATCAACCTCAAGATAAATGTGTGTGCGAATTGTTCTTTTTCAACGTCACTCGCAAAAGCCTTTATATTTTTGAAGTTGTCATCCAACCATCCCATCTTGATCCGGCTGCCCCTAAACTTGTTCGACACCTTCCCTAGTAGTTACTTGCATGTTGCACTCCAACCGGAACTCGTCACTAGCCCCATAACGACTTCCTTATCAATCGGTAGACCGAGATGTAAACTAACGTCCTCGAGTGTAATTGTACACTCACCGCAGGAAAAATGGAATGTGTGTGTCTCTAGTGTCCATCTTTCGACCAAAGCACTGATAAGTGGGGGTCCAATCTAGACCACTGAGCATGCAAGTCATGTATAAGAATCCTGCATCTCCCAAGTATCCATAAATGACATTAGATTCACCTTTGCTTAAATTATTTATGTATGTCTCCAAAATCCGATCTTCAATCTTATAAACTTAAAAAATTAATAAAGTTAACAACATAACAATTAAATATTTAAAATTAAATATTTTAATAATATTTTCTTACCATTTGTAATTGAACTCTAGAGACATGCTTGTCATCCAAATGAATAAGCTAATTTGTCATTTTACAAATTATAAAGAATAAAATAAAATCGAAGAGAATAAGATACAAAGAAAGATTTAAAAAAAATAATTAAGATTTGAGAATTGAGAACTGAGAATTGAGTATTGAGTTGAAAAGAAGGAAGTTCAGAGGGGTTTATACAAGAAAAATTATGGTTGCTGGGGGTATTCTAGCCGTTGGGATTGTGACTATCGGAAGAAAAACGCCTCTTATAAGGTGAGTTTTCAATTATGTGGCAATGAAAACTCGCCCTATAGGTTGCATTTTCCTTTTTCTCTCCTTAAAATGCTTCTTACAGGGTGCATTTTGACTACCACATCAATGAAAACGCACTCTGTAGGACGTATTTTCTTTTTTCTCTTTAAAAACAACATAAATCAATAAATTTTTTAAAAAAAGCATATATATTTAAAAAAAATTCAGCATATATTATTAAATGAGCCAATCACTCTTGCTAAAAATACAAAACCAATTAATAATTCTCATCATTTAATATACACACGTGCTTTTATTTTTGTTCCAACATATAGATAAATAAAATTAAAATTAAAAAAAAAAAAAGCACATGCATAACTAGTCAAGTCAAAAGTTGGAATTCATGAATTTCATACAATGTACATAGAATTCATGTGACGATTATCAATTAATTAATTAATCTTTAAATATCTAATATAGATTATATATCTCTCTATGTCAACATTATTGAAGATTAGGATCATGAAACAAACTATGTTCACTGTTAAACTGAAGTTGACAATTTCCAAACAAATTATTTTAATAGTGTTTAATTTATATATTTTTTATAGACTCTTAATTTTCTTACATGTTAATTTAAGATTTGTTGAAGGCTGCTTATACTACCTAATTGGACATTAATGAGATGATGATCAAACAATTTGGCTCCACATCTTGTCTTGTTTTTATATGAAAATTTATGATGTTGTTTTTTAAGTTGCATTTGTTTTACATAATTTCACTTTACAAAACCTTTCGGGAAATTAATATTTTTCAAAAAAGCAATACCCACATAAATGTTAAAATATAAATTAATAATTCATTTATTAATAATTAATAATTTTAATATTATTATTTTGAATTGTAATATTTAATAATAAAATTTAATGTTGTTGACACATTTGAAGGTAAGAATAAAATTTATGTGTTGTTTATGTGACTGAAACAATGACCACAACTTAAGGCATTGCTTCATTACTTTACTCGTCTATTTTTAGAGTTGGTAAATTTTAAAACAAAAGAGCTGAGCTATTTGTTTCGGAGATGTTCGGACGAGTTAGAGCCTAAAATATAAGTACCAATTGAATTAAAGTTGAAGACTTGAAAATTGATTACTTGCAGATCAAGTAAAGTCAATTTCCATATTTGAAGGCATTGGATTATATTTAGACTCTTATGGATTATTAGTTGTGCTGTGAAAAAGATGATAAATCATTACTCTGAGTAAGGCCTTATAGATGTAGATTTAGATTGAACTGTGTAAATAACCTCAATGTTCATCTTTATGCTTAAGCACTTTTGATTTCGTTATTAAAACTGTGACCATAATTTCAATCATCATTTTAACTACGATTTTTGTTTACTAAAACAAGTATCCCCTCATCTCAATAAATGAGTAATCTATAAAACAATAGTATCCATTTTTGGAATTTTAAATTAAGTAGCTTAAATATGGGATCTTCTTATCCCAAGAGAAATATTCTTTCAACTTAATCAGAAGTAGTGATGGCACCCAGGAGCGAATTTAGGGATGCTGCAGCGCCCACCTCTAAAATGATTTTTTTTTTCATTTTAATCCTTTAAAATTTTTAAAATTTTAAATTAGTTAAAGTAAAATTACACTTTGCCCTTTTTAAAAATAAAAAAATAATTTAATCTTTTAAAAATTATATTTTCACTATCATAAAAATTACAATTTAATTTTAATATTTTAACAAAATTTTCTTAACTTAGCGTCCCCGAGGAGACCAATAAGAGTTTCTGATAAACTATGTTCGTAGTCTCTGTGTTTCGTCCGAGTTGTTCGCTTTTTAATCTTGAATTTGAAGCCCATGCTCGCTTATATATTATTGTTTATCTTGTTTCGTAGTTATTATTTCCTAATTAGTATAATAAAAATGTTAGTACATTCTATACTTGTATATGTATGCAATTTATATTTATTATACTTCATTATAATACATACACTAGGTAAGTAAATGTATGATAGAGGTCTCTTCTATTTTTTTTTTCTAAATTATTTAAAAATATTGAATTGTATATGCTCATTATTGAGTTGTTTCTTAAATAATTGTACAAAGTTATACATAATTATAGGAAATTATTTAAAATTTATTAAGAACTATAAGAAATTAGTAAAACAGAGTTTATCAACTTGATTAATTAAAAATATCAACTTAATAAAGAAGATACGTGTACGTATGAGTATATTTTAATTATTAACATGCTAAATGTGTATATATTTTATATTTTTAAAATTGTTTAAAAAATTAATCATTATATATAATTTCTTAAATTATTAATAATTATTAAATATTTTTAATATTTATTTAAAAAATCGCTCTAAAATGAAATCGAGTTTGGATAACCATTTGTCTAGGATTATTTTGAACCTTTTAACTAAATTTTATTAATTATTAATAATTTAAATTTTTTATAAATCTCACATAATCTTTAAATAATTTTCTGTGTTTTTTCTATGTATTTATTTATTTAAAACCATGTCTAGGATGAAATGAACTAGGACAATCATTTACCTAGTTTCATCCTAGATGTGCTTTTTTAAAATAATTATAAAAAGAGTGAATAGTCGGTACACTAGGAATATTTTTTTTATTCCACCAGCACCCTTAAAAAATTGACATGTGTTTTTTTTCTTTTAAATATATATATTTTATATTTTATCATACTCTTATAGAACACCGGTCAAGCTTTAACACTGCTTGTGGAGTTTAAAAACCCCATTGGTCGTGTACCAAATATTTTCTCTTATAAAAATTATATATATTTTTTAGGATTTTTAATTTTTTAAAAAAAATATAGTCACATTAGCATAATGTGCATGTGGCATGCCATGTGTTAATGGCTAGTTCCTCCGTCAGCCATATGAGCATTTAATAGTAAAAATGTATAGAATTTTTAACAAAAGAGTTAGTTTGCTATTTGGTCTAACGTGCAGGGCTAATATGACTATTTTTTTGTAGAGGGGGTAAAATACAACCGGACTCCTAATACAAGGGCTTTCATGGTACTTTTATTTAATCCTACTCATCATTTAATTCCAAGCCACTTGTATAAAAAATTGAAAAGCAAAAGCATCACTTAACAACATACATCGATGGAATTTTCAATGGTACAAGTCAATTTGTACTTTTTTCTTACGTACAATGGCTAATTTTCCCATTTTTAAGTAGAGTAGGTAAAATGCAATTTGCTTTCTTAATACAGGAGCCTCTATGGTACTTTTACTCATTCATTAAAATGATAGGTATAGTATATATACAATAATATTTAGGGTAAACTACACTCATAGTCATTCTAAAATAGGGTTTGTCCTATTTTGGTCACTCTAATTTTTTTTTTCAATTTAGTCACTCTAAAATAAGATATTATGTGAATTAGTCAATGCCACTGAAAATTATGTTTTCTTTTAATGAATTGTTGATGTGGCATATTAGTACAATGAGTGACTGACATGTGACATTTTTTGTTGACTTTTAATTAAATTTTAGGGACCTCCCTATAATTAATCTAAATTTTTTTTCTCCTAAACTTTAATCAAAAATCAATATTACTCAATATGTTAATGTACGTATTAAAAGAAACGGAAATTTTGATAAACCATTTAGCCATATATATCATCGTTGCCTCATATGACTTGCAACGAACTCAAATATTTAGTTTTCTTGAACTCGATTGAAAGGAAATCACTTTAATCACTGGTGCAGCTTGGATAGAACAAGAAATTTTAGTCCATAAATTTGGACTATTGGTCTATTTTTCCTTTTCTTTTAACTTTTTTTTTTTGAATGAATGGTTATATGTGTGTGTCGATGCTATACTATCAAACTTATCAACTTGTTACTACTATCACTTGAAAGTTGATTATGATGCTGTATATATTTTAGTATGATTTGTTAGAACCGTAAATAATATTTAATATAAAATTAGAATTATAAATTAGGCTTTGTCATATCAAATCATCAAGAATAAATTAAGAACAAAATTAGATGTAGAAGCATACTTGAATCCATTAATTTCTTGAACTCTACGGATCTTGAAGTTTTGATCTTTCAAATTAGCACACAAGTAATCTAAAGAAGGCGACTCTCTCTTTTCTAAAGATGAGATATTAGAAAAATAACATGATGTGTTATTTGGGGACCATAACCTAATATATATAACTTTGGCACATTAGCCCTAATTTTTAATCAGTCCATCATCAATTAGAAATTAATTACTAGTGTATTTACACATATTTGACCCATACTTTCTTTAATAATTAAAGCTCAAGAAACCATAACCAAATTAGATCACTTTTAATTTGTACTAACATATTATGATAGTAAATAATAATATATAACTACCTTTATTATATAGGTGATGTCTATATTTTCCAACAGGATGGAAATGATGCTGTCATGTTATTCATCTCATTTATTGTTGGATTATGTTTATAACACTTGCATTAATGTAGGTTTGCTTATATGTAAGTGATGGTATTTGTGATAGTGTCTATATCGTATGTGGCTTTGTTGTTGGTATCTTTTACATACGAATATATTGAAACATGGGATGTGATTGTTTATACCATAAATCTATGTTATAGTTTTTATGTGAGAAACCTTGGTTTGTTGATTGTGCTCATCACTTTTATATGTTCATTCGAGTATAATTATTCATACAAATTCATGAAAGGCTTTGAATCTTCATCATCTCTTCTTTAAGTTTTTCACTTACACGTTGCCAACAGCTTCATAATCCCATCCATACGATTCTTGACTGCTTTCATCGGATTCTGATCACATTTCAGTTTCCTAATTGACTGCAAGAATGAAGAAAGAATCAATAAATATGATACAATATTCATGTATTACATTAAATAAACAACAATTATTTGATCTTTACTACTTTGTAAAAGCCAAACAACTTTATAAAATCAATAATTGAGCAGTGTATAAAGCAAATTGTAGCAGCAATTTAGAAATAAATTATTTGCTTTCAAATAAAATATTACATAAAAAGTTTATAACTATTCAGATTATATATACGTGAAAAGCACAAATTTAAAATGAAAACGTATGTTTAAAAATAACATATAATAAATAATAAAACATATTGATTGAAACTAATTAATTAATATTAATAACATAAAATATGTACAATATTAAAATTAAAAAATATATTAAATTATGAGTAAAATGATATTTAAACACATAAATACGTACTAATTGCTTTACATTTATTTATCATGGTTTTGGCATCAATGGTGAGTTAGTGTCGAGTTGACTTATGACACAAACTTAATTAACAATATTATTAATATATACAATTGGCGGAGATAATAAATTATGTATATTAAAAATATGTATAAAAATATTATAATAAAGATTTGGTTGAGTAGTAAACATACAATTTTTCTAATTCAATTGGTGCAGATCCAAATCCTATTGTTTGTATATATATTTTTGGTTTATGTTAAGAAGAAAAGACTAAAATACCCTTTAATAATGATTTATTTTAATTACGAAATGATATTTTTATAATTTTCTAACCAAATTAATACATGATTAGCCTATGAGTTTTATTAATACTATAAATATTTCATTACTACTTGAGCATTGTTACCATTTTGGTGCTATTCATGATCTGCTACTTGTTGGCACAACAAGAATGACACTATTTACACTATTAACAATTGGACCTGTTTATGGCCTAGGTCATCTGTCCAAGCTCGAATGTTTGTTTGAAAAAAGAGAGGGTTTGGAGAAAAATATAGGGCCTAAAAAATGGGTTTAGATCAAATTTAAGACTTATGAGCTGAGCCTTGGACAAGATTTTTTGGCCCGAGCCTGAATATACTATGTTATAAAAGATATTATATTAATTATATATGTTAAATAATAATTATTTATTTATATTTATATTAAATCACTAACCCAAAAACAATTAAATTCATTACCTAAAACTTAAAAAAAGTAACTTACCCAACTAAATAATTCAACCCAAAATATAAAATTTTAAAAATTATATTTAATACAATAAAATATTTATTATATTTATAGTAGTGTTTTTTTAATATAAATACTTTTTTTAATATGTTAGAAAACTTTTATTTTGGTGTTCTTTTAGTACTTTAAAATTTTAAATAAAAATAATATAAAAATAAAATATAGGCGGGCTAAATTAGGCTTGAATTTATTTTTTTAAATTAAACTGAATTTGAGTAAAAAGATAAACCCATCTTTCGAGCGAAACCGAATCTAAACTTAAAATTTTGATGTAATAAGAGAATTTAAGATGTAAGTAAATACAACAACATAAACAACTACTGGGTACAAGTTTATCAGCTTCTGGAATTACCTGAATCTCCTAGTAAACAACTCCAACAATCATTGTTTTAGCACGTGTACATAAGAGGAGGGTGATTATAGCTTAGTGGTTCCAATAGATTTTGAATTAGCATTTAAGAAACCATAAAGTCCGGATCATTAGTTATCTCCACCTATTATTCTGGGAAATAAAATTGTTGCTTAAGAGATAAAACTATTTCTCAAACGAGACAACTTACATCATTATTAACAAATTCAAGCTTAAAATACACAAAACATTATAATTTTATGAGATCATTTGATAGTCAAGGGTATTCACCGCTTTAAGTATAATTTAAGATTAAGTCGCACAAACCGCATTTATTATTCAATTTTTAATTTGTAATTCAAAATACACAACCATTATAAAATTTATAAAAAAAAAATTCACACCCCCAAAAGCAACCAACCACCAATTAAAGAAAATGCAACGACTTGATACATAAATAAAAAAAAAGGGCTAGAAACAAATTATGCATTGGAAATAATTTTGAGTGAATCCACACTTTGTCTGCTAACATTCTCTACTAAAGGGTTGGGAGATAAGTAAAGAAGGCTAAAAATGTGGTGTTTTTGAAATGGGTTGTGATTTCCTCTTACTTGGTCGTGGGAGGTGGAGGTAGGATTTTGGTGTCATTTACGGTGTAAAGTAGTCATTGTTGCTGCTACTGCTATTCATGATTGTTTGTAACCTTTGTTTTTTTGAGAAAAATCCCATAATCTACAAGAACACGTGTAAGTTGAAAGGGAAAGAAGTTCCAGAACTAGCTATAATTCCAATACACCATTGGGCAGTAAGTTGAGCTTTTTAGCTTAGATTAATTTTATGGCAAGCGGTGAAGCAACAATGTTTATTTTAGGGAGTTGAATTAAAATTAAATATGTTATGTAACAATTAATTTAAAAATATAAATAATTTATTTAAAAAAAGCAGTATTTTAACATAATAATTGATTTAAATATATAAACAACCAATTTAAAAGAAGAAGAAATAATATTCTTACATAACAATCGATTGAACCGTATAAATAATTTATTCAAAAGAAGTAGTATTCTTACATAACAATTGATTTAAACATGTAAACAATCAATTAAAAAATTAGTATCCCGACATAACAATTATTTTGAACATATAAACAATCGATTCAAAATAAGAAAAAGTAGTATTTCACCATAACAATTGAGTCAAAAGAAGTAATATTCTAACGTAACAAAATATTTCAACATAATAATCCATTCAATCTAAAATTGACAAATTCATGGTAATCCAAAACCAACCAAATTCGATCATAAAAAAAATATATTTTTCATAGTTTCTTGATCTGAAATTCACATAATTTTCAAATTGGTTAATCATTTTTTATTTCGTTTTCACTAGAATACTTATTACTTCACAAACTATCATTTGACAAAATTTCCAACAAAGTGACCAATATTTTCTTCCTCTGTTTTACTTTAGCTCAAATTTACTATAACATTATCTAGTTATGTTTGTTTCGTTTTTACACTTGTAACAAATTAGAAACCGTCTCCTAATAAATTTTTTTCATTATTTTCTAAGAAGAAAGTTTCTATTTCTTTTTATATATATTATTATGTTACTTATAAAATATTATTTAATAAAAAGAATATTAAAAAATTATCATGAATAAATTAGTTTATATATAAAAGGCGAAATTACAAAAGTTGTAAAAATTGGGAGGCCTACTTAGAGGAGTATAATATATGTATGAAAGGTTAAATTGTAAAAAATTGAAAATTTGGAGCGATCATGACCTCTCAAAGTCTGTACTAGATTCCGCCGTGGGAGTTAAGAGAGAGATAAACAATAGGAGGTTTGATTAAAAAGAATGGTGTTAGTAGATGCAGGAAATTGAGAGCGAAGAGGGGGAGAAAGAGGCTAATTCAAATGGGTGGGGTAGAGATAGCATTAATTTACTAATTCATCCCTCAATCATTCAATTTCTACAACTTTTTCAAAATTAATTTTCCAACTGTTCTATATAAAAACTGAACATTCTGAAAAACAGCTAAAGATATTAAACTCGCCCTTGTTTCTCAAATAGATAAAATATTTATCACATCATCACCTCTAATTTTAATAAGATTGAAGTATTAGAAAGAAACAATGTGCTGTGGGGTGTCCCAAACCCAGGTTCCACTATCCAATTTGCAGCTGATTGATTGGTTTTTCCATTTTCCGAAACACTGCGCCAAGGAAGACATGCGCAGATGGAGAGAGAGAAGAGGAGCACTTCATTATTTCACATAAAAAACCCACAATATTTTGATTTCCCTCCAAAATTTTCCACTTTTGATTTTCCTTATTTAAACTCCAAACCAAACCCTAATACGCATTCTTAGGGGAGTGAACGGCGCCGGTTATTAATACTGTTTCCTTCCTCATTCTCAACTTATCTTCCTTTTTTTTTAAAGAAAATTTTATATATATATATAAACTATAAATATAAACTTCTACTTCTACTTCTACTTCTACTTGTACTATACTACTATTACTAATTTATAAACTACCAGCTCAGGCCAAAAAATTTAAAAAAACCTAGGCTCTGTCCTCGTTCGACTACTTAGCTTTTAGAGAGTGTGGTTGGAGTCTTCCTTGTAGTGTCGCAAAGCGACGGTGAAGCGATGGGAAGTGAGGAAAATTGCGGTTTTGTGGAGGAGAAAGTTGAAGGGAGAGAGGAGGGACGAGGGGGAAATAGAGATGTGGGTGGAGAGAACGGAGGGGAATTAGTGGGAAAAGAGGAGGGAATTGAAGGGAAAGATATAAAAAGTGGGGATTCGGAAGGGGAGGATGAAGACGTTGCTTTAAATAAGCTTAAAGAAAGAGGTAGAAAGAAGAAAGCGGCAGGTTCTTCTAAGAGGAGCAAAATAGATATTGAGGAAGAGGGTAATGTCGGGGGGAAAACTTCGGATTTTGCGGCTGAGAAGGGGGAAGTTGATTCGGGTGCTGCTGGTATTGGGGAAGGAGATAGCGGGGATGTTTTGAAGAAGAGACTGAGAACTGTTTCGAGGAGGGTTAATTATGCTGAGATTCTAGAATATGAGGATGACTTTGTAGATAACAAACGTAGACGCAAGGGCAAGAAAAAGAGGAAAGTTGTTCAACCTGGAGGTCAAGAAGATGGTTATAATGATTATGGCGGTAATGGGGCACCTGCAAAGAAGCTAGGAAGAAGAGGCAAGGCAAGGAAACAAGGTTCTGCAAGTGAAGGCAATGAAGGAAAAGCTGTAAAAGAGGAAGGTAAAGAAGAGCAAGAAGGCAATTTCGACGTAGCTGATGGAAAGAAGAGAGGGCGAAGAGGGCCAAAGAAGGGCCAAAAGAAGATGGAAGAGGAAGTTGCAGGGAATGGGAAAAGTTCGGAAAAACCAGAGGAGGATGGGTCTTTGGGAACGATCACTAAGAGAAAATATTCACTTAGGGACTCAGGAGTTCCCAAGAATGAAGAGTCTCTGCGGGATGCAGATAGAAAGAAGGTAAAAAAATTTGATTTTTTTAACTCTAGAGTTGTTTTTATGATGTCTTTTTCATTTTGTTTACCTGATGGATTCGAGTGTTGATGTGTTTGGTTTTTGCATTTAACAGTGGATTGCAGAAGAATCATCAATGTGCCATCAGTGCCAGAGGAATGATAAAGGCAGGGTTGTGAGATGCAAGAGTTGCAAGAGGAAACGATTTTGCGTTCCCTGCTTAAAATGGTATTCTTATTGGAGTGCTAACTGTATCTGCTCTTCCCTTAAAAACTGCTGCTTTTCCTGAACTACTTAGTATATTTTTCTGTTGCTGGCAACATATATTTTGGCCATCTTAATCGTAAGTAAATATCATATTGTTTCCCATCTAACTTACCATGTATTTGTTTTCTGGGGCTAGGTATCCCAATATGTCAGAGGAAGCAATTGCTGATGCCTGCCCCGTTTGTCGGGGGAATTGCAATTGCAAGTCATGCTTGCGCATGCTTGGCCCTCTTGAAGTTAGTTCTGAAATTCATGGCTTTACTGCTTTATTTGATGCATAATTGCTCATATAATCCCATACTTGATTTATGATATTGTGTACTTGATGAGTTGTAGGAATTGAAAGAGCAGGGCCAAAGTATTCTGCACTCTAGATACTTGCTTCAGACACTTCTTCCATACATTAAACAAATTAGTCAAGAACAAATGAAAGAAGTGGCCATTGAGGCAAGCATTCAAGGTATGTATATCTCCATGTTAACATGTTTTTTCTGCAACTTTTGTTATATTCTTTGCAAACTCTTGTTGATTTTGAAACTGAACATGGTTCTTTGTCTTCTTTGGAGCTTACTATCTGTGTATTTATTGGGAATAAATTTGAACAAGAAACTTCCAGATACTATGCTAGCCGAATTTGTTGTTTTGATGCCAAACTCTTTAAGTTGGCCTCTTGTTGATATGTGAAGCTCATTTTTTTTTTCTGTTCCTGATTTTAAGCAATCTGCCACTTCTTTATGGAAGTTGAACCATATTAAACCTACTCTTCTGTCTTTAGTAAACTAGGGCATCATATGAAAATTCTTTAGTCACAATATCAAATTTTCACCTTGATTTGGTGCAGTATACTGGTTGGTTTGTTAGGAATCATGTGCACCACCCTTGTCTCTACAATGTTATTTCTTGAGCCCTACCAATATCGGAAAACTGAACTAGCAATCAAGACTATGGAAGTTGAACCATATTAAACCTACTCTTCTGTATTTAGTAAACTAGGACATCATATGAAAATTCGTTAATTACAATATCGAATTTTCATCTTGATTTGGTGCAGTATACTGGTTGGTTTGTTAAGAATCATATGCACCACTCTCATCTCTCAAAATGTTATTTCTTGACCCCAACTATTATTGGGAAACTGAACCAGCAATCAAGACTATAAACTTCTTGTTATCTTAAAATGCATGTGGTATGATAATACATTGTTATTTATTTCTTTATTCTCAAATAAATATAGTTCATTTTTAACACATTTCTTGAGTGAGTAGGGGTTCTCCCAGAGCAAATACAGCTTACACAGGCAGTTTGTCGTGAAGATGAGCGTGTATATTGGTAGGTTATTATTATTTTCATGATGGTGAAATTAAAATGGGATCTTTTTGTTGTTGGGATTCGTTTTACTCAAGTTCCTGATGGCAATACATGTTTTTTTCAGTAATAACTGCAGAACTTCAATTGTCGACTTTCATAGAAGCTGTCCTAATTGTAACTATGATCTGTGCCTTACGTGTTGCTGTGAAATACGCGATGGACATTTGCAGGGTGGACGAAGGGAAATATTTAAAGAATATGTTGATAAGGGTTCTCGTTACTTGCATGGAGAACCTGTGAACCCTTCGTCTTCAAAAGTGGGGAATTCTCAAGAGTATTCCCCCAAGGAAAGCAACTCTCAAGAGCGGAGTGCTGTAACCTCTGGGTGGAAGGCAAATGAAAATGGCAGCATTCCTTGTCCACCAGAGGATTTGGATGGGTGTGGTAATGGCCTTTTAGAGCTAAGGTGTATGTTTAGAGGACATGCTCTTGTTCAGTTAACACAAAAGGCTGAGGAAATTGCCAAAGATCTCAATCTTGGGCATGGTCCTCAATTTTCTAACCAACAATGCCCTTGTTACAATCCAATGGGAGAAGTTAACATTGGCAATAATAATTTAAGGAAAGCAGCTTCTCGTGAAGATACCACTGATAACTATTTATATTGTCCAAAAGCTAAAGATATTCAGAGTGGAGATTTGGAACATTTCCAAAGGCACTGGGCTAATGGTGAACCTGTTATTGTCAGCAATGTACTTGAGAATGCAACTGGGTTGAGCTGGGAGCCAATGGTTATGTGGCGTGCTTTTCGTCAGATTAAGAATACTAAACATGAACTACAGTTGGAAGTTAAGGCACTTGATTGCTTAGATTGGTCTGAGGTCAGTTTGGTTATCAACTGTGTTCTTATTATTGGCATATGATGCTAACTTTGATTATTTGCTGTTTATTTTACCTACATGAGTCAAACTGAGTACTTCAGAAGTAACAGTAATGTTTGATCTCACTTCAACTGACTTTTTATTATAATATGTTTTGGCTTCTGTTGTCATGTTTGAGAAAAAGTTATATGACTCATCTTTTATAATTTGCTATACTGTAGAGTACAAATTCAACATATTTTGCAACTTGAAGCAAGGAGAATTGAATAACATATCCACGTTTGAACTTTGTTGCTTTTATTATATCATGATTATTTTAATATCTATTCCTAGTATTTTGGCTTTTATAGCGAATTAGGAAAGCATGCTTGTCTTTTCTCAATTGCTTTTTGGCTGGATTACCTTGGTTCTATAATCAGCTCTTTTGATGAAATGTAGGTAGTGGTCAATATTCACCAATTCTTTAGAGGGTATACAGATGGTCGTTTTGATGCAAAATCATGGCCTCAGATACTGAAGCTAAAAGATTGGCCTCCATCTAATGAATTTGAGAAGCTTCTTCCACGCCATTATGCTGAGTTTCTTTGTTGTTTGCCTTTCAAAGAATATACTAATCCTAGAAGTGGGCTTCTTAATATTGCTACCAAATTGCCAAAAAAATCTCTAACCCCAGATATGGGGCCAAAGTCATATATTGCTTATGGAGTTTTTCAAGAGCTGGGGCGTGGAGACTCTGTAACCAGGCTTCATTGTGATATGTCTGATGCGGTATACTCTCAGTTTTTCCTTTATTTTTCCTTGAAAATTTAATGTTAATAAATAGTAGATTATTTATTTGGCTGGAGTGAAAAAATGTTAATTAGGTTGTGTAACTGAAGGAACTTTCTTTATGTGGCTGCCTCTTTTTGTGAGTTACTTATACAGCTATATAATCATGGGCTACTGAGATTGCTGTTAGGCATCAAACTAGTGAATTTCATATCTGTTCCTGTTTCTCTACAAGTATCTATCTATGCATTTATACCAGAATTTTATAAGTTTTATAAGTTGGGCAGATAAAGTAAATCATGTAAGTGTTTTTGTAATGATATCTTTAGTACATAGGTGTCTTTTTGTTACAGAAAACCAGTACTTTTTCATCATCTGGATCAAAGGCCATTATTTCTTTGGTTTATTTTGTTGGCCCTAAGTATAACCAGAAGGTATTCAACATGGAAATGCTTTGAATGGCAAGCCATTCTTTCTGTTTTATGGTTTGACTGTGTACCGTTTGTGTTCATCTTTGAGCCTTAATTCTTGAACAATTCTTGTTCCTTCTATGCCTTTCAAGGACATCATGAGTACTGGCATAGCTTCTTCTAAGAATGATTTTGTATTTATTCAAGTTGTTTATGCATTTGCATAACTCATTAACTTCTTTTCCTTTCATCATTTGGTGGTGGACTTTACCTTTGCTTTTTGTGTGCGGATGTGTGGGTTGTAAGACATTGCATTGATTAAATTGGCTGAAAAAACTAGTTGGTAGACTGTTGGATGTTATAAGTGGTAACTCAGGGATCTAATCAATTAATTGTATAGCGTTGAGTGCTGTACTATTTTTTTGGTTAATGAGATTTTGCCGCATTCTGCTAACATAGCTTAATTGGTATGTCTAAATGTACCAATATATCAATTATTTTGGTTGGCCTGAGGCACATCCTTATTGGTAAAGCCACTTCTCTTGACAATGGATCTCTCATGCTCAAATCCCCACTTTTGCTAATTATTAGGGGGAAAAAAAAAGGGGTATCTGGGTTTCAATATTGTAGGCTTGTTGTTTCTGAATTTGCTTCTGGAGATCAGGTGCTATTTATGCATCTGTTCTTTTTAAGACGTGGAAAAATGAGCTTCTGTTGCCATTCAAGCTGACTGTTGCTTGTGGTTGTGGCTTGGCTTGCTTTTCCGCCTGTGCTATAAAATGTCATGCTAAAACAATAATAATTGTCGTTTGCTAGTTCCTAATGCATGTTTGATTGTATTGGGATTTCTCTTTAGGTGAACGTTTTAACACACACTGTTGAGGTGAAGCTTAAACATGAACAACTGACTAACATCAACGAGGCAAGAAAAAGGCACTCTATCCAAGACCAGCAGGAACTTTATGGAATGAATTCAAAAGTTGACTGGAATAAGTCTAGTGATAGAGGTGGTTTTCAAGGTGGGGGGGTTGTTGGGCAAGGTCAAGATGGTTATTCTAGTCTGAATGACAATAATTTGGTGAGGGAATTTGAAATGGTGGAGAGTGGAAAGGCCAAAATGGTTCAAGAAGAATGCTGGGAATCCTGGGATAATGGCAGATCATCTAAAACTTCTGGGAATACGATTGAAGAGCCGGAAGCTGTTGAGGGAGGTGCTGTTTGGGACATTTTCCGCAGGCAAGATGTTCCTAAGCTGCAGGATTACCTTAAAAAGCATTTTTGGGAGTTTAGATATGTTCATTGTTGCCCTGTTTCACAGGTACCTTTTCTACATTATATACTGAGCCAGAAGCACTTTGGTTTTTTTTGAATTATAATATAATATATGGGAGCCACATACTTCCTCTTCATTGGATCTTTCTACATGTTTATAGTCTCTTGTTCCCATTTCATTATTTTTTGAAATCCACTGATCTCAAAGCTGTGGCCAAGAGATGGATGTGATATGCTATTTAAGATGTGCCGCCTATTATAGTTACTTGAGAACAACGGAAGAAATGGATCTTTATTGTCTGTATGCACACATCTACTGGAAATGTCGTGGGATCTAAAGTCACAGCACTTTCACTTGGAGAAATTGGTGATTTCAGAATCTCATGTATGTCCTTATTCTGCTGGGTAAAGAATATGATCTAATGGGCATTCACAGAGAGGGCACTTGAATAACTATTTGTTGTTAGCATATTTATATGCTATAAATTTTAATGCATTAAATGTTTTAGGTCGTTGATTCTTAGACTTGGAAAACTGGTGACTTCTACATCTCATGTACTCTGCTTATTGAGCTGGGTAAAGAGCAGAATCTAATGGGAACTCACAGAGAAAGCTGTTGAATTTATACTTGTTTGTTATTAGTATTTTTATATATATATTTAAAATCTACTGTGTTAACTTTTATAGGCAATTGATTTTGATGATTGATTTATACTGTACAATTTACTGTCTCTTGGTGATATAGGTTTTTCACCCTATACATGATCAGTCCTTTTTCCTGACTATGGATCATAAAGCAAAGCTCAAGAAGGAATACGGTATGTTAAAATGTAGAGAAAATATTATTGGGACAAAAATACAAAACTTCAATCATCGGTTATGTTTATATGAAATGCTGTCACACAGGAATTGAACCATGGACTTTTGTTCAGAAACTTGGGGAAGCTGTTTTTATACCTGCAGGTTGTCCTCATCAAGTGCGGAACATTAAGGTGATACAAATTACTTGTATCTTCTATTATGCTTTTGTTTGAAAGAGATTATGTATCTCTAGTGTTTTCAACATTAATGTTGTTTTAATTGTAGAGCAAATCTCTTGAACAATATAAACTATATGTATTATGAATTTTTCAACATAAGTCATGTAAAATTTTTTGAAACACATTCAAGGAAAAAGGTTTGCCAACTTATTGTGTAGAATGTTTTTATTAGCATGCCTCTCATTTAGTATATCCCTTTGCACTTTAAGAAAGAAATATGTTCTACTTCAAATCATAATCTTAAGATCTATCGGTAAAGATGCACGCTTACAAATTTAAACAGTCGAACTTCTGGAGTCTGTTTTCTTGTTACTTTCTTCCGTGATGGTGTATGCTCTCACTTGAGCAAATGTCTCAATTAGGAATGCTTGGGCTAACAGCCCATTTAGTATATCCCTTTGCACTTTAAGAAAGAAATATGTTCTACTTCAAATCATAATCTTAAGATCTATCGGTAAAGATGCACGCTTACAAATTTAAACAGTCGAACTTCTGGAGTCTGTTTTCTTGTTACTTTCTTCCGTGATGGTGTATGCTCTCACTTGAGCAAATGTCTCAATTAGGAATGCTTGGGCTAACAGCCATGTAGTCTGTTGATAGAATGTTAGACTTTTAGTTTTTGTGATCAAGGGTCTAAACTTGGCAACATCAAATATCAAAAAAATAAAATAGAAAAAGAATCCTTCAAGCAAGTAATAGAAACATCAACGTAATGATTGGAGAAGTATTTATGAATCTTTCTTTTGAATCAATTTGAATTGTGTACTGATTTGAAATTCCTGTCAATGGTTTGACATTTCAATAGGGAAGAAATATTGGGGCATTTTTTAAATTCTAAAGCACTTCTGTTTTCTTGGTGTCATGTTTGATATCCTTGATGGGTTCTTGTGTTTGGTCATACCTTCTGTGGTAAAAACCGTAATTGCCCACCTATATATTTTAGAACTTCACTCAAAATGGCTATGTTCAGTAAAAACTAATAATGCTGTATGTTTTGTTCTTTGGCAACCATGCAGAATTGATATCCTGTGCTGGTAATTCAATATGTATAGGCTGTTTCTTTGATGCCCTAACATTTTTTTTTATATACCACAGTCATGCATAAAGGTCGCTCTTGATTTTGTTTCACCTGAAAATGTTGGTGAGTGTGTTCGCTTGACTGAAGAATTTCGTGTGCTTCCTCGTGATCATAGGACAAACGAGGATAAATTAGAGGTATGTGCATAGTCCTTGAGTGTTGAAAAATTGATGCTATAATATCTCTGCTTTTTCTGTTAGTCCTATGGCAAAGAGGGCAAATGGCTAGCTTTACAGTTATCTTACTGGTATTGAATTATCATACCTACTCCAGTTTGTATATATCCATGACATAATTATGAATCATTGCTACTTAGACTATGAAAACATTAGTCACCTGCACCAATGATCAATGAATGCTGTTTACTGTAGCACAACATACTCTGAATTGCAGTATTCCATTGACTGCAGCTGGTAATTGTGACATTTCCTAGCCGTGCAAATTATTTCCTTCAATGAATTGAGCTTCTACCTGTCAATGAATTGGGCTTCTACCTGATTTTTTCACCATCTGCAGTATTTTTGATAGTAGTTTCTTACGTGGCCTTAATTCTTTTCATTACATCCAATGTGGTTGTTGGAGTTCAACTAAGGTTGATGCTTTGTTAAACAAGTAGTTAGCAGTTAGCAAAGTCATAAAAGGTTTTATGGTCTGCACGTAACTTTTTCTTGAATTTTCAATTACTAGAGTTTATTTATCTTTTGAATGTTTTGCTTCTTTCTATCTGCCATTTGTAACAGGTGAAGAAAATGATTGTACATGCGGTGTGTGAGTCTGTGAATAACTTGGATAAAAATGCAAAGTAAGTCTCTTATGTGCTTATTTTTTGTTTGATTCTGAATATTGGTACTGTGTATTGTTTGGCTCTGAACCTTTCTTATATAACAACAATAATTTCTTTCTTCCCTTGAAATATGATAAACTATGATCCTGAATTTATTTCTTTATGATTCACTTCAGGCCTTGCTTGGTATAAAAGATGGAAAAGAGTGAGGATAGAAAATTTGTTAATCTACTGATTACGTTACAAAATAGCAAAGTGGTTATGTATCTTAATTATTTGATTAACAAGTTTACCATATTTGGTCCTTTCCATCCTTCATTCCAAGCAAAGCCTAAATGTGAAATTGAAATGTTGTCTTTTATGCATGCAAGGAATGCTGAAAAAGAATATTGTAGCTGTTTTATAAGATGGTACCCTTGTTAACATTTTGATGATCTTGTTGGGGCCTCTGGGTTGAGTAAATTTTATTATTTTATGCTTGGAGTATATCTGTTAGAAACGTTTCTACTCCATTTTTCATGTACCCTTGTTTCTGCATCTATCAGTTTGTTTATTGAAAATTTAATGATCCAAATAAATGTCTGTTTTCTTTATGCTATTTGTCTGACATCTGGTTCTTTTGCCGCATGAAAATAAAATTGATAAAACTTCTAATACTGATCTCTATGCCTTTTTAAGTCGTGGTTGTTGGTCGTAGAATAAATTTAACTCAATCCAGTTCTTGCATGCCCTGATTCAGGATTAAGCTCAAGACTAAAGCTGGATGAGTTGCAACTTTGTTCCGATATCTTAGCTGAAAGTCATACTCACACTTGTAAAGTGGGCAAACGTTTTGGTTTTGCGTTTTCTCAGAACGTAACTGGCTTTATCTGCAGCATCTAGTAAGTTGGTGTAACAAAGTAACTGCCGTGTATATATATAACCCTAAATCTTGCTTGCTTTTTATATTCTCTGGGCTGAGCTTGGTGGATATGTTTAGGTTGTCTGTTGTTTTAAGTGCTATTGATAAACAACGCACAACCTAGTTTTTGCAGCCTTTTTAATGTTTCCACTATTTTATTTGAAAATGGCAATGAAGGATTGGAGGGTGTAATGTTGCTTTACTTGATCAATGTGTATTTTAGCACAGGCGACTAGCCTGCTCTATAAAACGAAAAATAGTAGCTTTCCTTTACGTGCGTATACCCCAAATGAAACATTGAATAAACTATGCACTAATACCAAAAGAAAATTGTTGATCATGCCATTGGTTCAATGGTAAAAAATGAGTTTCAAGTTTGTTGGTTGCTATTTAGACAATGATTTTTGTGTTCATTTATTTATTGTAATGTAATAACATGCAAGGCTTAGTGTATTATTGTTATGTTTGGTAAGGTTTAGGGTTTAGACTTAGAGCAGGTTTTTATCTTGACACTTAGATGATATGCTTCTTCCAATATTGTAACAAAAAAGGGGGTTGTGTTAACAAAAGTAACATGTAGTGCATTATATTCCTCTAGATATCTCTTGTAATTCATACCTCTTATATAAAAAAAGACTTTTGTAGAAGAAAATATAGTAAAGTTAAAGGAAAAGGGATTGCTCAAATGTTGTGGAAGCGTGGAGCTTCTTTTTGGGGAATGTGTCCAAATATTAACTGGCACTCGAGGGTCATAGTTTTGCATGGTTGTTACTCCAAATGAACCGGGGTTTTTTATCCTTCAATTGGTACGATAAAGTTGAATATGGATTAAAGCAATAGTTAAAAAATTAAAATTATGAGAGTTAGATAAGATAGTTACTTTAATCAATAGTTGAGGGTTTAATTATTGTCTTGGGTGTAGAGTAGTTTTATAATTCGTGGTCAACATTTACTCCTTTTAATGTGCTTATAGAATGCGAAAGATTAATTATATATTTTGAGGAATAAATTGAATGAAGGATATAATTTTTTGAGAATTTTTTATGACCACACCCAATAAATTTAAAGTTAATGGTACGATGGGTTGATTTATTCGATTACTTTCTTTGCGTAATTTTAAAACTCTTTTTATGTTTTCATATAAAAATGAGTAGAAATAAACAATGAAAAAAGTATTATAATCTATCTGAAGTTTCTTCCTTAAATATACTGGCCACAACCACATAAATATTTTTAAGGATGTGCTTTTCTCTTTACTAATAATGATATTAAAAAAGTTATCTAGACATAATAACCCTAATTTCTAATTAACCTATCATTGAATACAACCTAATTATTATTAAAGTATCTATAAATATTTTTCAATAATGAGATCCCATCAAACTTTTATCGTCCCAATTTCTTAGTGTTGATGGGTTTTTTAGTTTTATTTTTGTGTAAAGGTTTAATTCATGATTTAAATATATTTATTATTTTAATTTTTTTTTATCTATACCTAAAATATTATTTTGTTATAATATTTTGTCCAATTTTCTAATCGACAATAAAAAAACCGATGCTTGTATCAACCAATAAAATGGCACCATGTGACATTTTTAATAAAAAATATATAATTTTTTTATTAAATATGTCAACTTTAAAATTTTATAAAAATAGAAATAAATATATTAAAAATCCAAAAATTATAAAAACATAGCAAATAATTAAATATTTTTAACCAAAAAAAAAGATAAATTTTGGGTTTCTCCTCAAACATGTTCTTCAATTTTTCTGGGTGATTTCAGGATAAATTTATTTGGTAAGGTAGTTGGTTTTTTGAACATTTTTCTTAGATTAAGATTTGGAATTTTTGAGCCATTTTTTATGAGAGTAGAGAGTCTTTACTAATTTCTGCAGTTCTTAGAGAATAAAATCAACCCAGTAAAGAAAGTGTTGTTCATTGTTCTTTGTTCTACTTCCACAGTCAATGGTTTTTGGCATTCATAAGTATTGTAATTGTGTCAACCGAAACAAAAACAAAGAAGAAAAACACATTGGATCAATGATGATTCTAAAAAGAACCAAAAATGGTAATATTGGTATCATCTTCCATATGCCAGAGAGAGAGGAAAACCAAATTGAAAAAGAAAAAAAAGTAGTTTTACCAATGAGAATTTTTGTTTGTTTCAGATTTTAGGTATTGGGGTTTTCTTATTCAGATTTCTAGCTTTCCTCCTTTCTCAGTTACAAATAGGAATGAGAAGGAAATATGATGTTGGATAAGAAGCTGAAATAGAGAACGTGGGGAAAGATAAATTAATATATATATATATACATATATAATATTTTTATTTTTACTAATAAAATCTATTTTTAGTTTAATAAATTATTTATCATATATATTTTTAGAGTTTATAATATTTTTTATAATATATTTTTTCCTGAATTTTTATATATTTAATTATTTCATATATATTTTAGAGTTTATATATACTTTTTATAATTTCTTTACATTTTTATGATTTTTATATATTTTTTAAATTTTCAAGGTTTGTATATATTAGATAAAATAAATTATTTTTCAAGAAATGCCAAGTGGTGCCTTTTTATTGGTCAAAATATGCTCATCCATTCGCCAAAACTAATCAATTTTTTTATAATTCTTAACTTAACTTAAGCATAGTTTAAATTTCAAATTGAAAAAAAAAAAATACTGAAGTGAAATAATGGGTAAACTTTAAAAAGTCAAATCCTAAATTAAGCCTTGTGTAAACAACTGAAATATTTAGGTTAAATCGATAAAAATAATACATAAATACTTGTTTTTGATACTAGGCTAAATTAATTATTGAATACATGTACAACCACTTTTAACTTTTTTTTATATATATAATTAGAGGTAGGGTTTAGTAAAATTCAATTCGACTCTAAATATTTGAAAAAAAGTTGAATTTCAAATTATTCAAATCGAATTAATTGAAACAACTCGATTTTTTTAAGTTCGAGTTCGAATCGAGTTGAATTTTTGGATTCAAATAATTCGAATAAATCAAATACCAAACATTTTTACTTTCCTTCCCCCTAAACCCCTAAAACTCTTTTTTTCTTTTTTTTTTTTACTTTCCCCTCAAAACTTTTATTTCTCCAAACTCTCAATTTTTTTCCTTTTGCTTTCCTCCATATCTCAAAAACTTTATTTAAAAAAATTTAAGTCTACTATTTATATTATTGAATTAAATTCACATTTTGTACTATTTATATTATTGAATTGTTTAATCATGCTGAATCTTTATTAATTTCTGTTAAAATTGAATTATTGATGATGTCATAAAATATAGTGTTAAAATTTTCTATTAGTATCAATTTTACATTTTATTTTTAAAATAACTTTTATTAAAAAATCAAAATTTTTTACATTTAATATATATTTTTTAATTTCAAAATACTTGGTGACAATAACTAGAAGATAATTGAAGCAATTAATTAAGCAAGCAAAGAATTTAACTCGTATATAAAAGATTAATAAATAAATTATGAGGGGATGAAAGTTAATAACAAATTTGATTACGGTAGGTAAATTTGATTATAGTGGGTGACAATGGCTACAAGGACCCAAAGTCATTTTTTTTAAAAATTTAACTCGAACAAATATATTCGATTTTTTTCGAATTTCATCTCACACAATTCGATTCAAGAAAATTTCAAATTGAGTTAGGATGACAAAATATGATTCATCAACTCGATTAAATCAAATTTTTTTCATTCGATTCAATTCTATTTGATCGAACGCTCATCCTAATTAGGGAGGGGAATGAGATTACTTGGTAGCGAACTCAAGTTCTCATACCTACAAGTTAATGCTCTTACCATTGAGCCAAGATATTATTGACACATGTAACGCCTTTAAATATATTTGAAATTAATATTAGACAATGATTTATTAAATTTTGTAACTTTTTCCTAGTTAGTTATTTATGAATCTTAAATTGACTTGTGAGTTGATTTACGAACTAACTTTTGTAAATACATCATTTAAAAATATAATAAAATAATTTTTAAATTTAATAAATATGATAAATTAATTAAATATATTTTGTTTAAAAAATTTAATAGCTTGATTATTACAACAATCAAGGTGCTAATCGAGCTACAACTCAATCAATATAAAATTCAATATTTACTTAGTAAATGAAGTTAAAGTAAAAATCAAATTATTTGAAAATTTATGTAAAATATAAGACAAAATGAGATACAATATGTCAATACAAAGATTATCAATGGGAGTATTTGGGATGGTTGGATGCGGTTCAGATTGTAGTGTTGAGAGACACTAGGGGTGTTTTTAAGTGTTTGGAGAAATCTGAACAAGATTTTTGGTAATAATAAGTGGTCCAACCTTCTTGGTGGATAGGAAAGGCTTAAAGAGTTTAGAGCTTGTTGTGAATCCCATCGAAGACCCTATTGCTTAGGCTTCAAGAGTAGGGTTGTGGGTAATCATGTTAAAGAGTGTCTAAGTTGATTTGATGCAACCAATTGTGTAAAACTTTGTTCTAGCGGGTTGGTGTACATAAGAAGTGATCCAATGGATTTCCTTGAGATTTTGCAGGTTCCTCCATCAAATCCTTATCGCGAAGTGGTTATGCAAAAATAGGTCACTTGGCTAGGTCTTTTTAGGAATTTTTATATAGGTATAACAATTACTCACTAACTAAAGGGAGGTTTTAAAGTTGCTTGCTACTGATAGTGAAATTGTTAGAGCGATGTGTGTTTTTGTGAAGAAAGAACCATAATGACGTTTGATTTTTTATTTGATTTATTCTAATGGTCATCTCATTGTTTCTCACCCTCGTGCTATTATTGCCTTTGCTTGCATTTTATGTGTCATCATTTGTTTGGTAGGGCTTGTGACACATTTCAATTATTTATTATGAACTTGTTTCATCGGTTAATGGATTACTCCTCGCCATTTGATTTTCCCACTCAAATAACCATAAGTAGGGATCCTATGGTTTTCCTTTCCTTATTTTCCTCTATATTTATTGTTGGGGATCAACTCGATTAAACAACGAACAAGTGAAAATAGCGGAAGAAATTGAGAAATTGAACACACAATTTTAATGTGGAAAAACCCCTTCAAAGAAGATAGAAAATCACGAGCAAAGATAATTTTACTATAACGGCAAAAGAACGAAGAGTACAAAAGATGAAGATAAAAACTAGATCCTGAAAACTTGAAAACAAAGAACCCTCAAAACGTAAACACAAAATTCTCTAAATGTGTTATGAGTTATGTGTTATGAGTTTTAATCTTTAATAGATGTATTTTCTAATATTGTAAAAGAGCCTATTTATAGGCTAAATTCATAGGTCAAATAATAATAAAATAATCTAGGTTAATTAGAGTTTGATTGAAACAAATAAACAAAGTTTAACTGGAAGGTTATTTCTCAAATTTGACTGAAATATTAGTCATACTCAACAAATCTCCACCTTGACTCATATTTCCACAACGTCATCTTTGCCAAAGCCCGCCACGGGCCTATCTTGAACTATGCAGGGAATTAACTAAGTTGAATTTGTGCTTAGAAACTGGAAGACTTCTAGCCTTCGACTTGTATACTGCCAAATTAAAGCTAAACCGGGTCTGATTTTCATGAACACAATGTTTTAACTTTTCAAAACCTGCGTCCAAAAGAGAACCTTTCTTCAACGAAACAATCATACATTTTTCCCCCCATGGCCAAGTTGCCTCCGCTCCAAACGAGTTAACTTTGACTCCATAACGGACAAGGGACGTCCGATTTCACCGGTCACTGTAGAACCTTTCAGAATATAAAGACTACCAGTTCTTTTACCTTTTAACAAAATGAAAGCTCCATGAAATACTTTAATGCCACTCGACTCGATGTTGATTCTGCATCCTTTCAAGTTTAAAATACTCAATGAGATGAGATTCTTTCGTAAATCAGGTACATACCTGACATCTGAGAGTGTCCTAATTGTTTCATCGTGTTTCCTAATTTTAATAGTACCAATACCAATTACCTTATTGGATGAATCGTTTCCGATGCGCACAACTCCACTTTTAACCGAACTGTATGTAGAGAACCATTCTCTATTGGGACACATGTGGAAAGAAGATTTTGAATCTAGTGTAATGACCCAAAATCCGTGGGCATCGAAAAAGTATATTATCGGGCCTCCGTCTTAGTGAAACGGGTTCGTAAATAATTATTAGGAATAATTATAAGTCTAGTAGTGTGTTTAATTAGGTTTTAATTAAGTGAAATTAGCTCAATTTAGAGTAATTAGTAAAAAGTACTAAATTGAATAAGGGGTAAAAATTGAATTATAGAGTAATAGAAAATAAATAGGACTAAAATGACAATTAAGCCATTTATATGAAATGAGCCGGCATATATGCATTAAAATTCTAAGATTTTTGTTTTAATTAATATATATATATTATATTATATTATGTTATGTTAATTTATAGAATTATTAATTTATAACTTAAATAAGTAAATAAACCAAAACATGTCAATTGTATGGTTATAATTAAATATATGTGTAAAATACAAGAAAATACACTTGTAATATATTTGTATATTTTTTTAAATAATAAGTAAAAGATATCTACTGATTATTATTATTTAATTGATATTATATTAGTGAATAAATTAATAAGTTGACAAATGTAGGATAATGAGATGATACATGTGTGATAATATGTATAATACAATTGTAATAAAAAGTATTATTTATTAAGTAGATATTTATTATTTATTATTAATAAGTTAAAGATATTTATTAGATAAATAATTAAAATTATAAGATTTTTGGTATGAAAAACAGATTAGATAATGACATTTGTAATAATATGAATATATACATTTGTATTATAATTATGTATTTACTTAAATTTTAAGTTAAATATATTTATTAATTAAATATTGATATTATAATATTTTTATTTGTTAAATAAATAAAAGAAAGACAAATGGATGGTGATAATAGTGTACAAATGTACAAAGATACATGTATACAAATGTATTAATTATATTATTATTAAATAGATATTTTATAATTATTAAATTAATAATAATTTATATTAGTTAAATGATAAAATAATACAAAGAAAATAAAATATAAAAGAAAAACAAAGAAAGCAAGAAAACAGAACCGAAGCATTTCGAAACAGGGAAGAAAAAGAAAGAAAGAAAAGAACAAAGAAAAACTAATGTTTTAAGGTTTAAAGCTTTGATTGGTAAGGCAATTAAGCCCTTTTTACTTAATTTTGATGTTTTAGAAGCTTTAGAATAAAGTTTTGATGAGATTAAGTTGAGGTTTTGGAAGTTTTTAGGTTTTTGAACATAGTTCATGTTGAATAAAATAATGAATTAGGGATTTAATTGAATGAATTTTAAGTTAGAATTGATTAAAGGATTAAATTGTAAACTAATCTGTAAGTTTTGAGTTTTAGGGATTAAATTGAAATAAATTCAAAATTATGAAAATATGATAAAAATTAAATAGTTAAATGTGAGTTTGGAAAGAAATTGAGTAGCAAAATGTATGAATTGAGAAAGAAAAATATATAGGTTTAGTTAGGATTAAATTGGAATTAAAGTAAAAGTTAGATAAAAATTCCAACAATTAAATTTTGTTGTGTTAATGATTGTGAAATTATTTTAATTGTTTGTAGCGAATATCGAGCTTGAAGCATCGACCCAAAAAGTAAAAGAAAAGATCGTTGAGGATTAAATCCGAAGCGAATTCTGGTTTGTATCACTATAACTCAAGCTTTATAATTAATATGTGTTTAATTTAATATGTATGTGTGGTAAGTATTTTAAGGTAAGTATTTAATGAATTGATAAAATTTGTGGTTGGGTATTAAAATTGAGATTGATACTGAACTGAATTATGGGATACTGAATATTGTTTTGAATACCGAATTGAACTGTGAAATTACTGAATATTGTTACGTACACTGCATTGAACTGTAAAATTTCTGATGAAACGAACTACTTATTGCTGTGAAAATTGATCGAAACAATAAATTATAATTAATATTGAATCGAAATGGAAATTGTACTGAAAAATGATTTGAATACCCTATTAACTAGTCGGACTAGTCAGATATAGTTGGCATGCCATAGGATATGGAAGACTACAGGTTTTTACCGGCTTACTAATCAGGCACTTATGTGCCGACTACTGTTACTGTTACCGTTACTATTACTGATTCGACACTTTGTGTGTCGAATACTGTTACCGTTACTATTATAGATTCAGCACTTTGTGTGTTGAATACTGTTACTGTTACTATTACTGCTACCGTTACTGATTACTGTTTAGGTACTGTGTACCGTTAAGGCACAATGTGCCGTACTGGTGTGTTGGTTGGAATCCGTGTATTCGCCGAGTCCGAGTCAAGTTAATAGGGACAAATGAAATAAATTTACTGATAAAACTAAATTTGAATGATATGACATATGTGAAAGGTGAGAATTGAAATAAAGAAATAAGAATGGTATATATATATTCAAATGATAACATAAAAAGATTGAATTGTTCATTAAGTGATGATAATTTTAATGTAAAAGTATGTGTGTGTTTTAATGTATTTAATTATAGATTGAATTATAGTGATACCACTGAGTATATGCATACTCAGCGTACGGTTGTTTCCGTGTGTAGGTTGTAGAAGTCAAGTACTGAACTAGCATCCAAAGCCAGACTCGACTTCAGCAAACTTTTGGTGATGTATATTTTCTTTTGGTAATGTGGCATGTACATAGGATGTGTATAAAAGTTATTATGTTTTGAATATAAATGGTTAAAAATGTTAGTATTACAAGTCTAAGAATTATAATGAAAGAAGTTTATCCATTTCAATTTAATTAGTACATTGATAAATTTAAATTGATATTATATTGATTGAGTTTGATTAGAAGGCATTTAAAATAGAAAATGAGTATGTGAAATGAGTTGGTTGAATTGGTTATATTTGAAATGGATACGGTTTTAATTGCAAGGGGTTTTATGTAAAAATAAGCAGAAATATTGTCGAAATTTATTAAAAAAAATTCGAAGTACTTAAACGAGTCCCGTTTCACTTTTAATGCATGTTTTAGACTTCGAGAGTTCATTATAGGGATTTAGTAATTAAATTATACTATGAATGTTATTTTATTTGTGAATTATTCGTAAGTTTTCTGATATGTCCGGTAATGCCTCGTAACTCTGTTCCGGCGACGGTTCGGGGTTAGGGGGTGCTATATCTAGGATCCACTCAGACGTAAGCTTGGATTTATCACTCATTGACACTAATAAGAAATATCACTCATTGACACTAACAAGAAATCATCACCGCTTTCATTGGCCAAATTAGCACCAGTTACATCTTCCTCGTTACTCTCAGCAACTCTTTTATTTCGCAGTTTATAACAATTTGCTTTGACGTGACCTAACTTTTTACAATAGCGACACATTTTGTCTCGCTTTTTTGATGCTACTAAAACGGAAGCTTGCCTATCTTTCTTGCTATCCAAACCAAACTGATTATCGAGTTTGTCTTTACTCAACAAATGACCCTTCACATCTTCAAACAAGAGTTTGTATTTGCCATAAATTAGGGTTTCCTTGAAAGACTTGTATGAATGGGGTAAAGAGCACAATAATAGTATAGTATGATATTTATCGTCAATCTGAACCTCAAAGTTCTTTAAATCATTTAAAAGAGTAACAAATTGACTCATATGATATCTAAGAAGCTCACATTTGTTCATGCGAAATGTAAGTAGACGTTGTTTCAACACTAAACGGTTAACCAGAGACTTAGTGTAACACCCCGTACCCATGACCGTTTCCGGAGTCGGACACGAAGTGTGAACGAACTTAACTCATTTATTTATACAGTTCATTTTATCATTTCCAGACAAGTTGGCCAACTGCGTCACTGCTACCTTAAAAATCATATCTCGAGTTACAAAACTCGAAAACCAGTTCCGTAAATTTTTCCTGAAACTAGACTCATGTGTCCATCTACAAATTTTTTTTCTAGAATTTTTGGTCGAGCCAATTAGTACAGTTTATTAGTTAAATTCTCCCCTGTTTCAGGGTTCAACTACTCTGACCTCTGTGTATTACGAACCAGATATCTCTCTGTACAGAGATTCAATGACTATGCCGTTTGTCCCTAATAAAAGTAGACTCAATATGGAATCTGTACATATAAAGTATGACTTCTAATTATCTTTTTAGAATTTATGGTGAATTTCTAAATTCGGGACAGGGGATCCAGAAATCGTTCTAGTCCTGTTTCACAAGATTTTAAATATCTCATACAGTATAGCTCATATACTTGTTTTACATCTTCCATGTAAAAATAGACTCATCAAGCTTAGATTCTATAATTTATCCATTATTTAATTCCATTTCTACTATTTTTAGTGATTTTTCAATTTCACAACACTACTGTTGTCTGCCTCTATTATTAGAGTAAATTTAGCATGCATATCACCAAGTATAATCATGACTAGCCATACCCAAGGCTAATCATTACCAAGCATTTCCTTACTACTCAATAACCATATCATGAGTGTAACACCGGAAATGATTAGCCATGACAAACGGCATAATAATTAAATAGACTTTAACCGTTACTTATAACTAAGTATCATAAGACCCAATTCAACTTAACATTTACGCCATTTTCGCATGGCTAAAAGTATACATACCAAAGTTCAAACAAAACATAATAGCCTATACATGCCGAAATGTTCTCTTAGACCAACTAAGAAGAAGATACCAAAAAGTTGCAAGCTGGTGCGATGACTTCGACGGTGATCCCGAGCACACAAAAATGGATCAAAGGAACCTAAATAAGTGACAAATAAACACACCAATGAGTATATAACTCAGTAAGTCATAAGCATTACATACCGTATAATTATAAGAGATCATAAGAGAAGCAAATAATGCAAAAAAAATCAGTTACTCCAACTATACCGAGCTACGCTATCATTTCTTAGAATTTCGATTCAATCTCATGCCAATTCCTACAATCAAATCAAACACCAAAACAACCCAATTGATTTAGACCCGATCCCTCAAAGCATGGAATTTTGATGCACTAGATAAATTTGTACCTACTCAGTACATGCCTCAAGTTCGATATTTTAGTTACTAGTTCTACCACTTCGTTCTTTCACGCTCACTTTATATTATTAATCGAATTTGCACACATAGTGCTCGTCACACTCGCACACATAGTGCCATAGCACACCGCACACTCAGTGCATTGGATTTTCTCTAATACTTCAACACCCAAATCGGCACACATAGTGCTACTTAATTCCGCACACATAGTGCCACATGTTAACTCATTTTGATAAGGAAATTTACTTAATTTAAATAGCACATATGGTCATATCAATAAATAGGAAAATTATTCCAAGAGAACTCCTAACGAAAGGAATCCCTTTTATGATTCACTAATATTATTTATATACAAGCTAATCAACCTCACAGGAGTGCTTAAGGACTTACCTTATATTGGATGAAATGATTCCCAATCGACTACTCGATTATCTTTGCTTTGCCTTTGTTTGATTCTCCCCCTTTGATGTCTTGATCTAGAATAAACACATTTAGTAGTTTAATTTTCTTGCTGGATACTTATGTGTATAATTTAATGGTTTTCACTCCATTTCACAACTATCCTTGTTCAAAATATCAAAACCTTAACCAATATTCGATTAATGCTTCAAGGCCGAATGTATTAACACTATTAAGGTAACCTAGTCTTAAGTATTTTTAATTCTAATATACAACATCATGAATCAACTCAACCTTATAAGCCAATATTACTCCTTCAATCGATTATTGAGAGTTAACAAAAAATATTATCACAAACATATACACCTATATGGCCGAATATTCCAAATTAAATTTAACCTTACTTATGTAATTACCTATAAGTTATTATACATCAAATTTCATACATTTAACCTTTTAATGCCTATTAACCATTCTTTTGATCTTAACCTAAAATGACAACTCCCATACTCAACATTTCAACCGAATTATCCCTATCACCCGAACTAAAATTCGCACCTTAACTTCATACATTTTTTTTATTTTTTATTATGACTTTCATAATTCATTCGGCCCCATCAAAGGACCCCTTTAACATACAAGGAAAATAATCATAGAGAAAGAAATTAACATTCTAATTAGACTCAATGTAACCGAATGTACCAAGTGCTACTAACCTACTTATTCAAAAATCTTCATTCCATACTATCATCCCCCTTTTATCCCATACAACATGAAAATGACCTCCAATGTTAACACTTAGATTCACGGCATGATGCCCAAACCACCATAAAAGCTCCAACTTTCTTAACATTACTAAGAGTGCATCCAATTACTAACTTAACCTATCATAAAACTAAATCAACAATTCAAAACTTACCTCTTACTAGCTAAAGAAGAATGCTGAATTTCTTTTGGCAAGTTCCCCTTATTTCTTCATCTCTTCATTCAGCCAAGAAGAACTGATTTCTTCTTTTGTTTTCATCACATTTTCATTCTTTTTTTTTTCTTTTATTATTTCCTTTCTTTTACATAAAATAATGACCACTTCATGGAAATTTACCACATATTCTAATATATGCTCCATCATGGCCGGCCACTATGTATAAAAAAGAAGTATTTGTCATGCAAAACCATTATTTTCACTACATGCTTTAAAAGGTCCTTATAGATTAACCTATCACATTTCAAAAGTGTCACACATAAGTCCTATTAACTAAATTCACATGCAATCGACTAAATCGAAGCTTAAAACTTTCACACATTCATATTCACATATTCTAGACAATAATTATCACATTCAAATACTTCGGTGACTCGGTTTAGCGGTCCCGAAACTACTTCCCGACTAGGGTCAATTTAGGGCTGTCACAACTCTCCCCCACTTAAGAAATTTTTCGTCCCCAAAATCTTACCGGTAAATAGGTTTGGGTATCGTTCTTTCATAGAGTTCTCGGTCTCCCAAGTAGCTTCTTCCATCCCGTGTTTGAGCCATAACACTTTTACTAAAGGAACCCTTTTGTTTCGTAACTCTTTCACTTCACGAGCCAGGATACGAATCGGTTCTTCTTCATAACTCATATCGGGTTGAATTTCAACCTCTGATGGATTAATTATGTGCGATGGATCAGATCTATAACGTCGAAGCATCGAAACATGAAAGACGTCGTGAATCTTTTCAAGTTCAGGGGGCAAAATCAATCTATACGCAACTGGACCAACTCGTTCGGAGATTTCGTACGGCCCAATGAATCTCGGACTCAATTTGCCCTTACGGCCAAATCTGAGTATCTTTTTCCAAGGTGAAACTTTAAGAAACACTTTGTCTCCCACCTGATACTCAATGTCTTTTCGTTTCAAATCCGCGTACGACTTCTGGCGATCTGTGGCTGCCTTCAGACTTTCACGGATTACTTTTGCTTTCTGTTCAGCATCTTTAATTAAATCAACTCTGAAAATTTTACTTTCACCGAGCTCGGTCCAAAACAATGGTGTACGGCATTTACGACCGTACAAAGCCTCGTAAGGTGCCATCTTAATACTTGATTGAAAACTATTAGTGTAAGCGAATTCAATCAAAGGTAAATACTGTTCCCATGAACCACTAAACTCGAGGATGCAACATCTCAACATATCCTCAAGTATCTGAATTATCCGCTCGGATTGACCATCGGTTTGTGGATGAAAAGCAGTGCTAAAATGCAGCTTGGTACCCAAAGCTTCTTGCAATTTCTTCCAAAATCGCGAGGTGAATCTCGGATCTCTATCTGACACAATAGAAATCGGTACCCCGTGTAATCTCACAATCTGAGAAACATACAATCCAACTAGTTTATCCAATGAAAAATCCGTTCGTACGGGGATAAAGTGAGCCGACTTAGTCAGTCTATCAACAACAACCCAAATTGCATCTTTCTTACTTGCCGATACTGGCAACCCAGATACAAAATCCATCGTGACTCGATCCCATTTCCATTCAGGTATCATGATCGGCTGAAGTAAACCTGTAGGCACTTGATGTTCCGCTTTCACTTGTTGACATATTAAACACTTCGATACAAAATCAAAAATGTCTCGTTTCATACCATGCCACCAAAACTGACGTCTCAGATCATTGTACATTTTCGTACTCCCCGGGTGAACTGACATTCGGCTACAATGAGCTTCATTCAGAATCATCGAAATGAGTTCTGAATTTCTTGGAACGCACAAACGACTCCTGAACCTCAAACAATCGTCATCATCAATTTGAAACTCTGATTCCATATTCGGAACACATTCAGCCCATTTTGCAACCAATTCATCATCAACTTTCTGAGCTTCACGAATTTGATGAATCAATAATGGTTTGGCCTTTAATTCAGCTACTAACACATTGTCGGGTAGAACAGACAAGTGTACATTCATCACTCGTAAAGCAAACAGTGATTTCCAGCTTAAGGCGTCCGCAACCACGTTAGCCTTTCCCGGGTGATAATCAATGACAAGCTCATAATCTTTCAACAACTCAAGCCAACGCCTTTGTCGCAGATTCAAGTCTCTTTGAGTCATCAAATATTTGAGACTTTTGTGATCCGAATATACATGGCACTTCTCACCAAATAAGTAATGTCGCCATATTTTCAAGGCGAACACAATGGCAGCTAGTTCGAGATCATGGGTTGGATAATTCTTCTCATGTGGCTTCAGTTGTCTCGACGCATAGGCCACAACTCGACGTTCTTGCATCAATACGCAACCCAACCCAAGTAGGGATGCATCACTATAAATGACAAACTCTTTGCCTGATTCGGGCTGCACTAGAATTGGAGCTTCAGTCAAATAAGTTTTCAGTTGATCAAAACTTTTCTGACATTTTTCCGTCCATTCGAACTTAACATCTTTTTGAAGTAGCTTCGTCAGTGGTGTGGCTATCATCGAGAAACCCTTTACAAACCGTCTGTAGTAGCCGACTAGTCCCAAAAAGCTCCGAACCTCAGTAATATTTCTCGGAGGCTTCCAGTTAAGTATGGCTGAAATTTTGCTCGGATCAACTCGAATACCCGATGCAGATACCACATGACCCAAGAAGCTAACCTCTCTTAACCAGAATTCACACTTACTGAACTTGGCATATAACTGCTTATCTCGTAAAATCTGCAACACTAATCTCAGGTGCTCAGCATGTTCGGTCTCACCTCTTGAATAGACCAAGATGTCATCAATAAACACAACTACAAACTGGTCCAAGTACTGTCTGAAAATCCGATTCATCAAATCCATAAATACCGCATGGGCATTAGTGAGCCCAAACGGCATTACTAAGAACTCGTAGTGACCGTACCTCGTTCTGAAAGCAGTTTTGGGTATATCCGAATCTCGAATTCGTAACTGATAATAACCCAATCTCAAATCTATCTTTGAAAACACCGAGGCTCCCTTTAGTTGATCAAACAAATCATCAATACGCGGTAACGGATATTTATTCTTTATTGTCACCTTATTCAGCTGACGATAGTCGATGCACAACCTCATGGTACCGTCCTTATTTTTCACAAACAATACTGGTGCACCCCAAGGTGAGAAACTTGGTCGAGCGAAACCTCTATCCGTCAACTCTTGCAACTGAGCTTTCAACTCTTTTAACTCGGTTAGTGCCATACGATACGGAGCTATCGAAATCGGGGTAGTCCCAGGTACAAGCTCAATACCAAACTCTACCTCCCGAACAGGTGGTAAACCCGGTAATTCTTCGAGAAAAACATCCGGATATTTAAATACCACCGGTACCGATTCAAGTTTCTTTTCTGGCTCTTTATTATCAAGCACGTATGCAAGATACGCTTCACACCCCTTTCTCACATATTTTTGAGCTAACATCGAGGATATTATTGTTGGCAATCCATTCAAGACAGTAGACTCAACTCGAATTATTTCATTATTTGCACACCTCAAATTAATAGTCTTTCTTTTACAATTCACAACCGCATCATGCACGGTCAACCAATCCAAACCGAGAATAGTATCAAATTCATCAAACGGTAAAAGCATCAAGTCGGCCGGAAAACAGGAATCTCGGATCATCAGAGGACATTTCTTACACACTTTGTCAACAAGTACATATTGACCCAAGGGGTTTGACACTCGAATTACGAACTCAGTAGACTCAACAGGTAGAGTCTTACTGGATGCTAAAGTCTCACATACATATGAATGAGTAGAGCCAGGGTCAATCAATGCAATCACATTAGTATCAAAGAGAGTGAAAGTACCAGTGATAACATCAAGAGAGGACGCCTCCTCTCGTGCGCGGATGGCATATGCTCTAGCGGGAGCACGAGTCTCAAATCGAACAGCCGTATCAGAAGTCCCTCTCTGGCCACCACCCCTACCTCCTGAAATTCTCGGCGGTCTACCTCTAATCGTTGTTCCACTATGTCTTGCACCTTGCATCTTATTTTTCTCATCAAGTTCCGTGCAATCTCTAATGAAGTGATCCTTCGAACCGCATCTGTAACAGGCCCTGTTAGTAGACTTACCCCAACATTTACCTACGTGTCGTCTTCCACATTGTGGACATTCAGGTTTTTCTTGACGATTATTACCCACACTAGCAACCGAAGTAGCTCGAGAGTTCGTTGATGGTCGCTCTCTAATAGAAATTCCTGCAGTCGTCTTCGATTTATTAGTATCTTCCCTGAACTTCTTTACTACCGAGAATGAAGTTTTTCCCGCCAATCTTTTACGGACGTCTCTAGTTTCAAATTCAGCCTTCTTTTTCTCCTTTCCAAGTTCTTCTGCCTTACAAGCCCGTTCAACTAGTGTTACAAATTCTTTTATCTCCAAAATACCCACTAGTAGCTTTAAATCTTCATTCAATCCTTCTTCAAATCTTTTACATATAGCAATTTCATCAGCTACACACTCCCGAGCGTATCGACTGAGTCTTACAAATTCGCGTTCGTATTCAGATACTGTCATACGGCCTTGCTTAAGTTCCAAAAACTCTTTACGTTTTTGATCGATAAACTGTTGACTAATATACTTTTTTCGAAATTCTGTCTGGAAGAAATCCCAAGTAACTCGTTCCTTCGGGACTATAGTAATCAAGGTTCTCCACCAATAGTAGGCTGAGTCTCGTAACAAAGATATGGCACACTTTAAACACTCATCAGGTGTGCAAGAAAGCTCATCAAAAACCCGGATGGTGTTATCAAGCCAAAACTCGGCCCTATCAGCATCATCAGTAGCTATGGCTCAGAATTCCTCGGCCCCACGCTTCCTAATCAAATCCACAGGAGGTTTACTCGGCCTTACAGGATCAGTATCTGGTGGTATTATAGGCACCTGAGGAGAATTATTTAAATTCGGGAATGGTTGAGCAGTCGAGTTAGTTCGGGCATATTGTGCGACCCACTCATTCATCATGGTAAAGAAGGCTTGTTTTGCCCTATCATCTTGATTATTCGCGGATGATTGAGGTTCAACAGGCAGTGTCCCTTGCGCAGGAGCAGCCGCTACACTTTCAACGTCATTCGCTAAGGTTCTCTCTAGATTGGGTTCCATTTACTAATAAAAAAAAAATTTCGACCGTCAGAAGTCATCACACTATCAAATACTAACATTAAGGCATGTATAGCTAGACTCATACGCGCTATGGTAGTCCTAGAACAGACTAAACCATAGCTCTGATACCAATTTAATTGTAACACCCCATACCCAAGACTGTTTCCGGAGTCGGACACGAAGTGTGAACGAACTTAACTCATTTATTTATACAGTTCATTTTACCATTTCCAGATAAGCTGGCCAACTGCGTCACTGCCACCTTAAAAATCATATCTCGAGTTACAAAACTCGAAAACCAGCTTTGTAAATTTTTCCTGAAACTAGACTCATGTGTCCATCTACAAATTTTTTTTCTAGAATTTTTGGTTGAGCCAATTAGTAGAGTTTATTAGTTACATTCTCCCCTATTTCAGGGTTCAACTACTCTGACCTCTGTGTATTACGAACCAGATATCTCTCTGTACAGAGATTCAATGACTATACCGTTTGTCCCTAATAAAATTATACTCAATATGGAATCTGTACATATAAAGTATGACTTCTAATTATCTTTTTAGAATTTATGGTGAATTTCTAAATTCGGGATAGGGGATCCAGAAATCGTTCTGGTCCTGTTTCACAAGATTTTAAATATCTCATACAGTATAGCTCATATACTTGTTTTACTTCTTCCATGTAAAAATAGACTCATCAAGCTTAGATTCGATAATTTATCCATTATTTAATTCCATTTCTACTATTTTTAGTGATTTTTCAATTTCACAACACTACTGTTGTCTGCCTCTATTATTAGAGTAAATTTAGCATGCATATCACCAAGTATAATCATGACTAGCCATACCCAAGGCTAATCATTACCAAGCATTTCCTTACTACTCAATAACCATATCATGTGTGTAACACCGGAAATGATTAGCCATGAAAAACGGCAGAATAATTAAATAGACTTTAACCGTTATTTATAACTAAGTATCATAAGACCCAATTCAACTTAACATTTACGCCATTTTCGCATGGCTAAAAGTATACATACCAAAGTTCAAACAAAACATAATAGCCTATACATGCCGAAATGTTCTCTTAGACCAACTAAGAAGAAGATACCAAAAGTTGCAAGCTGGTGCGATGACTTCGACGGTGATCCCGAGCACACAAAAATGGATCAAAGGAACCTAAATAAGTGACAAATAAACACACCAATGAGTATATAACTCAGTAAGTCATAAGCATTACATACCGTATAATTGTAAGAGATCATAAGAGAAGCAAATAATGCAAAAAAAATCAGTTACTCCAACTATACCGAGCTACGCTATCATTTCTTAGAATTTCGATTCAATCTCATGCCAATTCCTACAATCAAATCAAACACCAAAACAACCCAATTGATTTAGACCCGATCCCTCAAAGCATGGAATTTTGATGCACTAGATAAATTTGTACCTACTCAGTACATGCCTCAAGTTCGATACTTTAGTTACTAGTTCTACCACTTCGTTCTTTCACGCACACTTTATATTATTAATCGAATTTGCACACATAGTGCTCGTCACACTCGCACACATAGTGCCATAGCACACCGCACACTCAGTGCATTGGATTTTCTCTTATACTTCAACACCCAAATCGGCACACATAGTGCTACTTAATTCCGCACACATAGTGCCACATGTTAACTCATTTTGATAAGGAAATTTACTTAATTTAAATAGCACATATGGTCATATCAATAAATAGGAAAATTATTCCAAGAGAACTCCTAACGAAAGGAATCCCTTTTATGATTCACTAATATTATTTATATACAAGCTAATCAACCTCACAGGAGTGCTTAAGGACTTACCTTATATTGGATGAAATGATTCCCAATCGACTACTCGATTATCTTTGCTTTGCCTTTGTTTGATTCTCCCCCTTTGATGTCTTGATCTAGAATAAACACATTTAGTAGTTTAATTTTCTTGCTGGATACTTATGTGTATAATTTAATGGTTTTCACTCCATTTCACAACTATCCTTGTTCAAAATATCAAAACCTTAACCAATATTCGATTAATGCTTCAAGGCCGAATGTATTATCACTATTAAGGTAACCTAGTCTCAAGTATTTTTAATTCTAATATACAATATCATGAATCAACTCAACCTTATAAGCCAATATTACTCCTTCAATCGATTATTGAGAGTTAACAAAAAATATTATCACAAACATATACACCTATATGGCCGAATATTCCAAATTAAATTTAACCTTACTTATGTAATTACCTATAAGTTATTATACATCAAATTTCATACATTTAACCTTTTAATGCCTATTAACCATTCTTTTGATCTTAACCTAAAATGACAACTCCCATACTCAACATTTCAACCGAATTATCCCTATCACCCGAACTAAAATTCGCACCTTAACTTCATACATTTTTTATTATTTTTTATTATGACTTTCATAATTCATTCGGCCCCATCAAAGGACCCCTTTAACATACAAGGAAAATAATCATAGAGAAAGAAATTAACATTCTAATTAAACTCAATGTAACCGAATGTACCAAGTGCTACTAACCTACTTATTCAAAAATCTTCATTCCATACTATCATCCCCCTTTTATCCCATACAACATGAAAATGACCTCCAATGTTAACACTTAGATTCACGGCATGATGCCCAAACCACCATAAAAGCTCCAACTTTCTTAACATTACTAAGAGTGCATCCAATTACTAACTTAACCTATCATAAAACTAAATCAACAATTCAAAACTTACCTCTTACTAGCTAAAGAAGAATGCCGAATTTCTTTTGGCAAGTTCCCCTTATTTCTTCATCTCTTCATTCGGCCAAGAAGAACCGATTTCTTCTTTTGTTTTCAACACATTTTCATTCTTTTTTTTTCTTTTATTATTTCCTTTCTTTTACATAAAATAATGACCACTTCATGGAAATTTACCACATATTCTAATATATGCTCCATCATGGCCGGCCACTATGTATAAAAAAGGAGTATTTGACATGCAAAACCATTATTTTCACTACATGCTTTAATAGGTCCTTATAGATTAACCTATCACATTTCAAAAGTGTCACACATAAGTCCTATTAACTAAATTCACATGCAATGGACTAAATCGAAGCTTAAAACTTTCACACATTCATATTCACATATTCTAGACAATAATTATCACATTCAAATACTTCGGTGACTCGGTTTAGCGGTCCCGAAACCACTTCCCGACTAGGGACAATTTAGGGCTGTCACACTTAGTCACATAAAGAGTTTCTAACCTTTTCCACAAGGCGGATAAGGATTTCTCCATCAATAATTCCTACAATACCATATTCATGAGACACAACTGGATAGCAGACAAAGCCTTTTCATCAAGCTCTTCCCATTCTGTTTGATCTAGATTCTCAGGTTTTTTCTCGATAACAACCTCTTTCAGGCCAGTTTGAACTAGAATTGCCATTATAGAAACTTGTCACATATTGAACTAGTTCTAATACTACTTGTTAGGGATCGAACCGATTAAGCAACGAATAAGGAAAAATAGCGGAAGAAATTGAGAAATTGATATAAATTTAATGTGGAAAAACCCCTCCAAAGAGGATAAAAACCCACGAGGAAAGATAATTTTACTATAATGACAAAAGAACGAAGAGTACAAAAGATGGAAATAAAAACTAAACTCCGAAAACCCAAAAACAAAGAACCCTAAAAACGTAAACACAAAATTCTCTAAATGTGTTATGAGTTCTAATCTATAATGAGTGTATTTTCTAATGTTGTAAAAGAGCCTATTTATAAGCTAAATTCATAGGTCAAGTAATAGTAAAATAATCTAGACTGATTAGAGTTTGATTGAAACAAATAAATAGAGTTTAACTGGAAGATTATTTCACAAATTTGATTGAAATAGAAGTCATACTCAACATATATTTTTCATTTTCTTTCTTAGTCAATTTTCGTTGTTTCTTTTATCGATCAACCTCTTTAAAATCAATATTTTTGTTATTTTTTTGGCCATGTCGAATAGAGTGCATATAGAAAAAGGGAAAGATAAGATTGTTCCACTAGTTGATGTTGGTTTTCCATAAGAATATCCATTTATAGGAAGTTTGACACTCTCATAGAAAGCGTTATCTAGGAGTGCTCCACCTAGATGAAGGAGGTGGTGAGTATTTTGGTGTTGAGGGGTATAGAATTGAAACCCTGTAAGTATGACTTTGCAATTCCTTCTTGGTCCCATAGGTTGAGTGATTCTTTTGCAGATAGAAGTAATTTTTTCTTTCCCTTTTATTTGTTAGAATCATAGTTTCATCATTGTTGCATTCATGGTTTGCAGTTATGTTGTTGATTATGAAATTGCTATAAGTCAATTGGCAAGGTGTGCCTGCCACCTTTTAACGACTTTCTTTTTATATTGTAAAAAAGATGCGTGAATCATATTTTATTTTTAGCTTTAAAAAATTTTCCATTATCGAGTTTTTTAGTGATGAAGAGAATTGGGGTATGTGTCGCTTTGTGATGCAATGCGAGATGGGTTCACATTTGGATTTGGGTCGAGATAAATTACATGTTCAGAAGTACAATTATGTGTATATAAAAGAAAATGATAGGTGATGGGTTTCCTTTTCCAACATCTTAGACATTTCCTTATTCTAAGCACTATGCTTATGCTTATTCCATGGAAATTAATGGTATTCTCTAACAGTTAGAGCATCATAAATATGGGTGAGCTCTTTAAATTGATGACCTTTTAGCTTTAAACCATTTTTGAGATTTTGTTACGAGAAAATTTCAAATGGTGTAATATTAGATGACCTGCCTTATTTTAAGGAACTCTTTGACTTATCATCATGGCCCATCACAAAGAATTGATGGTCAATAGATGTTAAAGATCCTTTGTTTGGGATAATGTTTCGTGAAGTCACTAAACCTGCAGGTCGTTTGGAATTATATTAGATCATTTTGTTAGGTTGCCTATTATTGGTGATGAAGAAAACATTTCAAATGAGGTTCAAGAGGAATATTCTAGTAGGTTTGTTACAATTAATCCTGTTGATGTTGTCATCTGACAGTGACTAATTATCCCATCGTGCATCCTAATCTGAATAGTACCAATACCAGTTACATTACTAGGTGAACCATTCCCCATGCACAGAACTCCATATTCAACTAAACTCTATGTGGAGAACTAGTCCTTGTTGGGACACATGTGGAAAAAACACATTGAATCCAAAATCCACTCGAACATAAGTTCAGAGCTTTCACTTGTTGACACCAACAAGAAATCATCACCCTTTTCATTGGCTAAATTAGCAGCCGCTAAATCTTCCTTGCTGCTCTTAGCAACCCTTTTATTTCGCAGTTTGTAACAATTTGTCTTGATGTGACCTAACTTCTTACAATAGTGACATCTCTTGTCCTGCTTTTTTCACGTGTGAAAATGATATACAAATTGTGCAAGTATACATGTTGGACCAAGTAATAAAGTGATATGTAATACCCCTACCCGTATTCATTGCCAGAATAGGGTACGAGGCATTACCGGAGTTTACGAATTAAATTTTTTTTAATTCAATATAGTCCCTTTATAAATATCTAACCTTCCCTGCAATATTAAATCGAGACCAATCCACATCAACCAAATCAATTCAACATATTTTCAAGATAAATTCATGCATATTTATAAGATAACGTCATCACATTTCTAAAACCAAGTTTGTTAACCATACTAATGGCTAACTTTACATTCGTTTCACGTTAACATTTACTTTGTTAGCTTATACATACCATTGATTTCCAAAATAAAGTTTCTTTATATACCGAAATCCTGAGGTTGATAGTGTGATGTGTCTCTGACCAAATCCGACCTCCGAGCTCTTAACACTACAAAACAGGGAAAAAAGAAACGGGGTAAGCACTTTGTGCTTAGTAAGCTCATGTAACAAGAATTATACTTACCTAATATTTTCAATACAATATAATAAACATTCATATATCCATTCAATGCATTATTACCCTAATATGCACAAACTCAACATTCAAGTTAGTACAATAATTTCCATGTACCAATAATATATACTATGATTGATGAGCTTATCAATACCACGATTTCCATTTCCTTGTTATTTTTCCATATTTATCCCGTTGAATTTCTTGGAGTTTTTCGATGGATTTTCAGAGGTACACTTTTAGTGTACAATTCCGGGTCCGTCAATTCATATTCATGTGCGCATATTTCCATTTCAGAGAGCACACTCCCGCGAACCTCAACCTTGCAGCGGGATTACCAGTCCAGGCTAAATCCCCTACAATATAAACTCATAGAGTATTGTCGGGATTACCAGTCCAGACTAAATCCCCTGCAACGATCGGTAAAATTTTTCTATCAATATTTTCATACGATTTTCCTATCATATCAATTTTTATGCAAAAATATTGAAATAAATTTCTCTTTAAATCAAATATTGTCCTCGAAAATCTTACCAGTAAAGAGGTTTGGGTATTGTTTCCTCATTGCCTCCTCCGATTCCCATGTCGCTTCCTCAATTCCGTGCTTTTGCCACAATATTTTCACCAAATTTATCTTTTTATTTCTAAGCTCTTTTGTCTCCCGTGCCAATATCTTGACCGGTTCTTCACTGTAAGTCATATCCGGTTGAACCTCTACTTCTGTCGGAGAAATAACATGTGAAGGATCTGATCGATATCGTCGTAACATAGATACATGAAAAACATTATGGATTCTATCAAGTTCCGGTGGTAATGCCAATCGATAAGCGACCGGTCCAATTCTTTCTATGATTTCATAAGGCCCGATAAATCTTGGACTCAGTTTACCCTTTCGACCGAATCGGAGGACTTTCTTCCAAGGAGACACTTTCAGGAATACCTTGCCACCGACTTGAAATTCAATCTCTTTTCGTTTAAGGTCGGCATATGATTTTTGACGATCGGAAGCTGCTTTTAGACTATCCCGAATAACCTTCACTTTTTCTTCTGTTTCTAAGATCAAATCAACCCCATGTATCTTTCTTTCACTAAGCTCTGTCCAATATAACGGTGTTCTACATTTTCTACCATATAAAGCTTCATACGGAGCCATTTTAATATTAGACTGATAACTGTTATTGTAAGCAAATTCAATCAAAGGTAGATACCTCTCCCAATTACCTTCAAACTCTAGTATACAACATCGGAGCATATCTTCTAATACTTGAATTACACGCTCAGATTGACCATCTGTCTGAGGATGAAATGCAGTGCTGAAATACAATTGAGTACCCAAGGCTTCTTGCAATTTTTCCCAGAAACGAGACGTAAATCGGGGATCTCTATTTGATATAATGGAAACAGGCACCCCTTGTAGCCTGACAATCTCAGATATGTATAGTTCAGCTAGTTTATCTAAAGAATAATCTATATGTACCGGAATAAAGTGAGCTGACTTTGTTAATCGGTCAACAATCACCCAAATAGCATCTTTTTTCCTCAGAGACAAAGGTAACCCCGATACAAAATCCATAGTGATTCTTTCCTATTTCCATTCTGTATAGTAATTGACTGAAGTAACCCTGAAGGTACCTGATGTCCAGCCTTAACTTGCTGACATATTAAACACATTGATACAAACTCAGAGATATTACGTTTCATTCCCGACCATGAGTACATCTTTTTCAGATCATTATACATTTTATTACTCCCCGGATGTAGAGACATAGTACCGCTGTGAGCCTCGCGTAGAATCTTCTGTATGAGCTCTGAATTCTGAGGTACACATACCCTACCTCTGAATAATAAACAACCATCAGAACCAATTTGAAATTCAGAATCATTATCTGACTCATACTGTGCCCGTTTAACCTGTAACTTCTCATCATTCTTCTGAGCTTCAAATATTTGTTGTAGAAATGTTATTAATGTGGTATTAAAATTTTGTTAGGAAATTTTAATGTTTGGGTAGTCAATTAAATGAAAATGACTAAATTGTAATAGGTGTAAAAGTTGCTAGAATGATTAAATAGCTTAAGAGTCCAATGAGAAAGGATTTAAAAGGCAATTAGACCCAAAAGTTATTTGGGCTGGACGGCAAGGGTATGAAATCAGCAGAAAAATTAATAAATTAAGGGTAAAATTGGAATATTGCAAAATTAACAAAATAAAACTAGGACTAAATAGGAAATATCTAGATTTCTCTTCATTTCTCTTCAATTCCAGTAGCTAAAAACGCCATAGGAGGGTTCTCTAAGCTGGTATTTCATAATTTTTGCACCAAATCCGGAAGATTCAAATACGAAGCTAGATCGAGGAAAGGAAAAAGTTCAGGAAAAGTAGATTTTTGTACACGAACAAGTATTAAGGTAAGTTTGTGTAACTTGAATTATATTCTTAAATGCTTGAGATTGTGTGTTATTTATGTGAATATGATTTAAATGTTCATTGTATGAAAATTGGTGAAACATTGATATATTTGATAAAAATGGGAAGAAATCCTGGTTGAATGAAAGGAAAATTCGATGGATCTCTGAAAAGGAATTGACGGTAAAAAGGATCAAGCCCGGACGGGTGATCCTATCCTGATATAGCCCTCCCGAAGAATACGTGGAAAATGGATTTAGCCCGGACGGGTAATCCGAATTAGGGTCTGAATTTAGCCTGGACTGGTAATTCAGATCCAAGCTCATTAGAGTAATTGTCGTTGCAGTGGATTTAGTCTAGACTAGTAATCCCGACAATACTCTATGAGTTTATATTGCAGGGGATTTAGCCTGGACTGGTAATCCAGCTGCAAGGTTGAGGTTCGCGGGAGTGTGCTCTCTGAAATGGAAATATGCGCACATGAATATGAATTAACGAACCCGAAATTGTACACTAAAAGTGCACCTCTGAAAATCCATCGAAAAACTCCAAGAAATTCAACAGGATAAATATGGAAAAATAATAAGGAAATGAAAATCATGGTATTGATGAGCTCATCAATCATAGTATATATTATTGGTACATGGAAATTATTGTACTAACTTGAATGTTGAGTTTGTGCATATTAGGGTAATAATGCATTGAATGGATATATGAATGTTTATTATATTGTATTGAAAACATTAGGTAAGTATAATTCTTGTTACATGAGCTTACTAAGCACAAAGTGCTTACCCCGTTTCCTTTTTCCCTGTTTTGTAGTGTTAAGAGCCCGGAGGTCGGATTTGGTCGGAGACACATCACACTATCAACTTCAGGATTTCGGTATATAAAGAAACTTTATTTTGGAAATCAATGGCATGTATAAGCTAACAAAGTAAATGTTAACATGAAATGAATGTAAAGTTAGCCATTAGTATGGTTAACAAACCTGGTTTTAGATATGTGATAACGTTATCTTATAAATATGCATGAATTTATCTTGAAAATATGTTGAATTGATTTGGTTGATGTGGATTGGTCTCGATTTAATATTGTAGGGAAGGTTAGATATTTATAAAGGGGCTATATTGAATTAAAAAAAAATTTAATTCGTAAACTCCGATAATGCCTTGTACCCTATTCTGGCAATGAATACGGGTAGAGGTATTACATGATAAGTGATATCGTCTCCACAAGGATCGGATTAGGTGTACAAATGGTTAAATTATTATGATAAAGTTAGATTAATGTTATAGTAAAATAATTATAAGAATGCAGTGGTAAACAAAAAGAATATTGATGTGAACAATATGTGTAACTGATGAATAATCGAAAATGCTATGTCAATACAAGAGTAAAAATGTAATGACAATTAAGAAAATGATTATATGAATAACATGTAACTGAACAAGTAAACAACTAAGGATGCAATGGCAAAGATACTACAACAAGGGATAAGGGATATACAAAGTTGATTTGGAAGGTTGAGATTACTAAGAATCTACCCTTACTATCAATAATGCCTTAGCAAAGTCATACTCAATCTACTACTCAGAAGAGTTCTAAAGTGGTTTGCTTCTTTTGAAAGCAGAAACCTCATGTTACCTTGCCTGTGTCTATAGGCCTTTAATACGGTACCTGTATTGTGTTCCTGTATAAACAATGCTCTATGTCTAGAGTGTACTACAAGTATCTGTAGAGTGCTTGCTCATATCATTCAATTTAGTCCAACTAATCCAACCTTTTTAAAATTAAATTAGTTTACAGGTATGCTGCACAGTCGTCTATGTCTAGGGATTGCATGCATACAATTTAGAAATAAAAACAATTGAATGAAATAGTAAATTAATTCAGATCTATGCTTCAACCATTAAAGAAAATAAAGGTTTCATCAAGTAACCCTAACCTATGAGATTTAGCTTATGGGTTGGCAAATAAAATTCAAAACCCATTCAACATCGTTTCAATCAAATTAATTCATGAAGGAACAAATTAAGAAATAATAGAAGAATGTCAGAAAGATAGCTTTCGCATGTCCAGTTCACACTTTAGCGGCACAGTGTCCTGTGATGGCTGAGAGGGACTGCCTTCGCTTTCCTCTTTCCTTCTCTACTCAGTTGCTACCCTATAGTTTCATCTATGGATCACCACCCTTATTCGTCTTTTTGGGTTTCATTCTTTGGCTTTTTATAGCTTTTTCCTAGGGTAAATCCAACAACCCATGTTTATCTTTTCCTCTTTTTAATTTCTTTTTTCAACAATCTAAGATTATATTCTCCTCTTTTTAAAATTTTTTTTCTAGGATAACAACCAACATCCCAAGATTATCTTCTCCTATTTTTTAGACATATTTTTCTGGTACAAGTACAGTTGGGCTAAAATTGGTATTCGTTGAGTGTTGGCTCGGTCTTCCTGGAATTGCCAAGGCATTCGTGCTGACAAAATGTCTAACCTTTTGCCTTAACAAACCTTCACTTCTTTGTTTCTTTCTCCACATTCTGCACCTGCCAAACCACCAAACACACCCTTCCACATGCAATTAAAAGTAACAAATAATAACATTTAAGCACGGTCCAAGCTTCTTATGCAATGTTCTAAAAATGCTAAAATAATATCTTAAAATGTAACTAAGTTCACTTAAGTACAGACAATTGACCCAGTCTAAAGGTATGAATTATAACTCTTTTCAAGAGTTATCAACTTCCCTAATGCTATTAAAATCGACACTTGCCTATCTGACTTTTTATTCAAACCAAACTCATTGTCAAGTTTGTCTTTGCTCAATAGATGACCATTTACATCATTGAATGAGAGATTATTTCTGTCATAAATCAAGGTCTCCTTGAAAGACTTGTATGAAGGGGGTAAATAACACAATAATAGCATAGCATGATCTTCACCGTCAATCTGAACCTTAACATTTCTAAATCATTTAAAAGAGTAATAAATTGATTGACGTAACCTCTAAGGTGCTCACTTTCGTCCATGCAGAACGTGTATAGACACTATTTCAATACATATTGGTTAGGTAGAGACTTTGCCGCGTAGATGATTCTAACATTTTCCATAAGGTGAATGTCGTTTTCTCCATCAAAACATCCTACAAGACATTATTTACTAGACATAATTGAATCGTGGATAGAGATTTTTTTTATCTAACCTAGCCCATTTGATTTATCCATGTCTACAGGCTTTTTCTCTATAAGGACCTTCTTAAGATCGTCTTGAATTAGGATTGCTGTCACCTGAACTTGCCTCAGATTGAAATTTGTGATGCTATTGAACTTATCAATATCAAACCTTATTGTTGCCATCTCTGAACAAGTTGATTGCGAAAATCGAACTAGTTCTGATACCAATTTGTTGGGAATAAACCCTATTAAGTAACGAATAAGTAAAATAATGAAGAAATTGAAAAGATCGAACACAAATATTTTACATGGAAAAACCTCTTCGAAGAAGATAAAAAACCACAATGAAAGATAATGCCACTAAATAGACAAAAACAAAGAGTATAAAAAACAGAGATAAAACTAAACCCCAAAACCCGAAATAAAAACTCTCAAAACATAAACACAAAATTCTCTAAAAACTTATAAAAACTAATACCTAAATGTGTAATGAGTTATCTTTTTAGGTTGGAAAAATGGTCTATTTATAAGCTAAATTAATAGGTCAAATAATATTAAAATAACCTACATTAATCAGAGCTTAAGTAGAAAACTAAAAATATAGTTTAATTGAGTAAGAAAGGCCGAAAAATGCGAGTAATTTAGCCATGCTTAGGAGATGGCAAAGGAGTGTCATGATGGAGCACAAAAAGAGGTTGTAACGTAAAAATTGATGTAGAGCGTTTATTTCCAATGACCCAGGAGCATTCTCAGGAATTTAGCCAGGACGACAAGATGTTGCAATGAGGAAGTCACAACGGACCAGCAAAATCTTCACATCCATTAAGAGTTTTTGTGACATTTCCAAGCTCCAAAATCCTTTGTATGAATAGACTTTTTAAAAATATTTTTCAAAGAATTCCCTTTATTTTGAAATTACTTTGTAAAACCTTTCATATTTTGTAATCAGATCTATTTTCATTTCATTGTTTTATAATTTTCAACACTTGATGTGAAAGAAGTAGAGATCGGAAGTGGAAGTGCATAGATTTAAGCTTGGGCATTTTTAATCTTGCTACTCGGCACCTCTCTTGACCTTACTTTTATCTTTTATATTGTAATTATAGTTGGATTAGTAAATGTTGATGTGTGTTTTGGGTTTAGTTATAATGTATAGCTAAATTTCTATATCATCAATGACTTGTATGTGGATGTGAAATGATTTGATGCTTATAGGTTAGCTATGAAAACATCGCATTTATTAATTACATGTGCTTAATGTTACTTCAGCTTCAAAACCTTATGTAATGATGTGAAATGATTTAGCTATGAATACATTTTTGTAACTGTTTTTTTTTCTTTAAATATAAATTAAATAACATTATCCCTCCAATATCCAAATTTATTAAATATTCAATTTTGATTTTTTAGTTGATTTGCAACATGTACTAAAATAAATTAATTTAAGTTAATAAAATTCATTTTTATAATTTATTATTATATTTAAGTATTATTTAATAAATTGAAAAAATAAGTATTAAATTTAAATTATAAAATCAATTTAGTATATTACTTAAAATTGAGTGTATAATATAATTATAGAATACATGATAAATGTAAATTTGAAATTATCATTTTTTTATCTTCATCTTTGTTCTTTAAATTATTTTAAACAAAATCAAATTTTAATTATAAAGTTTGGATTTTATTATAGATGATCAAAACGCGTTTAAAAAATTAAATTAAATTTATTTATTTTTTTCAACTTAGTTATAAAATTTTAAAAATTATTTTTATAATTGATGTAATTTAACTTAACAATGATTCAATTCTGTATAAGCACAATTTTTCTTTTAATGAATATTGATTTAGATCATGAATATTTACAACCTAATTCGAAAAAAAAAAGAGAGTAGACACATGAGATAACAAAATGGATAGTAGCAATTCACAATGCTCATTATTAGCATATCAATTGACACCTTGATGGTCAATATAGCTGTGATTAAGCCATTGTTGACATCTCAAGTCTTGTTGATGTTTCTCGATTTGTGATTTTTCTAATAAATTTAATTGTTAACAACAAAGGGAAAATTTTTAATGCAGGGATGTGAAAATTTTTCTTGCTGACCAGCTAAAATTAGGTTTGACAAAAATCTAATTGAGGAGACAACATGTTTGAATCAATCACTTCGCGACAAATAGGGTGGTCAAACCGATAAAAATAATTTTGTGGCTATTTTTTGGAAGAAGAATATATAGTTAGAAATAGGACAGTAAAAATGTAAGTAAAAACGATATATATAAAGGCAGAGTTTTGAATGAAAGGAATAGGATTGGGGGAGTAGAAGAATTTTGCTCCTTTCCTTCAAACGGTGATTCATGCGGGACTTGTCCGTTGAAAGACCCTAAACCCATATCACCATTCCGGAAAGGCAATTAAGCAACCCTCCTTACCTACTCTAAGTAACCTTTTTGTCTAATTAACCTTTTTGTCTTTTTCACTTCATTTCCAAACTCACGGTGTTGCAGTAGTGGAGCAATGGAAGGCGAAGGATTTGTTGCCGCAAGCAAAGTGAACATCTATGAAGGCCGTGTCACCGCCTTCGTCATCTGCACTTGCCTCATTGCTGCCAGTGGTGGTCTGCTCTTCGGCTATGACCTGGGTATCTCAGGTGGGGTCACATCAATGGAGCCTTTTCTGAACAAGTTCTTCCCTAGTGTTTTGGAACAACAGAGTAAGGCATCCCAAACCGAGAACCAGTACTGCAAATTCGATAGCCAACTACTCACTCTTTTCACTTCTTCCCTTTACCTTGCTGCTTTGGTCGCCTCCTTCTTTGCCTCCATTGTTACCAGGATCTTTGGCCGCAAAATTTCCATGTTAGCTGGAGGTGTTGCATTTCTCATCGGTTCCATCTTGAATGGTGTTGCCATGAACATTGGTGTCCTAATCTTTGGCCGTTTGTTGCTTGGTGTTGGCGTTGGATTTGCTAATCAGGTAAGTGAATTAAAAGTTGTTGCATGCTCCAATTCCAACTACCTACTAATTTATCCATGGCATGACAGTCTGTTCCTGTATACTTATCCGAAATGGCACCTGCAAGCATTAGAGGAGCTTTGAACATTGGTTTCCAAATGGCCATTACCATCGGTATTCTAGCTGCGGGCCTTATTAACTATGGCACAGCAAAGATCGAAGGTGGATGGGGATGGCGGCTTTCTCTAGTTCTGGCAGTTTTTCCTGCTGTAGTGATGACCGCCGGATCATACCTGCTACCAGACACTCCCAATTCCATCCTCGAGAGAGGCCAACCCGAGAAGGCGAGGCAGATGTTGCAGAAAGTCCGGGGCACGCAACATGTGGATGCCGAGTTTCAGGACTTGCTCGACGCCACCGAAGCTGCCAAGAAGGTGGATCACCCATGGACGAACATCCTCCAACCAAGATACAGGCCTCAACTTGTCCTCTGCATCCTCATCCCATTCTTCCAACAGCTCACCGGAATCAACGTTGTTATGTTCTACGCACCTGTTCTCTTCAAGACCTTGGGTTTCGGTGATGATGCCTCGCTCATGTCCGCAGTCATATCTGGCATCGTCAATGTCCTTGCCACCATGGTTTCCATCTATTCAGTCGATAAGTTCGGACGAAGGGTGTTGTTCCTCGAAGGTGGCGCACAAATGTTCCTTTTCCAGGTACATATATAAGACTACTTTTAACCATCATTTAAGCTTATCTACAATATATGCACCGTTTGATTGATTAACATTATTATGTATGTACAGATTGCGATAGGAACGATGATTGCGGTGAGGTTTGGGGTGAATGGAGATGGAGAGTTATCAAGGTGGGATGCCAACATACTGTTGCTGTTCATCTGCGCATACGTGGCAGCATTTGCATGGTCATGGGGACCATTGGGATGGCTGGTTCCAAGTGAGATCTGTCCCTTGGAAATTCGATCAGCAGGACAAGGCATTAACGTGGCTATAAACATGATCTTCACCTTCATCATTGGTCAAGTATTCCTGAGCATGCTTTGCCACATGAAGTTTGGGCTCTTCTTTTTCTTTGCCGGGTTCGTGGTAATAATGACGGTCTTCGTCTACTACTTCTTGCCGGAGACAAAGAACGTGCCAATAGAAGAGATAAACCAAGTGTGGAAGCAACACTGGTTTTGGGGAAAGTATATCCTAGACGAGGCCCTCATTGGACTGAGCCGCAACGATGAAGGAAGAGATACTTGAATTCAATACGCAGCATCCAACCTCAACACCCCCCCCCCCAAAAAAAAAAACCCTGGCTTTAACAAATTATGTATGTGAGCTGGGGGAAATCTTTTTTATTTTATTTTTCTTTTAAAAGAAGTGATGAGATTAAAGAGTGACAGAAAGTTGAAGTTTTGTGCCCATTCATTCTTTAACACTATTTACCTGAACTTTTTCATACTTCCCCTCTCTAATTATGACCAGTTTTTTGAAAGTTTGCAATACGAATTCCAACATTACCTCCGATATTATTTTCAACCTCCACAAACTCTAAATTTAAATCATAAATATAAATTATAAATTTTAAGAAAAAATTGTGTAATTTAAAACTAAAAATATTCATAATATGCATTTATACATAATCTTATTATTTTGGTAATAATTTCATTGCTAGGAGAGCTTTACTTGAAATCACCTTGCTTAAGCAAAAATAATCTCAAATCATAAAATGAACTAGGACACCTACTGTTATACAAATAATATAAGTTAATGTAACCTAATTTAAAATGTGGTTTTTTCAAGATATTTATATTTATTGTATAATTAGAGTATATAAAATAGTGATTGCCTTTAATAAAAATAATCAATTGTGTTATACAATAAATAAATAAGTAAAAAAATAAAGAGAGAAATATGTATTTCTTACACATTAATAGTATTTCTACAAATGTTTATAGATATAAATATAAAAAGTATAAATATATAAAATTCCACTCTTAATGAACATTAGAACAAAACATCACTTAAAGGAAAATATTACATCGCGTATTTACTTTTCTCGTGACAACATCACATAATATCCTAGAACCAACGCATATCAATATTGAATAGTAGATTTCCAAATTATCATTTGAACGGATTTGTTGAATAGTTATATTACCATTCTTCTTAAGGTCACGAGTAAAGAAGAACTTTTGGGAAATATATTTTGTTCAATCTTCTTTAATATATTGACCGCCTCTCATCGTCCTCGTGAACGATAAGAGAAATCAACACTAAAACAACTATCAATCAAATACTACGTGTGGTGTTTGCAAGTGTGATAGGTCAGTTGTGATATATTTGTACAACGGGATACAAGAGTACTCCGAGGATTGAACCCAAAGGAGTTGGCGATTAAGTGAATTCTAGCTACAAACATGTAATTAAAAAGTCTAAAAAATTATTAGCTAGCCACTATAGTACGACAAACCATAAATGAAGTTGATTAAAACTAATTAATTACCTAAAACATAAAAGGACTAAATTATAAAGAAAGCAAACCACACAACTACCAAATACGAGTAAATACGATAACAGAGAGTGGTTGGTTAACTTCCATGTGGTTGGTTGGTTTTCGAATTAGGGATCTAAATTGCAATTACTCCTAAATTGGCTCTATTTTATCTCTTGGCCTAAACTTTACCCAATTAGACAAATTAGTCTGATTTATCTCTCGACCTCACCGACTAACCCGAGACTTATCAAATTGGTGCCCAATAAGATCTCCTTTCAGTCTCACTTTTCTCGATTTTCCCTTAAGGGCGTCAATCCTAAGTTTTTAAGTCTATTCAATTTAGTCTAATTTTGCAATTTAGTCATCAAACCCAAAAATCAATTACCCAATATTTCCATCAACCAACCCCTAAATATTTAGCTACTCGTTGCCAGTTTTAAACTAACAAAAAAAAGTAACCATGAAATCCATTGGCATAAAAAGAAGATAAAATGTTGGATTTTTACTTGAGAAAATGTAAAGGAAAACTGTAACACCCCTTACTCATACCTAAGACCGAGACAGAGTACGAGGCATTACCGAGAACATACAAAGACATTCGGGAAATATGGCTATCAAATTTTGTTCGAAAATAAAAACATTCATAATATCCCTAATATGGGCTTACGAGGCCCGAAACATATTAAGAAACCTATTCAGGAACAACTCGGGTCCTTAAAAGAATTAAAAAAAACTTCATTAAAAATAGGGGCACACGCCCGTGTAACCCTCTCTACATGGCTGTGCTGATGGCCCGTGTGTTTCACACGGCCTAAGCACCTAGGGACACACCTGTGTCCCTTACTCGTGTGGCCAATTTAATTCACAATTTCTCATAAATCAAGTGCAGACTTCACACGGCCAGAACACACACCTGTGTCTATGGTCCGTGGAGCATTCTGCCAACTTAGCTATAAACAAAGAAATCACACGGCCAAGGCACATGCCCATGTCTGTTGCCCGTGTCCTCAGCCCGTAGAGCTCTTTGTCTAAATGGTCATGGTCTAAATAAAGTCGCACAGCCGAGACACGCGCCCGTGTACCAGGCCGTGTGGCTAAAAATAGGCTATTTACCAAGCCTTCAAGCCATCCATGCCAACAATAACCTACATAGCATTCTACCATAGCAATATCCCTATCAACATGGGACCAAACAACCACAAGAAACTTCAATTCAACTAACTACTAGAACAATTCAATTAACCAAGAGGGCAACAACCTTTAACACATGATTCAATATGAATATTAGCCATTAACCATGGCTTTATACAAAATGAATTAATAACACATTCATGAACCAATACTTTGGCTAAACTAATGACATGTGCCAAACAAAATAAACAAAATTCCTATACATGCTATTATAACAAAATAAAAGCTTCCATATAGCCAAAACGGAATTAGGTCGAGAGTGTGATCAACGCTCCAACCGTCTTCCAATCCTCAAGAGTCCACAAGTATTGTAAAACAAGGGAAAATGAAAGGGGTAAGCATTAACATGCTTAGTAAGTCCGGATAACGGGAAAGTAAACTTACAGGTTATTTAGTATATAACCGTAATAAGCACTCAATCCAAACAAGTATGGGATAGATTTCCTATCACATGCACTCAACCATTAAGTTAGTCTCACAGAATGACAAGATAATAACACATCTAGATGAGCTCATCACATCATCATTCCCAATTTACATTTCATGTTAGTCCCATTGAATTTTTTGGTTTTTCGATAGATATCTCTTTTCCCGTCAGTTCTTACAAGTGATCATTTCGAGTACGCACTCCCGCGAACCTCACATCTTATGGCGGAATTACTAGATCAGACTAAATCCCCCGTAATAAAAACTCATAGAGTAAATGTCGGGATTACCAGTCCAGGCTAAATCCCCTACAATAACATATACTCTAATGAGCTCGGATCTAAATTACCAGTCCAGGCTAAATTCAGATCCTACTTCGGATTACCCGTCCAGGCTAAATCCTTAATACACACATATTTTTTGGGAGGCTAGGTCACTATAGGATCATCCATCCGGGCTAGATCCTTTTTACCGTCAATTCATTTTTGAGATATTCCATCGAATAACCCTATTCATTCAACTTGGGGCATTCTTATACTCATTTTACACACTTTATTAAATCTCATAAATTATCATGCAATAAACATTTACACAATCAAGAATATACATTTTAAGTACATTAAAAGTCTACTTTGAGTTATTCGAACTTACTTGGTGATCGTCTCGGATTTGAGTTTTGATCACTCCGAAACCTTTTGTTTCCCTCAGTTGACTTTCGAATTCAGTCTCTCGGGGTCTATATCAGCAAAATAACTATATCAATACATCATTTAATTCCTTTTTGGTCCATATCTCATCCTAGGGCAAAATGACCAATTTGCCCCTAAACCTTGCTAAAATTACGATTTTTCCCTCTGGCTCGTAATTCGGTTTTCATTACATTTTCTAAACAATAAAACCTAGCCTAATAATATTTATACTTATGGCATCTTACAAATCCATCTATATCATATATTTCATACTAACTTCACAAACTTTGCTAAATGGTCCTATGAGGGTTTTCATGAGAAATCTCTTTACAAAAGTTTTTTATCACATAACCAAACTTCATATTCCTCCATAAAAACTCAAAAAATCTTAGAAACTCTTACATGGCAGCTCCTTATAACCTTTACCATTTTGCAAAATAGTCCCCCAAGAGAAAGCCCATGCAAAGGGGACTCCAAAAGTACAAAAATTTTCAAGAAAATCACTTACTTGTGTGAGTAATGAGCTTCTGAATTTTAAAGCTTCAAAAACCCTTCTCTTTGCTGTAAATTTCGGTGGAAAAATGGGGAAGACGAAGTATGATATCATCTTTTCTTTATTAAAATATTTCAAGTCAAATAAGTTCACCTAATTCACCTAAACTAAAATTTTTGTCTCCTAAACTACTATGGCCGGCCACCCTTGTTTTTAAGGGGATAATTTCCCTTTAAAAGCCTCCAAAATTAGTCCATGACAATTTAACACTCTTTTTCTATCTAATTTGGACTTTCGCACTTAATGCGATTTAGTCCTTTTTCACAATTAGGCTCACAATCGATGAAATTAATTCATCAAAATTTTCATGTATCTATGTAATCATGCTATTACATCACAAATATTAATAAACTAATTTTATTAGCCTCGGATTCGTGGTCCCGAAACCACTGTTCCGGCTAGGCCCTATTTTGGGATGTTACAAAAACAACTAACAACTAAATAAAGAACCAAGAACACTAAAGTTAAGATTGTTTACAGATGAAAAGAAGCAAACCAAAATAGCATTAAACTCAACATTAAAATGTGATTACAACAGATTTTGAAGTACTAAATTTATAAATAAACCTCAGTTACAGTAACAACTAACTTAATTGCTTAAGAAAATGCTAGGAAAACAAAGAAATTGCAGAAAGCTAAGTGCTACAGCTATAGAGAAAACTAAACCCTAAAGAAGATAAAGAGAAAACTATTCTAAGTCTAGTGTCTAAGTGGCTTTATCTCTCTCCAGCCAATATTTTGGCCTTTTTAGCATATATCAGACCCAATTTTATTGACCAATTTACCCCTGAGCGTGTCTTTTTTATTGGGGAACATGTTGGACAATGACTACCCTTCTGGTCATTTTTTGTCTACTTTCGACAGTGATATCGCGATACTCAGGCCATGTATCTTGATATTAGCTCTAGACTTGAAATGGGGAAAGTCCTTAGGAGTTGGATATTGCAATATCCATAGTTGATATCACGATACCACTGGGAAAAACCTCAATCCTCTTCAACTCAGCACTGTCAGGGGTGTCAACTCCTATAAGGCACTTATCAACTCCTTGACCCTACTTGTGGAGTTGAAAAACTCCACTAATCGTGTACCAAATATTTTCCCTTAAATTTTTTATTAATTTTGTAAGTTATTTTCATTATTTTAAAATTTTTACCATTTTAATAACTTATAATTTTTTAAAAAAATATTTTATTATTTTTTAGTAACCACATATAGAATGAATCTAAACAAATAGATATTTATATTCAGATAAATGTGAATTTCCATTTGATCAGATTCATTCTAAGTAGGGGTGAGCATTTAATCGAATCGAGTAAAAAATTTTTGAGTTAATCAAGTTGACGAGTCCTATTTTATCATCCTAACTTGATTTACAAGTTTTTCGAATCGAGTCATGTGAAATGAAATTCGAGTTAAGTCGAATCAAGTAAAATTATTCAAGTTAAATTAAAAAATTGAATATGTCAAATTAAAATCTCGTTACACTATAACTAATTTCATGTTAGAGCACATAAATTTGAAACCGTATATATTTGAAAACTTTTTCAAAGAAAAAATAAGCTATGATAAACTTAAATCTTTAATTAACTTATCTAGTTCCAAAATTATTATTTTAAAAAAGTTTTAAAATTTTAACTTTCCTTATATATTTTTAAATTTTTATAATTTTTAAAAAATATAAATTTTAGAGTTTTTATAAATATTTTGAATTTTAAAAATTATTTCAAATCTTTTTTGTAATTTTTGTTGTAATTTTTGTTAAAAGAGACTAATTATGGCAGGGAGCAAAGGAGAATTTACACCAATCTGCTATAACGACCTAAAATTTGTGGGTATTGGAAAATTGAATTTTTGGGTCATCATTTTTGCAAAATGAATTCGTAAAATATTTATTAGAAATATTTATGAAGCTAATAGTGTAGTTAATTAGACTTTGGTTAAGTGAATTAGCTTGAATTAAAACTAATTTAGTGAAAGGACTAGATTGAATATAGTATAAAAGTTTAATTATAGATTAAAGAAAAGTCGAAGGACTAAATTAGCAAATAAACCTTAAGTGACAAATGTGTGGTAAAAATTAATTACATGTGTATAAAGTATAATACGTACATGTGTAGTATAAATATATGTTACTTATATTATAAGTAAATAATAATATAATATAATAATTAAAAGTAAATAAAAGAAACAAAATAGAAAAAGGAAACATAGAATGAAAACGAAATAGAAAGGGAAGAAAAGGAAAGAAAAATAAAAGGAAAAATTAGGGTTTTAAAGTTTGAAGCTTATTTGGTAAGTCAATTTAATTTATTTTCTTGTAATTTTGATGTTTTCGTAATCTTAGAATAAAGTCCTACTTGAATTATGTTGAAATTTAGAAACTTAGTAAATTTTTAGATGTTAACTAGATTGAAAAAATAGATGAATTATGAGATAAAAAGGATTGAAGTGGGAGAAATTCAAGGATTGAAGTGGGAGAAATTCAAGTTACAATTGACTAAATTGTAGAATTAGTGTTTTATGAAGGAAGTTAAATGTTAAAACTTGTTAAAGATGGGTTAGAATGAAAATATGAGATGGTTTTGAAGAAAAAGAATTAGCTATGGCTTAAAGACTAAATTGGAATTTTTGTAAAAGTTACATGAAAAATATAAGAGTGTGTTATTAAATGATATGTATTGATGATTTTAAATGTTAATTTTTCTGTAGCTAACGTAGCACCAGAAACATCATCAAAGAAGGGAAAAGAGAAAGTGAGCGAAGATAATGAATAAACTTGAGAACCACAGTTTGTATTTCTATAAACTAAGCTTTTAAATTAAATGTTGTATGTATTACTTTACTATGTATGGTAAGTAAGTTAAAGGTGAGTATTGTTAAATTTGAAATGTAATAACTGTTATACGAAAATTTGAAAGTGAAATGAAAACCCTATTAACAGTATCGGGCTAAGTCGAATATAGTTGGCATGCCATAGGATTGGAAGTGTTTAGGGATATTCCGACTTTGTGTCGATAAGGCACTATAAGTGTCAACTACTGTTACTGTTCCGGATTCGTTCCGATGAGGTACTCTGTTGACCACTACTATTACTGTTACTATTACTGTTACTGTTACTATTACGGTGTATTTCGACTTCGGCCGATGAAACACTGTATACTATCCCCCTATGTGGGTTGGATTCGTGTATCCGTTTAGGTCCAAGTTATGTTAATAGGGGTAAATTACTGCACTAAAGACTGAATGATACTGACTGAATTGAATATCTTACTAGTTTCGATTCTAATGATAAATGTTATTATGAAATGAAGACAATTAATTGAATGTTCATGATGTGTTTATTTATTGGATTCTATGGTTGAAGTATAAATGCATAAATTTAGTATTGATTTATAAAAATACCACTGAGTGTATACTCAGCGTACGGTTTGTTTCCGTGCGTAGGTTAGGTACAAAGTAAATAACGTCTAAGCATCCAAGCCAACTCCCGAACTCAAATACTTGGTGATGTATCTTATCTTGAGGAATGGCATGTACCTAGGTTATCTTAATGTTATTTTGAGTATGAATATTACTAGTGTAAGCATGATAAAGGTTAATCTATATAAGTAAAATTTATGTTTATAAAATAGTCACTTATATAGTTTATTTTGAATTGATTTGGATGATATTTAAGTATAATGTTCGAAAATTCTATGTTAAATAGTTATCGAAAATACGTGAGTTAAATCGTTATACTAATGGTTTTAGTGTGTATTAGATATGTTTAATCATGTTTTGGACTGGTTGAAAGATTGTAATTTTAAATTGCTTGCTATTCAAGGTGTGCAGGGTTGGTAAATTTGAACTATAAGGTTCATTTGGAGTCCACACGGCATGTCACACGGGCGTGTGATCAAACCGTTGAGACACACGGCTTGTACACGGGCATGTTGATAGACCATGTGTCCCCTGCATCCTTAAATGAAGTCAGGATAGTACACATGTAAAAGACACGGCCGTGTGTCTTGGTCGTGTGAAGGACACGGGTTTCAAGCATGGTCGTGTGTCAAAATCGTGTAAAAATGGCTTAAAAATGGTGAAAAATCAGTTTACCGCACAGCCTAGCCACATAGGCGTGTACCTAGGTCGTGTGCCCCTTTGATGCTTAAGAAATTGCAAGTCAAAATTGCCCACGGGCTGGCCACACGGCCATGGGAGCCACACGGGCTGGCCACAAGGGCATTTGCCCCTAGCTTCTAGAATTTTTTTTTCAAAGTTTTCCAAAGTTACCGGTTTAGTTCCAAATCATTTCTAAAGCATGTAATGGGCCCCGTAGGCCCATATTTGGGACGTTATGGTGAAATTTCAAAAGTTTTGATTTGGAAAGCAAAATTATGACTCGTTTTGTATAAATGCTAGTGTATAAGTTCGGTAATGCCTCGTAACCCTGTTCCGGTGACGGATACGGGTTAGGGGTGTTACATATGCTATTCAAATTATTCAAATTATTCGAATTATAAAATTCAACTCGACTCGAACTCGAAATTCGAATTACTTATTTTAGTTGACTCAAAAAAATTGAATAACTCGATTCGATTAACTCAAAAATCAAAAAAAATTTTTATTTTTTTAATCGAATGGAATTTTGCTCATTCTAATTCTACACATATATTTTTTTAATATATATATATTTTTTATTTTCACTAACATGATATATCACGTCAATATATTTTTATGCGGTATGCATATATGTCAACTTCTTAAGATTTATGTTAATTACATCTAACAATTAAATCAATTAGTGATAGATCTTCATTAATAGGATGAGTCAATTAATTTTTTTAAACACCAAAAATTGGTAAAATCTTAATTGATTTTTTTTAGGATAAGGTACATCAACAATTATTCAACTTTGATTAAAATAACAAAATAGTCACTAAAATTTTAAAAGATACAACTCAGTCACTAAATTTTACAAAAATAACAAAATAGTCACTAACGTTATCGAAAAATGACAATCAATCATCCACTAACATTTTTCGTTACAAGCCTAACGAGGCAGGTGATGTGGCCTGTAATACCCCGAAAATTTTTACAGTAAAATATTATCCGTGATATAGTAAAATAAGGAAATAAAGTGACAAAAAGGGAATTTTTGAGTGATGTCAATATTGGGAAGTATATTATGATATATTAATTCAAGAAAGGACTAAATTGCAAAGATGAGAAAAGTCTTGTTGCACAAGAGTAAATACTCAAAATTTAAGGGGTTGAAGTGTAAATATAAAAAAGTTGAAGGAATAATGGTGCAAATATTTTAAGGGTGGAATGATCTAGAAACCAAGAAAAATTGATGAATTAGGACCAAATTGAATAGGTAAAAAAATTATGAGGGACTAAATCACAATTTTACCAAATTAAGTGATGACTCAAGGATGGAATTCTAAAAGATCATGAAAGGAAAAATGGTCAATTAGTAAGAGAGAGAATTCTAGAATGTGATGATTATGTTGATGATATTTTAAATTAATTAATTAGATAAATATTATTTTATTAACATTTTATGAGATGTTTATTATTATTATATTATTATTTATTTAGTATAAAAGGAAGGAAAGATGAAGAATTATCAACACATTTCCTTTCCCATGCAAACTAACGTAAGATAAGAAGAAGAAAAAAAGTTTGATTTCTTTACAATTTAGTCCTTCCACCAAAAATTCATTATTTTCACCTAAAAATTGAAAGAATTTCCATAGCCATCAAGAGAGAAAGATAGCAAGGAGATGATGGGGAGCAAGAATATCAAGTTGGATTCAAGAAATCGAAGCTGAAGAAGAGAGAAAAATCAAGTTAAAGATTAAAGTCAATAAGAAAATGTAAGTACATCAAGATTTCAATATGTTTTTAAGTTTGTTATTATTGATAAAGCATGGAAATAATGTTATAGTAGAGTTTTCTTACATAAGGTCCTATGTTCTTGATATGTTAGTGAAGAAAAAAATAAGAGAAAGTGATGAGAAATGGTGTAGAAAAATAAAATAAGGATGTTATAACATGGTAATTAATATCTTGTACTAAAATAGTTTTTGACAGCAGCAGTAGTATAAATTTGAAAAATCATCAAAAATTGTAGAAATCTAATTATAGGATGAATAAAATATGAAATTAAATCTTATTAAGTCTAGTTTCTTATAGAAGAAATTATGTAAGCAATGGAATTCTAAATCATGAGATATGATGAATTTTGTGAGACAAGGTCAGAATGATTTCGGGTTCCCCTGTTCTGAATTTGTAAAATCATAAAAAAAATTGGATAAAAATAATTAGGGGCTTAAATTTATATGTTTAGAATCCTGAACGAGTCCATTTTCAATAGAAACAAATATGAACATCATTCGAATTCTGTACAAGGAGATAATTAATTTTTAGTGAAGAAGGGTCACAACTGTCAGACAGCAGAATAGGGGTAACTTTAAAGAATAAATTGTACTTATTTACTGAACCAAAAATTATAAAAATTTTATGGTAAGAATATATATGAGTCTAGTTTCAGGTAAAATTAGCGGATCTTAATTTGGAGTCCTATAGCTCCAGATATAAATAATTTAGTGACTATGACACAGATGGACAGCTTGAATATTCATAAAAGTAAATAATAAAGATTATAGATAATGTTACTTACAAGTGTGCTACATACATCAAGGATGTGGAATAGATAGGAGGAGGAGGAAAACATATATGAATATTCATTAAGCATGGCTAATTTGCATATTTTAGGCTTAGGGACTAAATTGAATAAAAGTAAAACTTTATGGGTAATTTTGTAAAAATTTTAGAAATGACCAAATTGCATGAAATGGATTATTTTATTATTTAAATTACAAAATTGAATGAAATTATTAATTTAGTTCAATATCGGGGGGAAAACATGTTTTAGGGATTAAACTGAAAAGTGTTAAAATTATGGAAAATTCTGATATTTTATAGAATTCATGGATTGTTATCAATATATATGAGAATAATATCTGGAAATAAGGATTAAATTGCAAGAATTTTATTTTCCTGACCCTAAGGACGAAATCGTCATTAATTAAAAGTTTAGGGGCAAAATGGTAATTTTGCCTAGAGCATTAATTAAATGCATTAGAAGATGAAATGAATGAAAATGATGATCAAATTTATTTATAAAGATCCGGATGACTCAAATATGAGACTTGATCGTGGAAAAGAAAGGATATCGGATTAATGAAATTATAAACACAAACAAGCAATGAGGTAAGTTTGTATAACTTGAATTGTATTTTAAATACTTGAAATATGTGGTTATGTGATGAAAATATGATTTGAATGTTCAATTCATGATATTTGATGAAGTATTGATAATACTCGATATAAATTGAAAATAAATCCCAGTTGAATGAAAGGAAAATTCGATAGATCTCTGAAAAGGAATTGACGGTAAAAAGGATCTAGCCCGGACGGGTGATCCTATTCTGATATAACCCTCCCGAAGAATATGTGTAAAATAGATTTAGCCCGGACAGGTAATCCGAATTAGGGTCTGAATTTAGCCTGGACTGGTAATTCAGATCCAAGCTCATTAGAGTAATTGTCGTTGCAGGGGATTTAGCCTGGACTGGTAATCCCGACAATACTCTATGAGTTTATATTACAGGGGATTTAGCCTGGACTGGTAATCCCACTGTAAGGATGAGGTTCGCGGGAGTGTGCTCTCTGATATGAAATGTGTAAGACCATGGTTGAAAGATACCATGGCAGCCTGATATGAAATGTGTAAGACCATGGTTGAAAGATACCATGGCAACCTGATATGAAATGTGTAAGACCATGGTTGAAAGATACCATGGCAACCTGATATGAAATGTGTAAGACCATGGTTGAAAGATACCATGGCAATGTGATATGAAATAAACAAGACCATAGTTGAAAGATACCATGGCAACATGACAGAAAATGAGTAAGACCATAGTTGAAAGACATTATGGCATCATGTCAAAGATAAATAAGACCGTAGATGGGAGATGCTCTAACATCTGTTGAACAATTGATATTCAGGTAATATGTATCAGATGACGAATGGTTATATGAAATAATTATGAAGATAGATAAACGAAATAAGTATAAGTACATGGAATATAATTTATGCTAAGTTTGATATAAGCTATTACCGGAATAAATATACATAAAATATATGGAAATGATGGAGCATGAAATATTGATATAATGAAATGAATGATATATGCTTATGAAAAAACGGTAAGAGCATGATATGTTTCATGACATGTACATATATGATTATCTTTGATATGTTGATACAAGGAAATTATGTAAGTTGAGACTATTATTAAACTCAAGTGGTATATGTTGAGAAAATAGATATATCAATGTTGAATTTATATGAGATATGTGCAAGTATACTAGCAATGTTGCTGTTTGATGCTTATACAAGTGTCAAACTGTTGATTGAATGATAATATATTTATTTATATGATGCATTGAATCGGTAAGTATTTAAATTTTTTTTGGTGATCTGTAAATGGTAGTAATGCTCTGAAACCCTATTCTGGCAGCGGATACGGGTTAGGGGTGTTACATGGCCCGTTAACTAGCCACATTGGACATGACCATCTGAAAGAAGAAGAAGAAGAAGAAAGGGAGATCACAGTGGGTATCTCAGAACTCATTCTACTAACCTCTTCAAACCAGTCATGTCCACTTCCCTCTTCAACATCTTTCAACTCCTCTTTTTCTTTTCTTTTCTTTTTTTCCCAAAAAACTTAAAAGAAAAACTTTGAATTTGTTATTCTCTTAACCACACCATCATCGACTTCTCTAAACATTAATCACCATCACTATCCAGTTAACCAACCTCTATACATCACCATCACTGTCAAATCCAAACCCCCTCACAACCACTCCATTTACCATCGTCGCAATAAACACATTGTCACCACAACCTTAACAACCAAACAATTCACACCAACAACACAAAAAATGCAAAATGAAGGATAAAAAAATCCAAAGAAAACTAAATTGAAGGTTGCAATGGATAGAAAGGAAACAAAATCAAAGAAAGAAAAAACAAAATATATAGAAAAGAAATAAGAGCGTTGAGGCCAATTTTGAGGTCTCGGGTCGTTATCTCAAAAATCTAAATGGTAGGAATGTAATAGAGGTCACAAAAACAATTGATTCGACTTTCGGATTTTGAGATTGGGTAAGGAATAGTTTGAGTGTTCAAGCATAGATTCGAGTAGTTTGGGGCATTTTTTGGAGAATCCGTCTCCAGATTCATGTTTGAAAGGTAAAAAAAAAGACTAGATAAGAGTTTGGAGTTTTCTGACCACCACTAGCAAGCAAACACGAAAGTTCGATGTTGATTTTTGGATTGCTTCAGTGCAGAGAAAATTTTGAAGGTGAGAATATTAAATAAAACAAAAAGAGGTTTTGGTTGTATTTATTTAGAAAATTAATAATAACAATTAAAAGAAAAAAAAAAGAAATTTGATAGTGGGACCATGTCCAACGTGACACTCTAATGGGCCACCTCAATTGTCTGTTACATCTATAATGGAAAATGAGCTCGGGTGATTGATATATCATTTTTGTGTAAAGTTTAATGGCTGAGTTATAACTTTTTAAAATTTTATTATTTTAGTCAAAGTTGAGTGAACGCTGATGTATTTTATTTTATTTTATTAAAATTTTTTTAGTCTTTAGCCTTAATTAAAGTTGGTAGAAAAGCCCTGAAAGTGAAAACTGAAATATCTGGCCGACGCCGTAAAGCATAAGAGAGAGAAACATTTCTTTAAAGAAAACCTTAAAAGCAAAATTTTATCGCTCTTTGTCTGTCTCTTTGAAATCATTTCCCATACCCCAAACATGTCGTTCGTCGGGGAAGTCAGCAGCGGCGGCGGCGCTAGCACCGTCGGCGTAAACAATAAGCAGTTCTTTTGCTACCAATGCAACCGTACCGTCAGTATAACTATCTCCCCTTCATCTGATCCCTCTTGTCCCTTATGCAACGATGGATTTCTCGAAGAATACGAAAACCCTAACTTTAATCCAGGATCCGCCTTCCATAACCCGAACCCGAACTTTAACCCATTCTCTGACCCCTATTTAACGATGTCGGATCCTGTCTCCTCCTTCCTCCAGCTCCTTTTTCCTTCCTCCTCTTCATCATCCCCTGCTTCCGTCGGGTCGACCCGTTCTGGCAGTGGCGACCCGTTCTCTTTCGATCCATTTGCCTTCATTCAAGGTCATCTCAGCGATCTACGTTCACGCGGGGCGCAAATCGAGTTCGTGATCCAAAACAATCCGTCCGAGCCGGGCTTTCGGCTTCCGGTGAACGTCGGGGATTATTTCATCGGACCGGGCCTCGAGCAACTAATCCAGCAGCTGGCCGAAAACGACCCTAACCGGTACGGAACCCCACCAGCATCGAAATCAGCCATGGACACGCTACCTTCGGTGAAGATTTCGAAGCATAACTTGAGTTCGGAGTTCAACCAGTGCGCAGTTTGCATGGACGAGTTCGAGGATGGGACTGAAGCAAAACAGATGCCCTGCAAGCATCTTTATCATAAGGATTGCATATTTCCGTGGCTAGAGTTGCATAATTCTTGCCCTGTGTGTCGTCACGAGTTGCCTACAGATGATCCTGATTATGAGAGGAGGGTTCGTGGGGCACAGGGGACTGCTGGTGGCAATGATGGTAGTAGTAGTGGTCTTGCCGATAATGCGCAGAGGTCTGCCGGGGATAATCGAACGGTGGAGAGGAGTTTCAGGATATCGCTTCCTTGGCCATTTAGGGCTCGTGGGTCGGGTTCAGGATCAGGCGATAATGCGGAGACCAGGCAAGAAGATCTGGATTGAGAACTGTGAGTAACCCCCCCCCCAAAAAAAAAAACAGTATGTGTATTATTATATCCCCTTTACTGGTGCTGTCTTTGTCTTGGCCTTTAATTTGGGTAGTTGAGAATTGGGATTATAATTCAATTTCTTGTGTGTTCTAATCATGAAATTAGTTTAACTGCTAATACAATCTCACCTGAGAGCTTTTGGTATGTTTGGTTAGTTTGGTTACAGGCCTTTGGTCCATGGTATTTTAATCTATGTGATGATGCTCTTTTAGAGTTTTAGGATGGGACCTGCAGGCTGGCAGCATTGGTCGATAAATTACCTGTATAATTTGTGTGGATTTGATAGCGAAGTATTTAGTCAAAGAAATCATATTTATGCCTTCTTTCTTTGAAGTCCCATACACTCAAATGTTATGCTCGCATGGCCCTTTAGATTATTTCCATGCATTTATTCTTCTATCCATGGATTATGGTCGTATTGATTTGGGAGGGCATCATGATGGTTTATATTGTGGAAATGTTTATAACTATTTAGTCACTGGTATTATATTTTCTGACTAGTTTTCATTGTCACGAATGTATTTCTCATGTTTCATGCTTTTAGTTAGTGTATTTCTCAGAGAATCTAACTATATCTTAGCTTTGATAGGCTTTGTGTGCAATAGTAGTTCTCCGAGTTCAGTAAAGGCAAAATTTTCAGGACCATTGAAATTTGGGGTGGCTGAAGAAAGATGTGTTTTCAGAAATATTTATAAGTAGAAAGATTATAGGAGCATGTCATTTTCTTCAGGAATTCTCTTAAGATTATTTAGGTGTTCCTCCAATGTAAAACTAGAAGTTAGATTATCTTTTTTCTTTAGGACGTGTTGTTAAGGAAAGCATTCAAAGAACTTGCAGGAGAAAAAAGATACTTGTGAGTGTCAGGAATAAGAAAAGCGTAAGTTATTTTTATACTTCCAAGGTATGATTTGTGGCACTAACAACATATTCAGTGGAAGAAACTCCTCACAAGTTATAATGGTCATGTAATGTCTAGGTTATGTTATGTGTTGTCACTCAATTCGATATTTATTTGCTTGATTTTGTTTCATTATTAAGCTGTCTGAACTTCTCCTGGTAGCTGGGGTTGAAGCAATTTATGTATTTCTTCGGTACAATATCTAGCTGAAATGTCATACTTGATGCTTAAGAATGGCAAGGATCTTTTAATGTTCACTTATGCAGCATATGGCTTTTCTTGCATTACATACTGGCCTATGACGATAAGGTTTAACTTTATTGTCAAAATGTTCAGCTGCGGTGAGTCTGGGGTAGGCTGAGGTTCAATTTATACTGAGAAAAGTTTCATATCTTATGTAATAAAATTTTGTTAGTTTTTCCATGAAGACTAATCGCTACAACCGTTCCTTATTACTGGCTACAAATAGAACTGTCTCCAGCTATACTTGTTTTCCTTTGTACTTTGGTTCATGAATTTAGGGTATACTCGATGGAAAGGTGGAAAGATAAAGGGTGTGATTCTGTTATTAACCACTGGAGTTGGAAGAAGCCTATACTTACTGAATTTGAGATGTACACAAATCAAAGCTACTTTCTAATGGGGGCACTTATGTATTGCATGGTGCAGCAATATTTGGATTCAATTTTTGTGATGCAGATTTAGATAATTGCCTGCATTTTCAGGGCCATTTTGAATGTACTTTTGTGGAGTCATATTTGTATAATGGCACCCTAACTTGGATTTGATTTTATGGCAGATTGAAATACAACAAAAAGTATCAGCATTTCTTGTATAAGACATGATGATAGAACAGCCTGTTTCAAAGTTGGGATATGCAGAGTTGTGTAAACATGGAGAACTAAGATTAGTTTGGTAACCTTTTTAAGGAAGTGCTAGTTTTGGTATTTTAATATTACTTGCCCATCTGATTTTTTTATATATATATATATAACAGATTTGCTTGTCTATGACACAGCTTCATTTACTCTTTGTCACAATGTATAGATTCACTGGTCGATGCTCAATTCCCTTTCCTCTTATATCAGCAAAATATTACCTCTGATTTTTTTTATTTTTTGACAAGCATAAACTATTGACATGTAGCAGCCTTCATTATGATAGCCTTTTCTTTATAAATTATAAGACATAGTGAAACCTAAAAACTTGCAAATGTAGGTGTGTTTCTCCTTAGTCACGGTCTGTTTAGGCCATCAACTTATCACATATGAACCACTAATGTTTGAGCTTCGTTATTGAAGAGAGAAGTAGTAAATAAAAAGATAAATTTGGTAAATAGTTTTTACAATAAAGTTTTGGTGATTTAAGCATTTATGGATTAAATGGATAGATAATAGAATGATATTAAAATTTGAGATTGGGAATTAAAATAAATGATAAAAACATAAATACAACTGTTATTAAACAATTGAGTTAGCATAGCATGTTTGTAATCTACATTACAATTTTAAATTAGTTAATAGAAATTGGTAAATGAAAAAGACTGTGGTGGGAGATGATTAAGGAATGTTTTATATTTTAATTGATGAGGATTTAAGTATATCTAATATTTTTTTATTATATAGAGAATGTGGGGTTCGCTTCTTTTTCCCTTCTTTTATTTTAGCCTTTGGTAAATTAATTTATTTGATTCCCAAACTTTACAAAAAATATCATTTTAGTCCTCCATTTAATTTTTCATCTCTTTTACCCAATGTCTATTAATTTTACTGACATGACATTCACATTATCATTTTTTTAATTTTTTTAATAAATTTTATATATTTTTCAAAAGCAACTGTCGATGTGGGGTATACATATATACCACATTAGCAAATTTTATAGACAGTAACATTTCCATCCATTTTTTGGGGTGATTTAATAAACAACATAAGCTCAATGGCTAAAAGAGACGAAGAAATAAAGGTAGGGTAAAATGATTTTTTTTGTAAAATTAGAGGGTCAAATAAATCATTATGCTAATAAGAAATTTAGTTATATGAAGTTTATCAACTTTTTAAAATTTTGTTAATAGAAAATTTTGGTAAAAGGTTAAATAAATTTACCAAATTTATAAGGAGACTATTTGATGCATTTACAGTATATAAGTCTCATGCATCAATGTGAATAATAACACGACACCTCATCATTAATCAAAATAAAAAATAGCGAATGACTTATAAATAAATAATAATAAATTTATTTAAACATACTTAATTACAATTAATTATAAATAAATGCTAATACCTTGCACTTGAAATCCTAGACCTACACCCTAAACACTTAAGCCCAAGATCCTAAATCCGAGAGTTATTATTCATTTATAATAGGCATTTTAATGTTTAATTATGTTTAAATAAAATTACTATTTATTTACAAGTGTTTTATATTTTTATTTAATTTATTGATGATGTGTCATATTATTATTCATTGATGATAGAAGAGATTTATGCACCGATGCTGCATCAAATATTATTCCTAATTTATACATAAAATTAAGGCTTAATTGAGCAAGAGGCCCTTAAACTTTACAATTTTTTTTAGTTAAGTACTTTTTTTTTGTCAAATCAGTTACTTAAACTATAATTTTGTAACCAATGTTAGCCCTTATTGTTAGACTCCGTTAAAAAAAAACTAGAGTCAATCAAGAAGCGACACTTCACGACATCATTAAAATCTAATTAAATAAAAATATATATTAATTTTAATATTAAATAAAAATAATCATATTAATTTTTTTTAGAATTGAGTGACCCAAATCCTTATTTAAATAAAATACAATAGTAAAATAAAATAAAAGTAAAATTCATATAAAACTACACTTCTTTTATTTTATTTTAGAATAAAGTTTTTAATCCTTATTAAACTCCATCTATTTGATATTGATTAGAATAAGGTGCTTCAATCTTACTACACTCCTATTAGAATATGGTTTTACAAGCCTATAAATAGACATAGTCTACTCCTCTTATAATTATTCGAATTCAACATAGTGAATTATCTTCTCCTCTGCCCGTTGTTTATTCCCGAAAGAGTTTTCACGTAAAAATCTGTTGTTCTTTATTTTTCTTTCTCTTTTCTTTGTGATACATTGTCATTATCGACGTTCTATTTTTCAAAAATTGGTATCCGAGCTTTCGGGTTGTTCATCTTGGTCACGGTAATGGCGTCTTTGAAGTATGAAATTCCGTTGTTGGATTGCAACACCAGACTTGCGTTGTGGTAAATTAAGATGCAGGAAGTTATTGCGCAAATGGATTTGAAGGATGCCCTGCTAAGGATAGATAATATGCCTTCGACATTAAATGATGAAGAGAAGAAACGTAAGGATCGAAAGGCATTAACACAATTACATCTGCATTTGTTTAACAAATTTTTGCAAGATGTGATGAATGAGAAGACTGCTGCTACATTATGGAAGAGGCTGAAACAAATATGTATGTCGAAAACTCTAACTAGCAAGTTGCATATGCAGCAGCGTCTTTATGCTCATCGTTTAGAGGAAGGTGCGTCTGTGCACGAACACTTAACAGTTTTTAAATAAATTCTCCCAAACCTGGAGGCCGTGGAGGTTCAGTATGATAAGGAAGATCTAGGGTTGATTTTACTTTGTTTGTTGCCCCCGTCTTATTCAACCTTTAGAGACACGATTTTATATATTCGCGAGTCTCTCACAGTTGATGAAGTTTATGATTCTTTGACCTCGTATGATAAGATAAAGCATCTTGTGATAAACCTGACTCTTAAGGACAGGGTTTTATTATTTGTAGGAGACAAGATCGGAATGCTGATGATGTTCGTGGAAGGACACAAGAACGGAATCCTCGCGATAAATCTAAAGGAAGATCAAAGTCTTCAAATAGAGGTAAAACTTGTAACTTCTGCAAGAAGAAAGGACACATTAAATCTGAGTGGTATAAGCTGCAGAAAAAGATCAAAAGGAAGGCTACAAATCAAAAGGGAAAACAGCCAAAAAAATCCGGTAAAGCTGGTGTTGTAGAAGACTACAGCGATAGTGAACTTCTAGTCGTTTCTATCAACAATTCTAAAGTGAGTGAGGAGTGGATCCTTAATTCGGGTTGCACCTTCCATATGAGTCCTAATCGGGATTGGTTTACTACTTACGAAACAGTGTCTAAACGTGTTGTTTTGATGGGAAATAATAATTTGTGTAAAATTGTAAGTGTTGGAACGATAAAAGTTAAGATGTTTGGCGGAGTTGTCAGAACACTTAGTGATATGCGACATGTTCCAAAATTGAAGAGAAATTTAATTTTATTGAGTACTCTTAATTCAAAAGGGTACAAATACACAACTGGAAGTAGGGTTTTGAAGATTTCTAAAGGTTTCCTCGTTGTGATGAAAGTGCAGAGAAAGACTACCAAGTTATATGTCTTGCAGGGTTCTACTGTTGCTGGTGATGCAACAGTCGCTTCCTTTTTCTTGTCAAAAGATGATGTTACTAGACTTTGGCATTGCGCCTAGGGCATATGAGTAAGAATGGCATGGCAGAATTGAGAAAAAGAGGACTTATTGATGAGTAAGAAATTTGTAAACTGAAGTTCTATGAGCACTGCAGTTTTGGGAAGCAAAAGAGAGTTCGATTCACCAGAGGAATCCATAACACGAAGAGACCGTTCGAGTATATTCATTCTGATCTATGGGGGCCATCTAAAGTGCCTTCGAGAGGTGGAGCTAATTATATGCTAACTTTTATTAATGATTTTTCTAGAAAAGTTTAGACGTTCTTCTTGAAGCAGAAAAGCGATGTGTTTTTCGCATTTAAGTTTTGGAAAACTATGATTGAAAAACAGATGAGAAAACAAATAAAACACCTCCGTACAGATAATGGCTTAGAGTTCTATTCTGATGAGTTTAATGAACTATGCAAGTCAAAAGGGACCGTGAAATACTTGACAGTTGGTCATACTCCACAACAAAACAACATTACAAAATGAATGATCAAATTGATCATAGAGAAAGTTCGATATATGTTGTCGAATACTAACCAGCCTCTACTGCATGTTTTTTGATCAACTGGTCTCCATCTATTGCCATTGAGAAAAAGACCCTACAAAAGGTATGGTCTAGTAATCTTGTTAATTATTCTGATTTAAAGATATTTAGGTGTCCTGCGTATGCTCATGTTAATAATGGAAAATTGGAACCGAGATCCATTAAATGTGTTTTTCTTGGTTATAATCTGGTGTAAAAGGGTATCAGTTATGGTATCCTGAAAATAAAAAAGTTGTGATTACCAGAGATGTTGTTTTTGATGAAACTGCTATGCTACCTAACTTATCTCTTAAAGACTCTTCCAATAAAGAACATCAAAAGCAGGTGGAGCATCAGATTAATCCAGAATCTACAACAGAGTCGACTCCTCAAGTTAGTACCAAAATTCAGAATAAAGTTACTTTTTCACCACAATACTCTGTCGCCAAAAATAGAACTAGAAGAGAAATTAAACCTCCAAAGAAGTATACCGAGGCTGATATAGTTACTTGTGCTTTAAATGTGGCTGAAGATATGATACAAACCATGAGTCATCTAATTATTTTGAGGCGGTTAGCTGTGAAAACTCAGAAAAGTGGATGTTTGCTATGTAAGATGAGATGGACTCATTCCACAAAAATAGAACATGGGATCTTGTAAAACTTCCTAAAGGTAAAAAGGTTGTTTGTTGTAAATGAGTGTTTAAAAAGAAAGAAGGGACTCCAGGAGTTGAAGAACCTAGATATAAAGCAAGGCTTGTTGCAAAGGGTTACAGTCAAATTCCAGAAGTAGACTTTATAGATGTGTTCTTCCCAGTTGTGAAGCATAGTTTGATTCGAGCTTTGCTTGGTAATGTGGCCATGCATGATTTGGAGCTTGAGCAGTTAGATGTAAAAACTGCATTTTTGCATGGAAAACTTGATGAGGATATTTACATGCAACAACTAAAGGGTTTTACAGTCTCAGAAAAAGAGGATTGTATTTATTTGCTAAAAAAAAGTCACTTTACGGTTTGAAACAGTCACCAAGACAATGGTACAAGAGGTTTGGTTCATTTATGACTTCTCATGATTTCAAAAGAAGTAGCTTTGAGAGTTGTGTTTACTTTAAGAAAATCAGTGATGGTTCTTTTGTGTATCTACTCATTTATATTGATAACATGTTGATAGCAGTGAAAGATAAATGAGAGATAAGAAAGGTTAAAGCCCAACTAAGTGAAGAATATGAGATGAAATATTTGGGACCAGCAAAGAAGATACTTGGTATGAATATTCTTAGAGATAGAAAAAGAAGTAAATTGTACCCAAGTCAAAAGGGGTATATTGTGAAAGTTCTTTGTAGGTTCAATATGCAGAGTGCTAAACCTGGTAGTACTCCTTTAGCAGCCCATTTCAGACTTTCATTAGCTTTGTCTCCACAATCAGATGATGAGATTGAGTACATGTCACATGTTCCATATTCTAGTGCAGTGGGATCCCTCATGCATGCTATGGTTTGTTCATGTCCAGATTTATCATATGCAGTCAGTGCAGTTAGCAGATACATGGCGAATCTCGGTAATAAACACTGGAAAGCAGTTCAGTAGATTTTAAGATACTTACGAGGTACTATTAATGTTTGCTTACAGTTTGGAAGAACTAGAGATGGAGTCATGGGGTATGTTGATGCTGATTTTGCTGGAGACCTTGATAGAAAAAGATCTCTCACAGGTTATGTCTTTACAATCGGAGGTTGTGCAATTAGTTGGAAAACTACTTTGCAAACTACAATCGCTTTGTCTACCACTGAAGCTGAGTACTTGGTGATTACTAAGGCTTGTAAAGAAGCCATTTGGTTGAAGGGACTCTTTAGTAAACTCAATAAAGACCTTCAAATTAGTACAGTATTTTGTAACAGTAAGAATGCTATCTTCCTTACAAAAGATCAAATGTTTCATGAGAAAACAAACCACATTGATGTTCGGTCTCATTTTGTTCGTGATATTATTGCTCGTGGTGATATTGTTGTGAGCAAAATTAGTACTCATGAAAATTCTGTAGATTTGATGCCACTAAGTTACTTCTTATAACCAAGTTTGAACATTTCTTAGACTTGGTTGGTGCTCATTGTTGAAGTTCAACCCTTAAGAGGTTTTATGGAAGAGGTGGAGAACTTGTTCGTTGAGTGTTCATGATGAAGAACTTGTTCATTGAGAATTCGTGTTAAGGTGGAGATTGTTAGAATGGAGTGACCTGAATCCTTATTTAAATAAAATACAACAGTAAAATAAAATAAAAGTAAAATCCATATAGAACTACACTTCTTTTATTTTATTTTAAAATAAGATTTTTTAAACCTTATTGAACTCCATCTATTTGATATTTATTAGAATAAGGTGTTTCAATCTTACTACATTCCTATTAGAATATGATTTTACAAGCCTATAAATAGACATAGTCTACTCCTTTTGTAATTATTCAAATTCGACATAGTGAATTATCTTCTCCTCTGTCTGTGATTTTTTCCCCAAAGGTTTTTCACATAAAAATCTGTGTGTTCTTTATTTTTCTTTTTTTCTTTTTTTGCCATACATTGTCATTATCGGCATTCTTTTTTTCACAGTTTTAAATAAAGTAAAAAATATTTCCCTTCTCCCTCCACTCCATTTTTTTCCCTTTCATCCACTTCATCTTCAAAATCCCACAAACTTTGATTTCAACATTTCTTTACCACATTAAATCATCATTTCAAATAAAAATTTTAGGTTAAATTCTACAATTGGTCCCTATATTTTTTCATTTTGAGCAATTTAATTTTTTTCTTTTATATTCTTTTAACTTTATTTTTTTTCTTTATTTTCCACTCTCTTATACTTCTCTCTCAATTTTCCTTCTTTCTTTATTTTTTTTTTGTAGTTTTTCAATGCTTTCCATTTGTTAAAACTAATTCACAAGCTCACCTCACTCCAAAAAATTAAATTCTTCAAAAAAAAGTAAAAGTATAGAGACTAGTTTTAACAAATGAAAAACATAGAAAAAAAATTGGCTTATGTATATATTGATTAATCCACTCATGTAAAAGGAAAATTTAGATTATTATTTCAAGTATTAGTGAAAATTTGGGTGCGATTTTTTTTTTTGAAATAATAAGACTAGACTTTTATTATAAGAAGATGGCCTAACCACTTGAGCCCAAGAAATGAGTCTTTAAACATAAAACAAGAGTCCAACAAACAAGACCCGACGGACAAAATATAAAGAAAAAGGAAAAAGGAAACTAAGACCCTTATCCAGTCAAAATTAATTGAACTGCTACCCACCACTCCCCATATATGTCCTTATTGCTGTCGGTTGTAGTTTTCCGGAGAAACTTCTAGTACCCGTATCCTCTGTTTGCTCTTTCGATCACTAAACGACTTAGGCTCTCAATCAGGTTCACGTTCGCGGTGTTTTCCCAGACCCAACGACACGACAACGTAGTGAGGGATGCATTGTTCCAAGTAAAACTCTTCGCATTTCTTCAAACTCGTTTGTACTGTAAGTTAACTAGAGTAGGCAAGAAGTCCCAAGAGACTTTTCAAGTTGAAAGTTTTATAGAAACCTTTCATTACTTTCTGTACTTCAAGTGTATCCATGTCATTACTAAAGTCCCATAGTAATCTATATGCACTTCTGGCTGAAAACTCGCCCGAAGACTCCCCTTTCCACACTAGCAGATCAGCGTGTTCCACCGTTGCCAAAGGAATCCGTAGAATTCTATCAATGTCCATATTTGAAAAGGTATCACGAATCACATCCTCTTTCCAAATTCAATGCGAGCTATCAATTAATTTCGCAACAATAGTTATCCCATTATCACAAATAGAACCACTAATTTTGTAATTAATTGAACCAGGTATCCAACCATCCTCCATAACATTAATTCTGTCACTTGTGCCCATTCTCCGATAGAGATCCATTTCTAGAAGCCCTCGGGTTGCCCAAATACTCTATCAGGTATACGACTGTAAATTCCCCAACCTAGCTCTCAAAAAATCACTTTGCGAAAAGTATTTTGCTTTTAACACTCGCGCTAATAACGAATCGGGTATTGAATAAGATGCCAGCCCTGCTTCGCTAATAATGCTAAGTTAAATTTAGCTAAGTTGAAAAATCCTAAACCTTCGATCTCTTTCAACTCACATAGCTTCTTCCAATCGCGGTAGGGGATACCTCTTCAACCATGCCCTTTTGCCACCAAAACCTAGAAATAATACCCTCTAGTTCAGTGCAAAAATATTTAGGTAACAAAAAACACATCATAGAATATGTAGGAATAACTTGAATAACTGCTTTAATAAAGACTTCCTTCTCCATAGGGATAAGAACAGTATACTGTAACTGTCTAATCTTTGCTTAAATCTACCTTTTAAAGTTTGAAAAGTGAACTTTTTACTTCTCTCCATCATATTAGGTAACCCCAAGTACTGCTCGGGGTCATTCGAGTATCTAACTCCTAGGGCACCAGAAACTGAATGTCTATCTTCTTCACCCACATTGGAATTAAAAAAAACTATTGAGTTCTCATAATTTATTCACTACACAAAATAGATCTCGTACTCATGTAAAACAATCTTCAGCGGATGAACCCCTCTTTCATTAGCCTCTCCAAACAACATACAATCGTCGGTAAAAAGTAAGTGTATAATCAAAGGTCCCCCCTCTACTCACCTTGATACCTTTAATTAAGCCTCCATTCATCACTTCATTCATCAAAACTGATAACCCTTCACTATAAATCAAGAAAAGAAAAGGGCTTAAAGGATTCCCCCTTACTTGGTTTGAAAGCTTTTCCCACCTTACCATTGACAATAACTGAATATAAAACAGATGAGATGCACCTCATGATTAAGTCAATCTAAGACAATGCAAAACCTATTCGCTCCATCATCACACAAAGGAAGTTCCATTCAACAAGATCATATGCCTTACTCATGTCAACCTTTGAAGCCGTAGACCTCTTTTTACCCAATCGTTTCTATCTAAATGAGTGCAAAATTTCATAATCCACTAGAATATTATCTGTAATCAATCATCCTGGCACAAAAATACTCTATGCACCATCAATACACCATTCTAGCACTCGCTGAAATCGATTCGCTATTATCTTAGCGACCAATTTGTACAATACATTACACAAACTAATGAATCTAGAATTCTTAAAAATTAATGGCTGGGGAGTTTTCAGAATAAGCACAAAGATTGGTAATATTAACGGAATCAAGAACCTTACCACTATTCAGTACCTCCAAGCAGAAATTAGCAATCTCCCTGCCTATAATATGCCAAAAATGCTGAAAAATAATGTCGAAAAACTATCATCACTAAAAGCTTTTATCAGTCTCATACTTTTTAAAGCATTAACAATCTCATCCTCAGTATACCTTTTGGTTAACATTAAATTTTCCTCATCAAAAATTTACTTTCTCACCCCCATTAACAAATGATCCGTAACCATACTGCTATTAGTCGTAAAAAGCTCCTTAAAGTAGTCCATTGCGATACACTCCATCCCAGCCTCCTCGGTCGTTCCTCTCTCATCCTCATATTGTAAACCCATAATTTGGTTTTTTTTTCTCTGTGAAGCATATTTATAAAAGAAAGTTGTGTTTTTATCTCCCAAGTGAAGCCAATTCACGTGTGCTCAATGTTCTCAAAACATCTCATCTTTATCAATTTCTAAATTCAAGATAATTTTTGTTTCAATCAACTCCTCGAGGGTTGCATCATCTCTCTCTTTCCAATAAATCCCCTAATTTACTCGTCAAATCCTGCCAAATACCATCCCTTTTTCCCCGAATCAATTTGGCCCATTGACACAAATCAATCCTGATTTGTTCTAACTTAATGAAAATATCTCATTCATCATTACCACAAATTTTCTAACATTATCCTCAAAAGACTCTTACATTACCCACAAAGCCTCAAATCAAAAATGCATAGGTCTGTGATGAATGCCCTTCTCTATCGGAGAGGACAATGATTTGAATAAAAGTAAGGTAAATGACGTACCATAAAATTAGGGAATAAGTTTATCAAGCCTTCATTAGTTACCCCTCAGTCGACGTTCTCTAATATTCATTTCCTGAATATTCCCCTCTTCCATGCATACCAAGGTCCAGAGTATCCCAAATCCACTAAGTGACAGTCCTCCAAAACTCCTCTAAGCATTTCCATCCTTCTCTCGTCCCTAGGCACACCCCTCACTTTCTCAAATGAATACAAGATTTCATTGAAGTCCCCACACACCATCCAATAGGAGTCTTGCGAAGTCCTCGGTGACTTAAAAATTAGCCACGAATCTTCCTATCCCCTAACATAAGAAGCCTCATAAAACTCGGTGAAATTCCATCGTAAATTACTTTCATCTTCATGAACATCTACATCAATATGGTTCATTGAATAATTTCTAAAAGAGATAGTATTATTACATTTCATGTTATACACAAGCCACCTCTCGAGCGCTCCGTCAAAACATCAAATCCATTCAAACACCAAAACGCCTATGAATATTCTCCATCCTCTTACTATTTAATTTAGTCACCATAAAGTATACTAAGTGGGGATTATACAACTTTAGCAAATGTCGAACCCTTCTAACTGCCCGTGGACTCCCCAAACCACGGACATTCCAACTCAAGATTTTCATTGTGACCAGTCAGCTTGCCTCCTGGCACCGCCAATACAAAATGGGTTTTCCCCACTGGTCTTTCCTCCCTAACCACTAACGCATCTTCTACACAATTAAAGCTCAGTGTTTCACCCTCCTTGCGAAACCTCTTTTACCTTCGCCAGTCCCAATCGAAAATTCCTCCTTGTCATGTTCCATATCAATCCGACCTTCCCCCTGACCCATAATACCATTTCCTCTAAATTAATTCCTAACATGGGATCCAACCGAACATGTCCCTCTTGTGGTCCAGTATTCAGATTCACTTGTTGACTAAGATTTCCAAGTCTACCCCAATCACTATCCTCAATCAACCACACACTCTACATAGCAGCAGCTCTCTTAGACTGTGCATGAAGGGTCAAATCCCAACCTAACTCTGTAGATTATTCCCTTCTTAACATTCGCAATTGGTAGAATGAGCCATTATGTCCAAGTCGACCACAATAAAAGCATAACATAATTAACCTATCATATTTTAAGGTAACTGTAACACCTCTAACCCTTATTCGTCGCCGAAACAGGGTTACAAAGCATTACCAAACTTTTCAGATAAAAAAACAAAAATTACATATTATTTAACATACATGTCATAAATCAATTATATTGTCCCTTATATGAGCCCTCGAGACCCAAAATATATGTTAGAAACAAATCGAGACTAAATCGAGTAATCAAAAAAAAAATTCGAAAACATCAAAAAATTTTAAAGAAATAGGGGACACACGCCCGTGTGACTAGGCCGTGTGGCTCACACTGTCAAGAAACATGCCCATGTCTCAGGCCATGTGTACATTCAAAATAGGGGCACACGGCCGTGTCCTAGCCCATGTCTAAATTTAAGTTTTTATTGACTTAAGTCACACGGCCTAGCCATACGCACGGCCAAGCCACATGCCTATGTGCTAGGCCGTGTGTCTCACACGGCAGAGACACACACCGGTGTTTCTGCCCATGTGAAAATACCTGAGTATTCCGTTTTGAAATTTTAAAGTTATAGGGGATACACAGTCAAACCACACGCCCATGTGTTAGCCATGTGGACTCAAGATGAACCTTAAACATCAAGTTTACCATTCCCTGCAATCTTGAATACTAAACAACTCAAAATTAATTGTTCAACCAATTCGAAACAAAATCAAATATCTTCAAAACATGTCAAAATAATCAACCTAGATGTCTAACCAATGTACCTTCATAGGTACCAGAATCATATTATCAAAACATATTAATTTAAACATCATTCAAATTGAATTTGTAAAGATACCAAATTCAACCTAATTTTGTCTATATCATGTTCATTTATGCAATAATTTAAAACATGCCATATTATAGCCTTAATATAACACATGCTCATATATATAACTAACCAATATTAACTTATAATCTTATTTACAGTCTATCCACAAAATAGTTAACAATTAAATGCCCTAGGTACATGTCGACACAAAAAGGAATAACATCACCACGTTTGAGTTCGGGACCATTGTTGGATGCTGAATCGGCAGTCAAACCTTAAATACCTAATCTGCGCACGGAAAATAAAACCGTACGCTGAGTATAAACTCAGTGGTATTTCTATAATTCGAATATTTAAAAGTAAAATAACATAATATGCACATTTAATCATACAATAACAATAACCATTCAATTAATCATTTCATAAACAAATTAATCATAACATACTCAATTCTCATCATTTGTTATCTCAAATAGCTTTTCACGATATGATATACAATTTATATGTCTCATTTCCATTTCACATTCAGTATTATCCAATATCATTCATAATATCACTTCGTTTAATTATCCCTATTAATACAACTTGGACTCGGACGGATACACGGATCTAACCAAAACACACCAATTTGGTACCTAGTACCTCATCAGATAATTCGCAGTAATAAGTTGACACACAGTGTCTCATCGGCTAAACCGAAATAAATTGGCACCCAATGCCTCATCGAATTAATCCGAAGTAATAAATTGACACCCAGTGTCTCATCGACTCGAAGTCAAAGTAATCCTTAAACTCTTCCAATCCTATGGCATGCCATCTATATCCGACTCAGCTCGATACAGTTAATAGAGTTCAATTCACAATTCAAATGCAACAATATCCAATATTCAAATTTCACATTATTCACATATTCATATAATTTCAATTAAATATCAAAATGCTAAATGCTCACCTCAATCACTTACCATAAACATTTAATCAAAATACAAAAATTAATAATTAAATTCGAATTATAGAAATACAAATCAAAATTTTCGAGCTATTCCTCATTGACTTTATTTTTCCCCTTCTTAGTTGAGGGTTCCGGTACAACGTTAGCTACGGAACTAAAACAATTAAAATTCATCAATATATTACAATTCAATTTCACATTGAATATTTCAATTTTTATTCAACATTTGCCTAAATTCCAATTTAGTCCCTAAATTGAGACTAACTTTATTTCTTCATAATTAATTCTATATTTTTATTCAATTTCCACTTTAAACTAGATTTAACTATCTAATTTCACTTAAATCCTTAAATTTTGAAATTTTCACATTTTAATCCCTAATATTCAAAATTTATAATTTATTCTACAATTCAATCCTTTTTCATTTCTAGCTTAAAAATCTATCAATTTAGTCCCTAATACTCAAATTATTCTATATAAACAACATTTAATAATTTAATAATTTCTAAAATTTCAACATAGGATGGGTAGTATTTAATACCGTGATTTAAAAAATATAAAAATTACAAAAAAATGGACTAAATTAACTAACCAATTGAACTTTAAATCCTTGAAACCCTAACTTTTCTCCTTTCTTTCTCTTTTTCTTTTCTTTCTTTCATTTGTTTCGTTTCTTTCTCTCTTTATTTTTCTATTTTTTTTCTTTTACTTAATTATTATAATATAATATAATATATAATATATAATATATAATATATAATATATAATATATATACTTAACATTTAAGTTTTATTATAATATTATCTTATATATTTTAAGTTTAAGTTTTATAGTAAATACCGCCTCATTCAATCCAATTGGAATAATTTTTATTTAGTCCCTTCAATTATTCTTTAATCTATAATTTAACTTTCACTCTTTTTGCAATTTAGTATTTATACCTAATTATCTTATTTCATACAAATTCACCTAATCAAAACATAATTAACTACACAACTAGCTTCGTTAATATTTTTAATAAATATTTTCGAATCCGTTTTACGAAAACGGAGATCCAAAAATATAATTTTCAATTACACATGACTATTGAGTCGTTACACTAACATATAGTTAAAGTTTCGAGAATCAAATATGGTCTTCTTCTTCCTTGTTAAAGGCCTTCTAACATCTAGTTGAACCCTTATCCATAGGAAATTCCGTACACCCTTACTCAAACTCTTAGAATCGTACTCAAAGAAACTTGCCCAAAAAATCACCCAATTGTCGCGCAACAGCTTCTTATTTGGGGTGCGATTTAACTGTGTAGGATTGATTTGAGTTAAGAGTCCCTTTCTCCATTAAAAACTTATAATGTGAAGGAGGGAAATGTTCTTTTTCCACCACTACAATTTGTGTTTATATTTTCACCACGTTTATGTTACTACTTATTTTTTAAAATATAATATGAAAATAAGTCAACTTTCTCATTATTTAATTAAAAATATTTATTTCTATAAATACTAATCATTCAAACACCCAAAATTTTCATACAAAAGAAAAATTCAAATCAACACTAATCTCATAATATTATCAAACTTTTATGATTGAAATATAAGCATGGCACCTAGATGATTCAACTTTTTTGTGTGATATTTTAAAAATAATCTATTGGATGAAGTCTCATTGGATTCTTCCAGGCAGTTGCCAATGTAAGATCAATAAGACAAAAAATACAATACATCACCACAAAAAGACAATATAGTCCTTAGCAGAAAAGCTATTCCGTGTGTGCATGATAACCTCAAACTGGACCTAGAATAACATAACTGCAAGAAGCAAATATTAGCCGTGAGATGCTTAATGATACAAGGCACAGGGGGGCATCGTTCCTGGTTGTTGAATTTCGGGGAAAGTGGCAAATTACGTAAATAAACAGCTGGCTAGATGTCAATTTGCAACGACGTACTGACTAACTTCCTGACGCACTTCATTTAAAATGCCATTTTGATTAAATGTTGCATTCACGCGCCTTCACTCCCTCCTCGCGCATCACGTTTCCTCCTTGCTTGCGCCCGTTTGGGTTACAGATTTAGCAACAAAATCAGACTCTTACTTAATACTTTATTTATAATACTAATACTTTTTAGACGAATCCACTTTCTTAGGGATTGGGTTTGTTGGTGTGTACAACTGTTTTCTATTGCAATCAACCTCGTTACAAGTTATGTATTATAACCATAAACACGACTTAATATTTAGGATTAGAAAATTATCTTGTAAAAATAATTTAGGTGTATTTATTATAACTAAGAAATAAGTTATGGCCAAAAAAATTGTATTATAAAAAGTAATTTATATGTTTATTTATAAAAAGTTATAACATAATTTATTTATGTGCCCATACTATATGTTATAAAAATAATTTTTTTTCGTAAAAAATATTATATTTTTTTATCATAATTTATTTGTAAAAAAATAACTTTTTAAAGTTATGACAAAAAGTTATATTATTTATGATAAAAGTTATTAGACACTTTGTAAACACTCTTTTTATAAAAGTTATATAATATAAATTTTAAATTATTTTTTTGCTTAATTTACATATTATAAAAAGGGTTATCACTTAGCATAATTTTTTTTCAAATTAGGTTTATATGAGTTTTTATGATTAAATAACAGACCATTTGCACCATGAACCCTCATATTGTATGGTAAATATTAATTATGCAAATCCAAGAGGTTTTCTTGTACTATATCGTGGATTATGATATTATTTGAGAGAACGGAACAAGAAATGACTTATTTGAGAGAATGTAACAAGAGATAACTTACAAACTCTTTAATTTGAGACATTCAAGGCTTCAAAATGTCATTGAAAGACATTTGTTGTTCTAAAAAAATATTTCCATATTAATAACATCATCTTAGTGTAGCATAAAAAAACAAGGTTGGATCGTAGTAGTATGTTGCATACTTCATAGCTTTATCGTAGGTGGATTTGGGATTATCCATACTAAAAGATCTTGATAATCTTAATAATACAGTTTAGATTCAGATAATGGAGAACTTGATCAAGTACCAACATTTGATGAAAGTGAGCTTATGTTAAATATTAAAGAGGATACCAACATTTGATAAAAGTGAGCTTATGTTAAATATTGAAGAGGAAATAACCCAACAAATATGGAATACTAAAACAATTAGATAAAATTACGTATGATATTTATTTTTCTTATTATTTTTATTAGTAATTGTATTATCAACTACTTTTTTGAACTAACATAATAATATGATGATTTGGTTTTAATTTTTGTTACTTGTTTGGATTTTTTTTATTGTGCAAATAATTGTTTACAATAATTAATATTTTTAAGTATAAATTATATAATTTTATAATTATAATTTGTACTACCAAACATGACATGGAGAATTACAATGTAATTAAACTCTGTCAACCAAACACGTCTAGAGAATTACAATTCTTTGTAATTACTTTCATTCAATTACTCTATTTTGTCCAAACATACCTTACATTAAAATTTAAAAAATAAACATATATATATTAAATTGGGTTCAATTACATTTAGGTAAAATACAAGAATAGTCACTCACCTAATCAATTTGTTCTATTTTATTCAATCAACTATTACATTTTTTTTAATTTAATCACTCAATTTTCTAAAATTAAATATTTTAGCTACTTTTGTGGTTAACTTAGTAACAAAAGTTTAATGTTGATTTTTTTATTAGCCTAATAACAAATTTAGTCCTCCAATATCTACATATGCTATCAATTTGATCTTAAATATAACAAATTTAACAAATTTTATCCCTCAATATTTACAAAATTTATCATTTTATTTTTAGTTCTAAAAATTATAAAAATTTATTTAAAAATATTTTTATATTTACTTTTTAAATTTAAAATTTTATATTTACTTTTTCTCGTCAACCATTCTCATTTTCTCGGCAAGCATGAAAAATCTAGAAATTAAAGCTATTTTTTATTCAATCTCTTTTGATTTAGTCTCATTTTTCTTTTGCTATATTGTTCACTCAAATGCCTAATTAAAGCATAGAAGGAAGCTTAAAATTAACAAATTTATAAAGTTAGAAAAATAATTGGGTTGACAACACCAACTTTGGCGACTTGCTCTTTGGCTGCAAAGATGGTACAGGTTTCAAGCTTTAGTGTTCTTGTGTCTTTATCATTTTTAGCTCAAACATTACAGAGAGATTGCAAGCAAGACTATACATTTGATATTTTTAACTTTGTCAATTGAATGAAAGAAGGAAGAAAGTGAAAGATATTATTGAAAGTCATTTTAGTACAAACATCTTAAAAAATATTTTTATATTTACTTTTTTTAAATCAAGATTTTAAAATATTTTATAATTAGGATTAAAATGAAAAATCTTGTAAACATTAAGGATTAGATTTATTGATTTTTTTTAGATTTAGGACCAAATGGATAAAATGTGTAATATTTGATGGCTAAATTTGTTATTAGGCCAATAAAACAAAGTCCACGTTAGACTTTTGTTAGGCAACTAGCGAAGCGAGACTAAAATATTTAATTTTGAAAAGTTAAGTGACTAAAACAAAAAAAAAGTAAAAAGTTGGGTGACCAAAATAGATCGAACTAAATAATTAAATAACTATTACTGTACTTTACCCATTATATTTTAAACATAACAAATTAGATTTAACATATTATTCTCAACCTAAAAGTATTCAATACAAGTACAATAATAAAACACATTGCATTTGAAGTGGTTTGAATTTTATTCACTAATAAAAATATTTACGTTAAACTACAAAATCTAAATAGTAACATATTTTTTTTATAAAAATTTAATTTTTTATTTAATCGAATTGAATAATTTATTTTTTAAATCAATTCGAATAAGTAATTATTTTTTTTAAGTTTGAGTAGAATTAATTTTTTACAACTTAAAAAATCAAAATACAGATTGGTGTAAATATTCATTAGACTCCTAATTATTTCAAAAATAAACAAATCGGTCCATCTAAAAAATTATGAAAATTTCAAATAAAAAACCTAAAATTAAAACAATAAAAAATATTTTATAAAAATGTTAAATTATTAAAAAAATCCAAGATGATAAATTTGAGGCTTTAATCTAATAAATTAGCAAATAAAGTTTATCATACAAATGGTTTTTTTTTCTTTTTTCTTTTTACTTTAAAAGAGTTTTCAAATACACATAGTGTCAAAATTGTATGTTCTAACTTAGAATTTAATCGTATTATCAACTGAGTTTTAATTTGAATAATTTTATTAGAATTAACTCGATTTTCATTTCAACCATTTTGATTTAAAAAACTTTTAAATTAAATTAAAAAATAAAATAACATTTGTTAGAATTGGACTGATTGGATCGTGAATCGATCAATATACTAACAAAGAGATTGAATCCATAAAAATCAAAAATAAAAACAAAAACTAACAATTGAAATAGTTAAACCAATTTATAAATTTATAACATTTTATAAAAATGTAATTGTTGTTAGAGGTATAGTGAAACAAAAAATCTATAAATTGGATGAATGATCTCATTTTTAAAAATAAAATAAAATAAAAATCATCAATTAATGGAGGGAGGATTATATTAACCGGCAAGGGAAGTTTCTAGGATTATATTTTATTTTTTTATTTACAAATTAAAAAATTAAAAAATTCATTTTTTGTATGCACAAATAAATGGAGAATAATAAAGTGAGTGGGTTGAATTATCTAAAAATATTGATTATTAATCATAATTATCGAATTAAGTTGGTTTTTTTTAAAATTTAGTAGATTAGTTAGATTTTGGGAAAATGTGTCCAACTGGACGTGTTTTCATTAGATATGGTAGGAAAACATTTTTAGTTGAATGCGTTATTAGCTTTGGTTAGATGGTTAAATGTTACTGCTTTTATCATTGAGTCTTGAGTTCAATTTCTCTCCTACTCACATTTATATTTTTATTTCATATTGCTTTTAAATTTTTAATTAATTTTTATAAACGGTTAGATGGTTAGATAGTTGCAATTATATCTTTGAGTCGTAGAGTTTGATTTATCTCCTACTCATATTTGCATTTTGTATTTCATGTTGGTTTAAGCTTCTTCTTTTTTTAATTAATATTTTAAGCATATTAGCTTATTTCATTAGATGAGTAGATAAATGTAATTATATCATTGAGTCTGAAGTTCCATTATTTTTATAAGCATATTAATATTTTTTTATTTCATATTGTTTTAAGTTTTTTTTAATTTTTAATTAATGTTTTGATGATATTTTTAATTAATGTATTTTTTTTATTTTTAACTCTTTTATTTATAAAATCAAATAATTATTACAAATGTCACTAATTGTAAGAAAAATAATAATATGTTTATAAAAATAATTAAAAATAAAAAATACATTAATTAAAATTTTAAAAAACTTGAAACAACATAGAATAAAAAATACAAATATGAGTAAAGAATGAATCAAACTAGAGACTCAATGATGTAATTGCAACTATCTAACCATCTAACTAAAGAATTAATATATTAAAAAATAATTAAAAATTTAAAAAACTTGAAGTAAAATGAAATAAAAATACAAATATGAATAAGAGATGAATCAAATTTAAATTCAACAATAAAAACACTAATATTTAATTATTTGATCAAAGTTAAAAGCGCATTTAGCTAAAATCACATACACTGAAAACTCATCCACTTGGAAAATACATTTTTCTCCTAAAATTGACTTAATCTAATAAATTTCACAAAAATCGATTTAATCGGGTAATTATGGTTAAAAATCAACATTTTGTGCTAATTCACCCAAGTGAGTGCTTGTTGAGTTGAAATCCAAGGACGGGCGCGTGAAAAAAAGAAAAGAGAGAAAATGAGGAAGAAAAGAGGGGATTAGAGTGGGAGCCACCACCCATGTGCTATCCTTCCTGTCTCCACCAGCTCCTGCCGCTCAATCATTGGCACTCTCTCTTCTTTCATTTCATCTCCAATTTCCATTTCCACTTCTTTCTAAATATTCGGTTGCTTCTTTTAATCCCCCTTTATCCCCCAAACAGCACCCCAAATCTTTTTAGTTTCAGTCCACAACTGAACTAGAAGGGCTATACAAACAAACAAATTCTGGGTAAGAGTGTGCTACTCCTGCTCCCACCATGTCTAATTCGGAGGGTGGTGCCACCAACGGAGCTATAATGGACCCTCAGAGACAGCAAGCCACGGTTAATGGTTCCCTTGCCATAACAAAACCTCCTTCTAAAGACCGTCACAGCAAAGTCGACGGTCGTGGCCGAAGAATCAGGATGCCTATCATTTGTGCCGCTCGTGTTTTCCAGTTGACTCGTGAGTTGGGTCACAAATCCGATGGTCAGACAATCGAGTGGCTCTTACGCCAGGCTGAACCTTCCATCATTGCCGCCACTGGCACCGGGACCACTCCCGCCAGCTTCTCCACCATGTCTGTTTCCGTCCGTGGCGGAGCCAATTCTACTTCTCTATCGTCCACCACTGCTTCTCCGTCTTTGGATCATAAGCCTTTGTTGGGTCCCACCCCATTTATACTCGGGAAACGTGTCAGGCCCGACGATGATAACCCCGGAAAGTATGATACCGGAGGAGTCATGGTAGGACCAGGAGTTGTGGGGCCCGCTGGTGGATTCTGGGCTCTTCCAGGCAGGGCAGACTTTGGTCAATTGTGGAGTTTCCCGCCCCCAGCGGAGATGGCGGCTCATCAACCTGCTGCTGCGTTGTTCGTTCAGCAACAGCAAGCGATGGGAGAAGCGTCGGCGGCTAGAGTTGGTAATTATCTTCCTGGTCATCTGAACTTGTTAGCCTCGTTGTCGGGTGCTCCAGGAAGTTCGGGTCGGAGAGGCGAGGATCCTCGTTGAATTTGGCTGGACAAGTTTACCCCTGTTATCGGGAGTATATATATAGCTTGGTTTTGATGTGTGTGGATGTGGAAGAGGGTTTTTAGGTGCAGGCGTGCAGCTTTAGGGTCAGGGAATTAGGGGTAAATTTTGGGGACATTTGGTTGATGATTAATTAGGGTTGTAGAGCCGTCACAAATTGTTCACGATTGTGAGAGTTCATGCGAGGGAGAATTTGGGGCTTGGAGCCACAGACAGGGAGAGATCATGGTACTTGGGGATATATATGGCATGTTAAGAATGGTGTTAAAGCTACTTGTTTTCAGACGATGAAGCTGCAAAACTAATGGTCGATTCTTCTTGTTTTTACACATCATTGGGTGATTGGGAGATTTGCCCTGGATCATACTAGCAATTGACTCACCTTGTCTTCGTAATTATGATTCTGTTTTTGAGAATCATTAGTTAGTTTGCTGCGTACCATTGAATTTATGGCTCTCAAGGTGTTGGATTTATGTCTCTCTCTCTCTCTCTCTTTCTGTTTCTGCCTTCGGTGTCAGTCTTTATGTCGATCACATGATCTTAAAGGGTACTGCTGTGTCAATGATTTATTTAAAAAAAAAAAAAGCAGCTCTGCTCTGCTTCCTTTCCGTAAGCCCCTCTCATTTGGATCATTTTTAGCCACTTATCAGCCTCCAACAAATAATTGTCTTCATGCAAGTGGCTGCTTCTTTCTCACTTGGTTTGATTTATTATGTAGTGTTTCATAACTGGCGGCTTCACTCACTGGGTCTTGTATGTGTTTTCAATGGTATATTTGGGCATGTTTTAGTAACAGCAACTGCTCCTATCTTCTGCTTTAATAGTTTGGATCAGATCAGAGCTATACTAAATGCATACTATGTGTGTCAATTAAAATGATAATTGCAGAACACAAGACTAATAGGGATGAACTGCAACAATTGAAGTGTATGGATTTTGATGAAAAGAAATGGGGTCATGATGAATATGGCAGTGAATGCCAAACACTTGTTTTTCTTTCATTTTCAAGCCTTGCATGAATGAGGAAAACTAAAACAGCAATGACCTAACCAATTATTAGATTCCACATGGACAATAAAAAGGTAAAATGAAATAATTTGGGTAAATTATAAAAATGGTCACTTTTTTTACTCAAATTACATATTAGTCACTTATTTTTTATGTTTTAGTCACTTACGTTATTGTTTTATTACGAAGAGGTCATTCTATTATTAAGTTCTGTTACCTCCAAACATGGGTTTTAAATGCCAACTTGGATGTCTTACGTGGCAATCCAAATTAAATTTATTTAATTAAAAACCTATTTTCATCCTAGTAACTGGACATCCAAGTTGACATTTAAAATCCATTTGGATTGCCGTGTAGGACTATCTTTAAGGAGGTAATGGACTTTAATGGTAGAGTGACCACTTCGTAACAAAACGGTAATGTAAGTGACTAAAACGTAACATTTCAAACATAAGTGACTAAAATATAATATGAGGCAAACAAAAGTCACTATTTTTGTAATTTATCCAAACAATTATGATGTGAAGAAAACATGAAATCACATATAGGAATGGTTAGGTCTTGCAATTAGTGAGAGAGAAAAATCATTAATCATTCCAAAAATGTTACTTCATTTTTAATGATTGCAAAACGAAAGAGTGAGGATGATGAGAAAGTAGGGGAGGGGAGGGGAGGGGATGGTCTTATGATGTCAATTGCCTTTGCCTCTTTGATTTTTCACAGCTAAAAATTTGGGTGCAAGACAGATTGGACCCTCTCTTTTGGCAATTCAAGTAGAAGATAATATTTTGTGAGAAAAGAAAATTTTAAAAATAAAGGAAAATGGAGAGGGCAGAGGCAGTGCATCCACTTCCAATTGTCTGAGGTTCAATTTTCAGATTTGCTGCAAGGACTTATCCTCTCACAAGAAGAAGCCTTATCCCATTTGCTCTACCCTTTAACATCCTTGTTCACTTCAACAACACAAATTTCATTAAGAATCAATATCCATTCCAGCAACTCTTGGCACTGTCATTCTTAGATTTAAAAATAAATAAATAACCATAACATATGTATTAAAAGAATAAGAAAATGATTCAAAAAGAAATGATCATGAAATAGATTGATAAGTATTTGGACATCCCCATGAGACATAGAATTCACAATGTTATCTTCCTTGATTCAATTCAGTTTGTATTTTCAATTCATGGACTAGATTTGGTTGGGACTTTGATTGTTTGACCGACGTCCTTGGACTATCCAAGTTTTGAAGTTTTTGATGATATATCCAAGGCTGAAATGAAAAACTTTTTAAAGTTTTTCATTTCATAAAAGATTTCACATTATATTATTTTCTCTACTCCAAGATTAAATCTTTATATATTTTAAAATTAATAAAAAATAATTGTTTTGTACTAGTTTTAAAGGGATTTAATTAAATAATATAATATTAATTGAAAATATGATTTAAGTCAATTTGAATTTTTTTACCATATTCACAAAGGTGATATTAGTTTTAAAATGAACACAATATAAATAGTGTTAAACATTCTTCTTATTTAAAAGATTTTAGAAGTACCTTAAAAAATATTAAAATAAGAATTTTTTAAATATTCTTTTGAAAATTCTAAAATTAGAAAACACATTCACAAATTTTATAAATATTAAAAGTTAAATATATTAATTTTTTAAAATTCGATCTAAAATGAAAAATTTTGATAACGGAAAATCAGTAACGGGTCACGCCTAATTCTGGAATTTAGTTGTAATAACCTGCACTTTGATAATCTATTCATCCTTTGTCCAAAAATAAGAGTCTAAAATCAATGTCGATAAATCTTTTTTTTTTCCATTTTCGTCCTTTAAAGTTCTTTTTTTTTTTTTTTGCTTAGATCACAACTAAAGTCGTCAACCGTTTAACGATTCAATACTATTACGTTAAAAATGGTTGGCATATCTCTCACCTCTACCTACCCGAGCTGTGTAACTTTGAACATCAAAGTTATAAAAAATTTGCCCCCATGCAGGATCGAACTACAGACCTTCAGTTTACAAGACTGACGCTCTACCACTGAGCTATAGGGGCTTCGAATTGCTATGACTTTTTTTTTCCTTAGAGAACGTATGTTGAATTGAAAGGGAAGCAAAAAGGTAAATGTTGATACGAGCGGGGCACCAGGAGCAGCTTGGAGCAACTCAAAGCATGGATGTTTTCAAGGTTATTTGCTCCATTCTAGGACTGTTTCCATTGCCTTACAGCTACCCCTGTTCTTCCTGCTTTCAAAAGCCAAAATCTTGAATGTCACTACAAAAATAAACCATCTTCATGGAGAGGATGTTTCAAAACTGCATATCTCTTTGAACTCCACATGCTGGTTACTTCTAGCAACCACATATTTAACGCCATCCCTAAAAGTTTCAGGGCCAACTGGCCAAACCTTAATCAATGGTGGAAAAGTTCCATGGTCCAACTTCATTTTCCGACTAAAGCAGTTCATTTTTCCCCCACATTCAACTCGTTATCATTACTGACAAGTCATAAGCATTACAGGAGAAACTGCTTCAGCATTCACATATCAAACAAGACAAAAATAATAACTTGATTGGAGAAGAGACAAGTCAAGCTGATTCTCCAACGCATCTAGACACCTACCAGAAAACATTAGCTCCAAAAATTGAATGAAAAATTTACACTCCCTCCCAAACCCCCGGGCAAAATAAGAACAAATTCTTGGGGGAACTCGAAAAGAACTATGCCTTCAACTAGTAATCATCCAACACTTCCTCCTCTGTTGCCTTTTCAGCAGCAGGGGTTTCCTTGTCTGAACCTCCTTCCTCCTAATAAAAAAAATCCAAATGAGAGGTTAGGCATATTGTCACAATTCGCAACAAATGGGTAAACGTAAGAAACAGAGCACCAAATGGTTTGAGGAGAAGGGTGAATGAAGCCTTACTTCCTCATTTTGATGGTCAGCATTCTTAGCCTCCTCCATTGCCTTTTCATACTCTGCTTTCAGCTCAGCTGCTTTATCCACGTAACACTTCTTTTCCTGATTTAAGTCAAGTTCATTAGCAAACTCAGTTTTTAATCTATAACCAAGTTATAATCATAATAATGAATATTAACAACTTACTTCTTCTGACATAGATTTCCATTTCTCACCACCTTCCTTTGCAACCTAAATTTCATCACAGAAACGTTATAAACTTACCATTATTTAATAATAAAATTGAAAAAATAATAATATTCAACCATGGTGAGAAATGAGTACCCCTGTAACACCCTTTGCATCTGGGTTCGCTTCCTTGTAAGATTTCCTAAAGTCGTCCCTGGAAAGGAAAAAGAGAAATCCCGTTAATTAAAGACCACATGGAACTAACTCGTGAACAAAAAGAGGGTAAACAAAGAGTCATTACATGAACAAGAAGAAGGCGGTGGGAGGGCGTTTGGGGGCATTGGGATCTTTTCCCTTCTTCAACTTCTTCGGCTTTTTAGGATTTGACTCTGTTGTTGCGGGAGTCTTCTTCCTGAAAATTCATCGGAAACATATAAGTAAACCAAAAGTGAAGAACAAACTCCCCAAGGAAGGCCGATGAAAGTAAACAATACCTTTCTGCAGGCTTCTTCTTGGCTTCAGCAGGCTTCTCTATAACTTGAGACTCTAAATTAGAAAATAAAAATAAAGTAAAACTAATTATGAAAAATTCCCACCACCAGTAACCTAATTTAAGTTATATTAATTAAACTTGGAAACGAAGAGGCTAACCCAAATTCATTTTGATTTTAGCTTCAAGGCTACAGCTATGCATATTGATAAGAGCCATGGGTACGGTTTTGTTACACTCATCACTGCAATTTCAGGGTGTGAAACGAAACAAAGAAAATTTAGTAATGAATATACAAAGATGTGAAAATACCCAGAAAGGAAATCAGAATAAAGAACATAGAACAAGAGAGAATGAGATTACCATTTGGCAAAAGCACTGCCATCTTTAGCGCGAACAAGAGAGGAGGCAGTGGCAGGGGTAGGGGCAGGGGCTGAAGCAGCGTCGACTCTCTTCCTAGGCTTTGGTGGATTGGATTTGGACCCGCCTGCCATTATCTTTGTTTTTCACTGTAACACTCACAAAGAACGAAAGAGGAGTTTCTTGCTTGAAGGGAACCAATAAATGGAGAATGCGATTTCGATGGGTTGTTTGGGGAGGGGGAAACAATTAATAGTAGCAGAAAAGGCAAAAAAAATAGAGGGAAATGGAAAATGGGGTTTCGATATTTTGGCGCCAGCTTAGAAGCGCGCCTTTGCTTTTCTTTTATTCCCAACATTTTTGGATTTTGGAGCTGGGAGGGAGGTTGAAAATTTTGAACCAAATTTCACTAGGATTCATGAGTTGGCTCCATTAATCACCCTACGACGTAGAAGCAGAGCTTTGGGCCAAGAGTTTCGGCCTCAAGTAGACTCTTATTGCTGGGCTAAGTTGGCACAAAATTTAAGAGGGGTTGTGTTTCAATTCAGATTGAGCTCCGACTCAATTTTCCAAGTTGATAATATTTTTATTTATGGTCAAGTATGCTTAAATCCAGACCATCAACACCTCTAACCTCTACGTCCATTTTCTTTAAAGTGGATTGTAGCAGTGTAGGTGAATCTAAACTATTATTTTCTCTATTTTTTTAACAATTAATTAATCAAAATGTATATTTGATATATGTGAGAGTATCATATTATTCTAAATTTAAATTTATAAAAATCTTGACTTTTTTTCTTATTTGATCATACTAGTAGGATCACTCGCAATTCACAGCTTGCTGATATTCAGTAATTATACATTGTTAGAGTTGAGATTCAGAAGCGCTGAAAACAAATTCTAAAAAAAAAAAAGTGATGAGGGATAACAATCTTAGAAGGAAAGTAGAAAGTCTAGATTTTGAGGATTTCCCTGGATGAAGTTGGTAGTAAATAAAGGATACACAGGTTAGATGGGTAAGCATAAGAAGTTATGGATAGATTACCTGGAATGCAAAATGCTTTGAACACAGGTCCTTATCAGGTGTGGTTGTAAATTCCCTATTTCTCTGTTTCAAAAGCTTTGATAAAATGGATGAATAAAATGCATGCAAGACATTTGTTAGCTTCACATTAAACAATTTGACACTTACTTAACCACATCTCTTTCCTCATTTTTTATTAACTCATTCCTCTTTCTCAAACCTCTCACCAATTCCTTTTTACTGCTCTCTGAATTACATTTTAAACAATGGACAAGTATCAGGTTTTTATATCTTGTGGGTTTTTTTGTTTTTTTTAATATATAGTAGAGAAACCCCAAAATGGCAAAATAACATCATCCAACACCAGCCGATGCTTCTTCTCTTCTTGTAAAAATCTTGGGTAGAGAAAAATAAGCCTAATAGCTCCGAGCCAAGTAAATGACCCAAAATGATCTCTCTCGTGATTCATCTTTTACATTGGTACTAATTTAAGCATTGAAGACAAAACCCCGATGCCCCTTCACCATTTTATCTTCTTTGAATTGAATCATGGGGTAGACCATGATCAGAATTTGATTTTTTTTTTATGGAAAAATTCTTCAAGTGAAGGCAAATATGGCCGTTTCATTTCATCGCATTTTACTTGCTTCCATACAAAACCAGTACTGCCATTAGAAATGGATCCAAATCAATTTTGATTGGAAAGAATGCCCCACAATTGTTTTTAGTAAAGTTGAAATTGAAAGAGATGCAGAAGATTTTTTATTTTTTTATTTTTTTACCAAAGGATCAATAATAGAAAGAAGAAAGTAGACAAGAGACACAAATTTTAAATTTTGTATTTAGATTCCTCTACCTCAGAGTACTAATATTTTGCCTCCTTTTTTAACTGTTTGCCCCAAATTAGTTAAAACCCCCATTAATACCAAATCATCACAAAATCACATCTTGAAGGCGTTAAATGGCGGTTTAAGTTTAAAACAACCATGCATCCTTATAGAATCTACACATCTGATGGCTTCTCAACACAATATGTATTTTATCATACACACAAATGATCTTTTTTTTACATTAGTATATTAATGAGAACATGGAACTGGGAAAGAAATAATGGTCCAATTAAACAAGGTTCGAAAGAGAAATATATGCAGTGTGAAGGTGGGAGGGGTGTTCCAAATGAAAACCGATGGCTCATACCCCAGACCCTAACCTATTCAATGGCGAAGTAAAACGGTCTTATATTACAAGACAAAAGGAACGGAAGAGATATTAGTGCTGGTGCTGGAGCATTTATAGTAGTGCAGTGAAGTTGTGGTTCCGTATTGCCCATTACACATGGAAGAAATAAATCCACAAGAGGAAAACCCTAGCTGAGATATGGTCAGAGAACTGTCAATACTGAATTAAAAACAAGTTTTAAGACATTTCTCATAAACAAAAGCTACCCGCTTCACTTTTAAAGAAACTAAGCTTTGCATGCCATTAATCTACACAAATTCATAACATTCAAACATCGAAACCCAAATCTCCATTTGCATTGTCTTCTCCTTTTCTTTTCACATTGTTATCAATTTGATACCTAAAGTTAATTGGTAAGCATCATTGTGGGCTCATTAAAGGAAAAAGAAAACCATTTGTAAATATATATATATCTTCATGGAAAGGATTTTGTTGTTTAGCTAAAAGGTAGATTGCATTTTCTTTGAAGTTGGATTTCAGTTACAATCATTACCCAGATGGAGATCAAAAAGCTAACTTAGAAACAAGGGGGAAAAGGTGATAAATAAGAAGAAGAAGAAGAAGAAAGCTTAGAATACAAAGAGACCTTAAAATGAACTTAACAAGCTATGATTTGATTGATTCTAGTTTGGGAGTGATGATCAGCATAAGAAACCGAAGTTACCATTGTCGAAGTTGAGAGCATAACTGAAGGGATCATAGTGGAAGCTAAACTTCTGCTTGGATGTCCTACCCTTCACTTGTCTCCTTATCTCAGCTCTAACCCTCCAAAACATGCTCCTAAGCTTCCTCTTCCCACACAGACACAACCCAATCACTCCCATTTTTCAAACAAGCAGGCCACTCAGATATGAACTGTGGGGTCACAGTAAAGGAATTATATAGGGAGTTCAAAACAATAAAATAAAGGGTTAACTTAAAGCTTGGAACACACACAAGGCCAAGGGGGTGTACGCTAGCAGCTGGGTGTGTTTTGGACCAGTTATAACTTCTGGAAAGCAAAAAGTGTTGGTCGTGTAGAACCAGTAACCGAGGCAAAAGTTAATCTCTTAATCTCTTTCTCTCTCTATCTTTCTATCCATCCATCCATATATCTAGTGTCTTGTCGCTGCCAAGGAAAGCCTACGGCGCTGTCTGTCTGTGTGTCTCTGTCCTTGGTCTTATTGTAAAAGAGGCATGCAAGGGAAGTTAGAGGGAAAGATTACGGGGTTGATCACATGGGGTTAGTGGGTTTGAATTGAAACAAGATGACAAGTAGAGTTTTGACAAACTAGTGTACACAAGATCCATAAAAGCAAAGATATCCCCAATAAGGCCATGACATAGGGGAGACGTTGTATTTGTAAGCTTTAAACGCCCGTTTATTTACAGGGCTTCTTTTAGAGTTTTTAGTTTTACCTTTTGGGGTTTTGATGGAACGATGCTCAGATTAGCTATCTTTTCATTTGTACTTGTTTTACTTGGTAAAATATTGATTTACTTTTAGCTTTTGGTTTACTGCTCTTTGTCAATAGATGCATCCCCTCATCATTATACCCCCCCCCCCCAAAATGATGTCATTTTTGACAATGAACTTGTAACATTTATGATCCCACATTTCATGCACCATTTAATAGATTTGTAATGTCTAACCTACAAAAATACAGGTAATAGTAGTATATTTTGCACATTGAAACCCCAAGCCAAGAGAAAGGAGGTATGTTGTAAAAATTCTTCTGGGATATCTAAAATTCCCCAAGCAGCGACTAAGGTTAGACCTCGACTTACGAGCTAGACCGGTCCATCCCACCCGGCAATTCGTATGCCCTTTTGTCCAGTCCCTATCTTCATTTTTCTTTAAGCAAAATTTCGCATTTATTTGTTGTCATTCCCTTCCTCCCCCTCCCCCTCGCCCTCCGCCTCCCCCACCCCTACCCCCACCCCCACCCCCACCCCCAACACCTTTAATTGCATTTATTAATTAACAGACTTGTGATCATCAAATTTAAACTAAACACTCCATAAAGAGAGAGAAAAAGTAGGCATTAAGTTAGCAGTGGAATTAATGAATTGGTTTTGTATTAGCTCAAAATATGATGGTCCTAGGGGGTTTAAAAAGAAGCAAATTATTCAGAGCTGCTGCTAGTAAAATAATATTAATAATTCTCCAATAACAACGACGACTAAAGGGTTCATTTATGAAGAAGCATTTAATTGGGCTGACATGTTTGTCTTCCTTTTAAATTCCACATTGTTCATTACTTCCCTCAATCCTGCAAGTTGTTGAATTTTCCGTTATGCCTTTAAAACTCCTTTTGCAGTTATACTGTAACCTGCTTCTTCTTTTCTTCCTCCCAACATGGACTTTTTTTTACCCCTTCCCCCATGCCAATGTCTCTGTTTATTACTATCTTCCCCCTTTTTTTTTTAAAGGAAAATTATAGAGTGGGATGTTCTGCATCACATCAATCTTTGTTCCATCCGATCACAATGAGAGTTTATGTTGGGCCTGACTCGATTAATTAAGAAACTTAGAAATTAAACACACAAATAATTTAATATAATAGTAAATGAATAAAAAATACAAAAGATTAAGATAAAAATTAAATCTCGAAATTTGAAAACAAAAACCCTCAAAACTTTAAATAAATTTTCATGTTTTAATTATTAAAATATTCATACGTTATATATAATATATTAGATAGTTATAAATTATAAAATCTATATTTATTATTAAAATATTATAATAGATATTTTTCAATAAATTATTAAGAATATTATTTAAAGATAACATTAATAATGTTACAATTTATTATTAAAGTAAAATTTCAATATTAAATAATTTTGTGAAAATAATAACTTATATTAATTATGTTAATAATTTATTGAATAGAAATATGTATGCTTAATAATATTTAAAATATTATTTATATGTATGCTAGAATTTTGATTTATATGTACACAAGTTAATACAACAATGAATTTGCATTTTAGCTCTTATAGAAATATATAACTTAATTTCACTCCCCTTTTTTTTTACTTCACCCCTCGTAAGGCACATTGCTATAATAACTCGATTTTAAGTAGTGTCAAAAGTAGCAGTTTTGGAACCCCATTTTCGTTGTCTAAGCCCGTAAATATTAATATTTAAAACTTACAAGGCTAGTATAGAAATATATTAAAGTTTGATCTAGTGATTTTGTCAAATTGATAGTTAACCTGACACAAATATGTATTCAACTCAGACAAGCAATTATTGTACTGGAGACACCTATGCAACCGGATCCGTTTACTAGAGTTCACCAGGCTAAATAGCTAATGAAAAGAAAAAATTGAAAAGAATTAACATGAGATTGATGCTTGAATGAATAAATGTAGAATTGAACAAGAGCATGATGTTGAGATATTGATTTTGAAATAGATTGAATTTAGTACATGTTTATATGGCATTATGGTTAATTATATGATAAGCTCACCTTGTTGTTGTGATTTGTCATGTTAAGCAAACCTTGCCAAGTTATGTAGCTTGTTGTGTTTAATTGTAAAATGAGGTAAGTTTTTTTAAATTCCTATGAACTTACTAAGTATTCAATATGCTTACCATGTTTCTTTTCCCTTTTCCTTGTAAATAATTTTGCGAAATGTGTCAACCGGATCGACTCGAAGCTCACACTATACTATCACATAATCGATAAATTTTTTGTCATTTGAGTCTTGAGTTGTGACATGTATATACATAGGATGCTTTCAAGTTATTTTGATACATATATTTATATAAGATGTAATAAGTTGAATCATGTTATGTTATGTTATAAATTAATGCTTTTGAATTGGCATATTTTGACTTATATATATTTGAGATGTATTGTGTATGTAATAGCCCGCCCAGTGAAGTTTCCATATTTGGTTACTGTTTGGCGTATAGATGATAAATTAAGGATAGATTTGAGTAAGTAAAGTATTTGTTTTGGCTAAGTATAGAATGTTGTGTAATACGCCATTTGGTAAAATCCTAATTTAGCAAGCTATAAGGTTTGACGAACTCTTTTGTTAAATATCTGCCAACCCAGATGCTTTGGGCGAACTCGTTAAATTCACAATAGTTTATATTTGTTTATTATTTTAGTATGGTGATTTGGTTAGTCAAGTTGATGTCTAGTTAGAACAAAACTAGACTACTGTCAATGATATGACCTAAATTTTGTTAAGAGCAGTTAATCACGTGAATCAAGTGAGTTAGTGGGATTCTCAAATTTTTCCACTAATCTTTGTCTCCGTTGCTTAAGTATATAAAGATAGCAATGGTCTTTCTGAAACACTTTTACGTTTTCTTCTTCCTTAATTTCTTCTAGAAGTCTCTGAAAAACTTAAGTTTAGGAAACTTCATTAAAGTAAAGGTTCACAGTATCTAGCTAACTTATACGTTAGTACCAACTCACTGATAATTACTGATGAACCCTTAGGTTATCATTGAAGTCATTTACGTGTTTTTTGTACTGCATGCATAGATGTTAGAATGGTACGTGATGAAGGAAACTTCCTAATTCTGGATTAAGTGTTGTTGATTCTTGCATACATGTTCAGATTTGATAGATTAATGATCTCATATGTATAAATATATTTCTTTTAACTTAAAAAGCTAATGATGGTCCACATGATAAAGACAAATGACTTGCTTTGTAGATTGTGCTAGAATTTCTGTTGAGTTCCTTCTTACTTCCATGTGTTGTAAATATCTTTGTTTATATAATTCATGTAAGGCAAGTAATCCTCCTCTGTAATGGATAAAAGGTGTATATGTGGATGGTGGTTATCCAAAGTCATCAGTCTATCTGTGATATGAAGTAAGCACTATTCTTCACACTTAAGCCAGTATCATTTACTTCTGATATGTGATGGAGATTAGGAGATATGTTTGTGTAGGCTCCAGTAGGGCAACTATCTCGCAAACCAAATTGAAATATCATTATAAAACATGCTATTCTGAATGAAAATGATATGAGGTGTTAAGGGGGTAAATGTATGATATGCTTTTGATTTTGAATTCTGGGTACGTGGTGGGCATGAAGATGGGTTGTCTAAGTTATGTTAAGTTGGTGTACAATATACGCCCATGTGTTAACTAAGTTGGCGTACTCAATATGTCTGTGTTATGTATACGTCATTGGGCATACTATGTTCATCATGTGTAAGTTTCCCTGAAAAGTTCGGTTGTGTTGTAAGTAATGATATGTGGTTTTCTTCTTGAAACTCACTAAGTTAATATGAACTTTCTCTATTACCTTTTCCTTCTCAGGCTTGCTGACTGAAGAAGACTTTATTAGAAGGACTATGCTAGAGTGTTGCTGCTATTGTGAGCTAATTGTTTTGTCCTGTATCATGCATAACTCATGGGGTGGCATATAAATGTATTTTGTAATTGATCTATATAAAGAACTTATATATTGACAAGGCTCTGTTTTTACAAGATTTCTATTAAGTATTAATGTTTGGATTTGAATTCTTGCATTTTGTTTAATGAAGTTATTATATTTGAATTTATATGCCAAATGGCTTGAACGTTATTTCAAACTGTTAATGATTTCATTCAAACTTCGATAAAACCACAACTATATATCATATGTTTATTTGTATAATTTTTTAATAATTTTATAAAGTTTTCGCCAAATTGTTTTGCTATAAGCTAGTCTGATTTTGAGTAGTAACACATCAAACTCGGATCCAATCATAGGGTCGGGTTTGACGTGTTACAAGGTGTATGAATTTTCATGCTTTAAGGTAAAGTAATATGGGTAAAAATGGAATGGATTAACTTGTTGAATATGCGATATTTGGTATTGAATTGTTGAAGTTCAAAAGATGTATATGCTAAGAAGGTTTTGATAGAAACTTGAGTATAGTTGATTGAATTTTTTGGCAAGCTTTTGATATTGTTTTGATTCAAAGAAAAGTTTGGTGTTAGTTGAATTTGTGAACAAGTTGGGTTTGGAGCATGAAATAGGTACCTTATGAGTCAAATTTTATTTTTTAAAAAAAGTTCACGTCCCAATGAGTAATCTTCCTCGTAGATATGTCGATTGATAGTGAGTTACATCGCGACATCAAGTAGCTTGAAGTCATGACGTGACAAACTGTTTGGCGACCATGATGTTAGCCCTATAATTTTGAAACTTTGCAATTTGATCCTAGTTCATGTTCGGGTCAACAAAATAACTTTTGTAATATCGATTAAAACTTAGATTTAATTGTGTATCATAATGTGAATTTGTTTATGATATAATTTAATGTTTGAATGATTTATTTATGGTGTATTTGACGGTAGTTGCTCCGACAACAATTGTGGCATCCTATAGCTTAAACCTGATGATCGAGTCAAGCAAAGGGCGTTACAATTGCACTCTTAGAAAGAAAACTCAAGTTCAAACATTAAAGATGACATTATTAAAAGAATCAATCACGAATTACGAAATAATTAATTATACCTATACCATAAGGGTGAGCGTTCAATCAAATTGAGTGAAAAATTTTTGAGTTAATCAAGTTGACGAGTTCTATTTTATCATCTTAACTCAATTTGAAATTTTTTTGAATTAAGTTGAGTGAAATGAAATTGAAGTCAAGTTGAATTAAGTGAAACTATTCATGTTAAATTAAACATGTCAAATTAAAATTTTGTTACAGTGTAACTAATTTCATGTTAGAGCACATAAATTTGAAACCATATAGATTTTAAAATTTTTTCAAAGCAAAATAAAGAGAGAAAAAGATATTTTAATATGATGAACTTTAATAATTAATTAACTTATCTAGGTTTTTAAAATAATTATTTTAGAAAAAAATTAAAATTTTAACTATCTTTATATATTCTTTATATTTAAAAAAAATAAAATTTGAAAATTTATTTTGAATTTTATTTTGTAATTTTTGTCGGGAAAGACCAATTTTATCATTTTTAAAATTAACAAGGACCAAAAGGGTGTTTACACTAATCTATTATTCGAATTATAAAATTTAACTAGACTTAACTCGAAACTCAAATTACTTATTTAAATTTAATTAAAAAATTAAATAATTTGATTTGATTAACTCAAAATTTAAATTTTATTTTATTTTTTTAAATCGAATCAAATTTTATCCTTTATGTGGGATAAAAATTGATAAAGGCACTTTTTAGTATCATATTAAAATCTTATCACGTGTGTGATAAAGTGTAGATGAGGAGTTTTTAACTTTTAGCCGAGGTAAAAAGGCAGGTAGAGAGAGAGCAGGTACATAGTAGTGGCCAATGCCCAATGCCCCCGGACATATAAGGCGTGTGTGGATGGGAGAAAATTCAAAAAATAGCAAGCAAGTGTCCCATATTTCAAATTTTGAGCTTTTAATGAAAATGGTAAAAATAACAAACGCCGAACGCCTCACTTTTAACCTGAAAATTGTGGTAAAAGGACAAGGCCTTTCTGGTTAAAGAAAAAAGAAACGGAAGTGAAAAGCAAAGGAGTCGTCTCTTTCTTCTGTTTTAGGGCATAAAGCGTAGTAGTAGTTGTGGAGAAATGGGGGATGAGTGACGGACCAAAACGAGCAAATGGACCTTACACTTACACAGGGTGGGTGGGTGACTTTTCACTATCATTTAGGTTTATTAGTTGGAGATGATCACACCATATCTGATGAGATACAGTCATATAATATAATATAAAAGTATGACTAGTAAATATATTTCAACCACGGGTGTTTAACTGTAGCATTAAAAATGTAAGCCATATTTGGTGGTTGAGTCATTTCTTGGGACACTACCATAGAATGGCTATTTTGAAGCCTTTACTTAACAACCATTTGATGTTGTTAGAATTTTATCTGTAATGCTAGTTTCAATAGTGCTTGGGATAGTCATTGTTAATGTTTTTACTTGAGAAATAATTGTTCCAACATTTCTTTTTGAGTTGGCAATTGGATATGAAAAATCAAACCAATGTTTTTCAAATTAAAAAATTATTTAATAATTAAATTTAAATGTAATTATTTGTAATTATACAAACGTGACAAATTTAACTAACTAAACTTTCTGAATACACAACACATGATCTAAGTTTAAGAATTATTTTTTTATACAATAACAATGAAATATTTTAATTTTAAAATAATTATACATAATTTTATTAATCTCATTTATAAATTTTATTGATACTTACTAAATATTTTTCTAATTTATATAGTATTGGTTATTGATTACTACGTATTTATATTAATTTTAAGTTTGACCGAAAGTTGTGAATGATGATAGGAAAAAGTTTCAAATGTTTATTTTTTCAGTTTTATAAAGTATCTTTAATGAAAATATTTTTTTTCTAATTTCCACGTAATTTTATTTTTATTTTCCTAAAATTATTTTTAAAATAATCAACTAAATTCGGGTCGAGTCAATGTATGATATTAGTACAATTTATGTTTGTTTTAACTCAGCTCGGCCTGAAATATGGGTCTAACATTTTGTTCAAGCCCACCCATATTTATAAATAGCTAATCTAAACTCATTTTAAGCCAATTCATATTATTTTTAAAAAGATATAATTTTTAATTTAATATTTAATTTTATTACAACTATAAATTTAGGCAACATGCTTTAATGTTTATGTGGTTTTATATGATTATATATTTAGTTTTATCTTATATGAATTACATAATATAAAAAATATATATTTATTAAAAGTATAAAATATATCCAGACGAGCTAGAGTCTCGAATGTGAAACTTAAAGCTCAACTTATTTTTTTAATAAATTTTTTTTGTCCAAATCTATTTTATAGGCCCGTACTTTTATTAAACTCTTTTATATTTTAAACTAACATTTAGATTTAATCGAATAACTTAACTCATAAATAGATTTACTCCAAACCGAAATAAGCCTAACTTCCAATTAAAAAAAAAGGAAAAGAAAAAACTAAAGTGCAAATTCCTAATGGACCAATTATCCAAACCTTACAAGCTACGGCCTGAATTGCTCGCCCGTTTATTACAAGAAAAATACGAAATAATATTATATTAAATCTTTTTATAATTATTAATTTTTCAAAATTAATATAAATATATAGTAACTTAAACATAAGTATGACATAAAGTACTTAAATATAACAAAAAAAAACGAATTTCTGGGTTTAAACAAAAAAAAGAAAAAGAAAAGAAGAAGGATATGAATATAAGAATATCAAATTTTTTTATTTATTTGAATATGATAAAAATAATACTAATACAAAAATAGTTACAACTTTACAAATATTTTGTTTAAAAAAACAACTTATCAATAGGTATTGAATGCAATGATAAAACACATTTCACTATTAAAAGAGAACAAAATTCGATATTATTAGAATGGACAAGTATAAACCCCAATCATAAACAGTAAAACGAACATGAAAAATATCAAAAAGAAAATAACCTTAAACTTAAAAGGATTGATTTAAATATAAATAAATTGATATATAATAATTTTATTTGTAATGGGGAATTGAATTATAGAGAGCTTTTAATCTATTAGATTTAATCATTAATATATGGTTAACTTATTTCATTATACATATAAGGAAGGGAAACTGATAATGATAAGTAAAAAAAAAAAAACATTCAATATGAACTCAATCAACCTGCATTTTCCTTTTTAAGTTTGTTGGTTAGAGGATGTATAGGGAGGGAAGATTGGCCTCCTTTTGGGCAAATGGCTATGAACAAACTTCACTTTCTTTTCCCTTCAACCTCACCACAAATGAGTTCGAAATTAAGACATATTGAACGTGCACCAAATTCTAGCTCCCTCAGTCCATTCTTTTTCCATTCTGAACTGCTGTGGGCTTCACAGAACGCAATTAAAATCAACTTGTTTATGATAGTTGGTTTAGAGGATATGTTTCAAAATATATTATACTCCATGGCATATATCATAATACAATGTAGTAGGATAATACATTTTGTACTTTGATACAATGATACAACAAGGAGGGAGTACAAATGGGGTAGTGGCGGTTGCTACGAAGGTTGGTTTGTCCAGTCGAGAAGGAGAGCTAGATTTGTGGAGAGTGGAGGTGAAAAGAATATAAAGGTTTAAAGTTGAATGAGCGTTGACATAGTATAAGCTTGGTATTCTTGAAGAGTCGATCCCTTCTTCATTGTTCCTGAATGTATCTATAAGCTCGGGTCCTGTGTAAGCTGATGTTAACGTGTTGGACTTCACATTTGGCCATTATTACTGAGTGCATTGGGGATATCTTTGATAGGACAAGGATGTCTGTGACAAGACAAATCTTGTCATTCATTCTGACTTGATAGGGTAAAACAGTTGGGTCCACGTGATATTTAGTGACCAAATATTTCATGTTCCCAATGAAAATTAGACCATTTGTTGCTCGTGTGGTCATCCAAGAAAGGCAAGCTCGCAGATTACCTCCCAAGTTGCTGATGGCAAGCTTACTGCTAAGGTGTCTTCTTAACTTATCAGGACACAGATAAGAATGTAACATGTACCATTTACATATGTGTGTAAACACCAAATTAATTATTAAAAGTGAACGATGTAAATATCTTTTAAAATTTTAAAATTAACAAAATTACGCTATCTAAATACAATATTATTTATTTAAATTTAAGTTATAAAATTTCAAAACAAAGTTAAGATGTTATTAATCTATGTTAAAATTGATATACTTTAAATATAAATTTTTTTATTAATTTATTTAAATTTAAATAAACTAAATATATAAAAATAAATTCCATTGCTTTATTAAAATAAAAAGTTAACTTACAATTAAATCATTAAATTCTAAACTTTTATTTTTAAAATATTTTTACAAGATATTTTTTTATTATTTAATCATCTATGGATGAAATAATAGAATAATAAAATATAATTTTAAAAAAAATTACATTGGCTATTAAAATAAATGATAAAAAATTATACATTAAAAACATAATCATTTTTATCATACAACTATTATTAAACATTTGAGTTTTAAACTATGAAAACTTATTATCTATTGATATTTCTTCTTAATTTTTTATTATACAACTAGTATAATTCACAATTAAGTTTATATAGCATGTTTAAAAATGTCCTTACAAAAATTAAAAAAAAAATACTTATTACCTATTGGTATTTCTTTTTAATTTTTTATTATATTCATTTCCATTTTGAATTTAAATTTTAAATCAATATTATAAAAATACTAAATTAATTCAACATATTATATTTTTACTAGTTTCTAATGTCACATGTGTCGTATGTGATTTTATACATTTAAATTTTTAATTAATTTTTATAAATATTGTATTTTTAATTATTGTAATGAGTTTAAAATAAAATTTTTATTCATATTGTTATATATAATTAATATATGTTAACCGATTCAAAAATTCAAATATTATAATATAAAAAAATTAAATCAAGATTAAAATATTTATAACATATTCAATATATATTATAATTTTACTTAAGTAATATTATCCAAAATAATAACTAATTAACATATATAAATTATTTTGATATAGTTCTAAAAACAAAATTCTAGTTGTTTTTTTTGTGTAAAGAAATTTCTAATTGTTTTAAAACATTTGTAAAAACTACAAAAAAAAAAGAAAAAGAAAAAGAAAAGAAAGATATATCATAAATTGTTAAGGACCGATAGATGAGTCAAGTTGTCAAGCTAATTTAATTAGAATATAGTTAGAATATAGTCGAGCTTATGTTAAATGTTATTTATTTAGTTAATGTTAACTATTCAGTTGTACAAATGGTTGTTTAAGCTTAAGAGGAATTCAGATGGTTCTATTGCTCGATACAAGGCACGTCTGGTTGGGAAAAGATACTCACAAGTGGTAGGTTTTGACTATCAAGACACCTAGTCCCAGAAGGTTGAAAGGTGAGACAAGTTGACATCAACAAGACTTTTTAAATGGAGATATAATAGAAGAGGTGTTTATGCTTCAACTACCTTGGTATGAACAACATTTTGAGAATCAACAACTAGTTTGCAAATTGGTTAGAGTATGCAATATTAAACACATCATATTTTGTTAATTGTATTTGTTGACTCAATTGAATTTAGTTACATTAGTTGAAATCAATTGCAATGTAACTGAATGAGCTATGAGTTGTTAAAGTTGTTAATGATTTGGTTGGTTTATTTTAACAATTAATGACCTGTATTGTGTGGCTATAAATAACATCTATCAAATATTAATCAATAACTTCCACTTCAATGTAAAAGTAATTTTTTCTTTTTCAATTTTTTTTCATGTTTCTTTGTTGATTTTCTTATTTTCTTTTTGTTAATTTTCAATTGTTATTTGTGTTCAGACCATATTTCAACATGGTATTAGAGCTAGTTTTGATCACTAGAAAATGTTGATTGTTGATTGCTTTGGTTGTTGGTGTCTGTTTGTGAAGCTGCTTGGTGGTTGGTAATGTGTTGAAACTTTCAAAGCTAGGTTTGATAACTGGAAACAGTGTTACTCTTCGATTGTTTAGTAACTAATATTTTTTGAATAATTCAAAGTGATTTTCTCAGCTAACTTGGTTTCTTTTTTTGCTATTTTGAGCTGGTGTTGGTGTGATTTGCTTGGTTGTATTTGTCTTTGATCTCGGTTGGTGATTTGATAAGTTCTTGCTCATAAGTTGTTTTTCTCTTGGTGTTCGATCGATGCTTTGTTTTTCTCTTGGTGTTCAATCGGTGCTCTCATTATGGATTTGAAATTTTTGCTCTTGCTTTTTTGTTCTACTCTTGACATCTTGTGTATTTGTTTCTTGGTTATGAAGGCTGTGGTGAGTAATTTTATTCAGGGCCTAGTACAACAAGTTAAAATCTTGTTGATCTAGTGGTTTTGGATTGAATGTCAAACCTAAAAATTCATTGTTCCTACTCTATAACAATGATAACATTGTAAATTTACTAGTTAATTCTTTTTGCGGTGAGGCACTTGATATTCTTTTTGCCATTTTTCACTTTTATGTGAGCGCCATAAGTGGTAAGCTTTAACTAGCATGACACCTTTAGTCTCATTGTGAAGCTTGTTACAATTTAAGATGATATCTCTTTTGTTGTCTCAAAGGGTTGGAAGTTGTGACAAATTGACATCAACAATGCCTTTTTAAATGAAGATTTGATAGAAGAGGTGTTTATGATTCAACAACCAAGGTATGGACAATATTCTTAAAATCAAAAACTGGTTTGCAAGCTCAACAAGGCTCTATGCAGCCTCAAGCATGCTCTTAGAGCATGGTTCGATAAATTAAAACAACATTTGCTTTCAGTTGGCTTTACATCATCCTAATCTGACGCCTCATTGTTTTTTAAGCTTGGAGAGGATACTATCATATATATTCTTATATATGTGGACGAAATTATTATCACTGGTGAGTTAGTCTAATATATTGTTTTCTAACATATTGCACATTTATATCCATAACAAAACTTACCATCAACCAAGCACATATTAGTCTCAATGCATTATAGTTGTCCAAGCCTACAATAATACTTGACTAAGGACCTTCAAGAATAATCATATCATGCTTAGGACTTTATCATTATACAATTTATTTAACACAGAAATAAAGACTGTAAACAATAATGACAATGCCTTTACTAAGAAACTAGGTAAAAGTACGTTATTACAATCATCATATAATAGGTCATTGGGAATACTCCAACAGTGCCTTGAAAGTGAAGGACTAACTTATAAGTCAAGCTGTGAAGCTAATTCAGTTAGAATATAGTTAGAATATAGTTGATCTTCTGGTAAAAGTCAACTACTCGATTGCACAACCTGGTATATTCTTGTTATTAGCAGTTAAGGTAGTTAAGGAGCTTTGTATAAATAATACATGTGAGGTTCTCGAATGATAACCTCGATAGTTTGAGTATTCATTGATCTCAGATATACTTTGTCATTGATTGTGCTTTACAGTAGTTACTGTCAAGATCTTAGCATAATTGAACTCTTCACAATTTCATTTTTATTTATCTTAACCATCAATAAACTGATCATAGTAAATTTTATAAAATTTTATATAAGAGATATAAAGATATTTATTATATAAATAATTAAAATGTACTAGTAAAAGTAAAAGTAAAAGTAATATAATTTTTTTGTTAATGGAAATATAATAATAACTTATTACTTTTATATGAATTATTGATAGATTATGAATGATATGATGTATATATTAATCCAAATTCACAAAATATAACTCAAAATTCAAAAATTCAACTTAATCGACAAATCAATTCGATTATTTTAATTATTACAAAAGCTTGAATGATTGTGGGTTAATAATTTTGAGGAGGTCAATTAGTTTAGTTTTCAAAATTAGAGACCCTATTAGTGATAGAAAACAAGATTATAGATGTACATGTGTAAATCTCACTTTCTTAGACTTGTTAAAATGAGTTTTTGGTTCTACATTACATACATTGGTATTTGTATTTTCGTTTTCCTGCTTTTAATGAATTCCCATGTTAAAGTTGTTGTTCATCCACTCACTCGTCATTTTCCTCCTATTTTCTTTTACTTCTCTTTCCTCATTATCCTCAGTCCGGATTGAATTTTGGTAATCAAATTGGCAGAAGTGAATTATTAACTATTACTTATTAGGGGTTTAATCTTCATTTAAGACAGACAAGCACTGACAGGTGATAAAGACTGCCTAACCACCATCACTTTTAGCTTTCACAAGCATTGGTTTTAGGAGGAAGGGTGTGAGAACAAAATTTTCAAGTATATCACGAAGGATCGTAATTGCCTGCCAACGCCTTTTTCTTTTTCTTGAAACCCCCTTCTTTAACTAAACAAATTACAACTTTTGGGCAGTCTTTGGTTCTAAATCTAAACTGGTAAAATACCCCCTAATGCCTTTATTAGAGATATTAAGTTGGAGTTTCGTCTTAACCTAATCAATCTTGAAAAAGTGGTGTAAAAAATATTGCAAAAGTCATTGCTTGTTGGGAGGGCTTAAACAGGGGCCCAGTGATGGCGCTGCCTTCACATGTTCACCATAGTGATGGCTCCTCCCTGGCCCCAAACCCAAAGTCATAGCCCTCATCATTCCAACACTCCACTTTACAGTCTTGCTGGACAAATAGAGCCAATAGAATCTCCATGTGTGAAGATAACGGGCAATGAGGAATGTGCTATGCATGTCAATCGATCAAGGTCGTTCCACCCTTAACCTTATAACCCAAATAGACTACTTAGTTGTAATATCCAAGTAGAATATTCTTTTCTATGTTTCTTTCTTTTCTATGTAATTTATTTATGTATTGATCATTGTCATTAAAATTAACACTTTATACATAAGGAATGAGGCAAGAACTTTAAAGAAAACCATAAATTATAATATGATACAAGCAGCACATGGCATTATTATACATCAGACTCTTATGTATTAATAATATATATTTTAACTAGGGATAATACCCACCAAAATTTACTATTTCTTCACATCATCAGCTTAGCAAACATTGGGGCCAAAACCAACGGATCCGTGGGCTCCATCAAAGGAAATTTGGATCCCCTCTTGCTGGATGTTCCCTATTATTGAAAGTCCAAATGTGGAGGAAGCAAATGCAAGATAGAAAGTACCCACATCATCAACTGGTATAAGAAAGTTACTTGCCGGTAAGGTCAAGATGGGTCCGCCTAAAAAATAAAACGACATCGTTGGAACTCGAATCATTACAAAATTCGATAAGTTATAACATGTATTGAATATGGATACTGTGGAGATTCGAGATAAGTTAGCTGTTTGTGCGATAAAGGCATCACGCAAGGCATTCTAAGCCAAGATCGAAAACCTTGACACGGCAGTTCTGATGTCTATAACAACCCCTTCATACCCTAATTCGGTAAGCTAAAAAATACCTTCAGATACAAGCATTCGGATGCCACCTACTTCTAAACCCGAGAACCCTACATAATAAAAGCTCGGGGCCTGTAGGTTACATAGCAAATTGACCCATGCAACACCTACTAGAATTGCTCCACGACCGAATTCTAGTGATCCGGATACATCGGAGCCCTGATTGACTAAACAGTAACTAAAAGCACCCACTATTTGACCACCCAATTGACCCCCTAGCGACAAGGATCCACCTCCAAGACTCAGTAACCCAGCTACCCCAATGCACATGCCCCAGTTAATGTGGCCGCACCCAATAGCCACATTTTTAACCACAGTTCGACTGGAAGTGAGTGTTTCAAGCGCTAGTGTCCCTGTTGTATAAGACCCATCATCGTACAAAACCTCGTATCGGCATTGACCCGCATTGCAACCTGAATTCTCAATCCGGTCACAAACGGCGAAACAGCAAGAGATGCCAGCGTAAGAAGCAGAATCAGCCGAATAAAAAACCGGGTCAGATTCCTTATAACATTGACCTCAAGGCTGGCACTGGACCCAAACAATATCACTGCCCGAATCAATGACCACGTATTGACTTTTTGGTGGGCTACCAACGCCTATTCTCACAAAATACTCCCCACTTCCTTGGTCTATCCCTGAAACGACATCTGACCCAAAATCGTTTACCTCATAAACAGCACCTCCGTCATGGCCTCCACCGCTAGAGAGGCGTCGTAGGAGATTTGCAACCCTTTTCACGTCCCTTTGCATGCGTTCATGAAAACGACGGCTATGGTCGCGAAAAGTACCACTAGTGTTGGAAGATAACTTGTCCCTATGGACAAGTTTCAGCTTCCATTTCCCTTGAGTTTCACTAACATCGGAAACTTGGTGATCTCAGATGTTTGGAGAGGCCTGGGTATTTTTGTCCCAATGAAAGTTTGTTTGACGTTCAAGAGTTGAAAGTCGGGATAGCAGGCAATGGCGACACTGCTTAGACTTAAGTGTAGTATTGCCACTAGGACTATTGGCAGCACTGAGGAAGCTAACATGGGTGAGAGATTTGGTGGTTTATTTAGGGGTTTTAGAGAAAGGTGGAGGGTTCCGGGTGGTTTTGGGTTAGTGTGGGCATATATAGAGGCCAAAAGGCATGTGGGGTTTGGAATAATAATTGAGAATTAAAGCAAAGCAAAGCAAGCAGTATTTATATCTGTTTTGGTTTTGGTATAGGTTTGTTTTTGGACTGACCAAAAACTTGGGGAATGTCTTGTACTTGTTTATGTTCCAACTCTCTTTTTTATTTTTCGGGGCGGGGGTATGTAATAGCCCAAATTTTAGTGTTGTCAGAAATAGTAGTTCGATACCACTAAATTCAAAAAATGAACTCGTAGATTATATTATTTAATATTTATGAGCCAAATGTAGCTTTTAAAATATTTTTGAAATAGTAAATTGTGTTTTATAAAGATTTATTTGATTAAGAAATTAAGAAAAAAAGGTATCGAGATCTCGGTGTTATAAACCAAGCCATAAATATTTTTATAAATATTTACGGAGTGTCAATAAGGTAGTATTAAAATTTCGTTAGAAAATTTTGACGTTTGGGTGATTAATTAAATAAAAAAGACTAAATTGAAAAAGGTGTAAAAGTTGCTAGAAGGATTAAATAGCTAAATTGTCAAATGAAGAAGGACCTAAAGTGAAAACAAGCCTAAAGGAGATACTTTGGGCTGCACAAGTAGAGAAAAAATCAGGAAAATTGAGAAAATAAGGGCAAAATGGGAAAATAACAAAATTTACTAAATAAAAAGGGGACTAGAATGGAATATCTATAATTCTCTTCATTTCTCTTCTTTTCATCAGCTGAAAAACAACCATGGAAGAGAGTTCAAGCTGGTTTTCATACTCTAGCTTCATGTAAGTTTAATTCTTGTTTTCTCCTTGAAATTTCTAAGATTTTGGACTTTTACAATTAGGTCCAACTTGCTATGTCATTAGTTTTTGATTCCATGGCTAATTTTTAAAGTTGCTATGGATGAGTGCTGGAAGCATATGATGAATAAATATAGAATTGAAACTTTAATTTTGATGTATGATGATTTTATCAAGTAAAATTGATGGAAATTGATTTTAGGACCTAATTATGAAAGAGTTTGGAATTAAGGTCTAGTGCTAAAGTTCTGATTTTCAGGGGTTATGAAGTAGTTTAAAATGATAGACTAAAGTATTAATTGAGAAAAATTAGCTCAATTGAAGAGTTAATTGAGCAAGGACTGAATTGTATGAACTGTGAAATTTGGGGTAAAATGGAAATCAACATTTTGCATTAAAACTGTTTTGGACAGCGGCAGTAGTCTAACTTTGAAAAATCACCAAAAATTGTAGAAATAAAATTTGAGAATGAATAAAATATGAAATTAAAGCTTATTGAGTTTAGTTTCTTATAGAGGAAATTATGTAAGCAATGGAATTGTAAATCATGAGATATAATAAATTTTATGAGACAAGGTCAGAATGATTTCGGGTTCCCTTGTTTTGACTTTAGAAAATCATAAAAAATTTAAGAAAAATAATTAGGGCTTAAATTTATATGTTTAGAATTCTGAATGAGTCTATTTTCAAGAGAAACAAATGGAAACATTATTCGAATCCAGTACGAGGAGATAATTAGTTTTTAGTGAAGAGGGGTCGGAACTGTTAGACCGCAGAACAGGGGTGAATTTAAAGAATAAACTGTACTTATTGGTTAAACCAAAAATCCTGAAAATTTTATGGTAAGAAGATACATTAATCTAGTTTCAGGAAAAATTAGTAGATCTTAATTTTGAGTTCTGTAGCTTAAGATAAAAATAATTTAGTGACTGTGATATAGATGGACAACTTGAATATTCATATAAGTAAATAGTAAAAAGTATAGATAATATTACTTACAACTGTGTTATATACATTAAGGATGTGGAATGGAGAGGAGGAAGAGGAAAATATGTGAGTGACTTATGCATAAATTAATTACATGCTCAATTATATTTGGTAAATGTTAAACTTTGTTAAAATGAAAAATGTTATAAATTCATGTTTGAATTAAATGTTATATATGTTAAAGAATAATTTTAATATTTGATATTGCCTAATAAATGAATATCCGATATTGCTTAGTAAATGTCAAGCCAAATATAAAAAAAAAATGTTGTAAGTGGAATATGTGTGAAAGAATGTGGTAAGTATTTTCATGCTTATGTATGGTTATATGTGTTTTCCTGAAACACAAGAAAATGATGGTATATATATTTGATATATGGAGACATGAGACTATGATATATGAACATGGAATATATTTTATAAATGCGTTTGTTCATATTTATAGAATTGTGCAACTCAAGTGTACTATTTGTATAAAGATAGTATTTCAAATGATTTGATGAGTAAAGCTCCAATATGAGATAGTCTGAAATCAAGACAAATTGTTATAAAAGCGTATTTAAAATACATAGATTTGATTGTTATAAGTTATGTGAATAAATGATGTGTAAAAGTATATGCATATGAGAAATTTAATGAAAGTTAAGCCTATACATGTTTCTTGATATTTATATAAATTATATGACAAACAATGTGATAAGAATAGGTATTAGGGCTCATGATCAATTCGAATAATTATGCTTTGCACAATTATGTTGAATATAGAGAAGTGGTAAGTTAAGTACCATGTTATACGAATTTATTAAATATTACATGTTTACTTTATTTTACTTTTTCCCCTAATTAATAATGATTCGATAAGTTCTGATAATCTCTTGTACCCTGTTCCGATTATGGATATGGGTAGGAAGTATTACAGTGTACTTTTTTTTCTTTCGCTTTATGAGTGGTGTTATCTTGACCCCAAGTGTGAATGATTGATTACTTTTCTAAATTTGAACCCTTCAACAAGCTGGAGGAAACAATGTTGGTTTGGTTCGTATCCATCTAACTGAAGGAGATGGCAACTAATATTTGGAATTACAGAAAATGCTATAAACCAAAGAAACGCCATCTGTACTGCCACAGAAGACCTTTGAGATCATGCCTTCCAAACTTTGGATTGATTAGTTTAATAAACTTGGGTTTGTTTGTTTTTTTTTCCTCTTTCATAAATTAATCTAAATTGTTTAATTTCTGTTTATTGTGTGGCTTTTTCATTCATCTTTACAAAGGCCAATGTGAGTACTTGATAATTCTAGTTGTACTAAATTATCCCCTTCTCTCAAAAGGTGAATGATTTGAGGAAGCGAAGTTTCTTATTCAGCTGACCCATTTATTTTTAGATTTAAAACAAGTTCCAAATACGGTCCAAATTTAAGAATAAATTATTAATAAATTTGGATATAAAATTACAAAACTCTCACAACTACCTTGCCATTAAATCATGATCTATCAACAAAAACAAAATATTACTTCATCTAACTCTTAATTGGACTTGTTGATAAGTTACACAATAAGAGATCAATTTCATTGGATTTACAATACTAGATAGGTCAAAATTGTGGGTGTTTATGCAGCTTCCCTTTCATGGTGTTATTAATTAGCAATTTTTAGAGATTTTGGAATGCGATGATTAAGATAGTATTTAGAAAGCCACTTAATAATTGGATTTGAATGTAATTGTTTGTAATTAGATAAGAATAATATGTTTGGGTAACTATTGTAGTTGTTAAGTACAGCTACCAAATTAGGTGTAATTGGAGCATCCCAATTATACTTTTCAATTTTCAGGGGAGGGCAAGAATTTGAATAATTACATAGAAAATTACACTCAAATCTACCTTTTAAAAAGATTATTTTTTATACAAGTTATAAAATTATATTATAAATATAAATATAAATATGTATGAGTGTTTGGGATGATTATAAAAAAAATTCTTATATTATAAATTCTAAAAATAATTTGTGTATTTTATAAAGTTATAACCAAAAATTATATTATTTAAATCCCAAAAGGTTTCTGGAGTTATGGCAAAAAAAAATATTATAAACAAATTTACATGTTATAAAAATGTTATAATATATTTATTTATAAAAAAATTATGGCTAAATATGGACATAACTTATTTATGTGTCTATACTATATATTATAAAAATAATACACTTATTCATAAAAAAATGATATAATTTTTTTATCATAACTTATTTATAAAAAAAAAATTTTATGAGACAAATTATTTTTTATATAATTTTATAAAAGTTAATATTATATATTATTATTTTTACTTAATTTACATTTTATTCGTATGGGTGAAGAGATAGACTTAACAAATCCAAGCCCCACAATGAAGCTTCTTAACCAAATACCTTGTGAAGTAGCTTCAAAACACAATACAAACTCCATTTACATAGTAGAAGTGGCCACCAATATTTTCCTTTTGGGCATTTGCCCACGATATGATTGTTCCGGAAAACATAAAATATATTTAAATGTCGATTTTCAAAACCAACATATCCAACAAAATTTGTGTTTGAATATCCAATGAATTCTAGATTATCGGATTGTCATATGTAAGCATGTAACTTTAGATCCTTTCCAATGTTGAGTTTTGGACATTCGTTCTAATGGAAGTTACCATTCTTAACAATGGTTGCAACACTTTACGAATAATCCTTTATTTTAAATCTCACAAGAATTTTATTGATGTGAATTTATTTCAACAATTGTAACGTCTCTTACTTAACTTGATTATCGAGTCCGAGTTACAGGAGGTCACATCTATTTTTGAAGCAATTAAGGTCAAATACATCGTAAATAAAACATTCAAACATTCCACCAAGACATAAATACATTCACGTTATGATATGCAATTAAATTCGAGCCTTAATAGAGCTTATGAAATCTCTTTTGTTGACTCGAGTATGAAATATGACCAAATTACAATATTTTTAAAGTTTTCGAAATAGTTATTGATACCTCTATTAGGTACCAATATCCTTTTTAGTTTCGATGTTTCAGAAAAATCAATTTAAACTGAAGGTGTCGACACCTTACCTTTTGTATCGATACCATTTTAAGGTTCGATGTTTGAAAATTTTGAAAAAAAACACCAAGTATCGATACCTTTATCTTGAGAATCAAGACATCAGGCCAAAAATGTCAAAATATTGCATTTTGGTACCTTTATGATGCGAACAAAAGATTATAATCAATTGGTGCCTAAAAGCACACTTAAACCTGAACAAATATGTGAAATTAATTTTAAATATTGTTATAGAAACAAAAAAGTTTCTTCCCATTTATTTCTCCTCATTCTTGACCTTTTCCATGATAGAATCTTCCTCCATTAAAGCCATTCAAAAACATGAGCCCTCCTTCGTCTGCTGCTATTAAAATTTGAACCACTAGATCCATAAATTAAGGTAAGATTGGAAGCTAGAATGGATATCAAATTGAGAACCAACTTTTAGTTGCATAAACAATTGATTTTGAATGTAGGTTTTGTGAGAAAGCAAAGAAGGGGTGAGGATGAAGAGTAAGAAATGAGTTTAAGAAAATATTGGGTGTAAAGTGGATAGACTTCTAAATTTTTACATGAATATTGAAAATCCTATATTTCCTTCATATTTCACAAATCATTCCAAATATTTGTACTTACTACTCACCCTACCTACTCCATCTTTTATTTTATTTTTTTTTCAGGAATTCTCAATTATATATATATATATATTATACTTCTATTTTTTTAGATTTTCTTTAAAAGTTTTATAATTAGAACCAAATTGATAAAATGTACAAAGGTTAAGGGTTAAATTTATTAATTTTTTTTAAAAATAAAATAAAATAAATAAAATACATAAATATTAAGAATTAATTTTATTATTATACTAATCAAAATTATGTGAAATTTTGATAGTAAGTACATTGAGTGATATGAGCATATCTATACTACCATATATAAAAGGAAGATTCTAAGACCTTCCTTCTTTGACACATGTTCTTGCTTTTTTTTTTTACATTATTAATAATAATGGTTAAACTTCAATATTGATACATTTATTTTTATTTATATAAAAATGGTTAAATTTTAATTTTTTTTTGAGAAAAAAACAAACAAAGATAAACTACAATAAAGTTCCGATAAATATAAAAATCCTCTCTTTATCTGCCTCAAGATAAACTAGCATTTCATCTGGAGGAGAGTCAATCAGGTGAAGATCCCCCCTCTTCCAAGAGCCATTTTAGCAAGATAGTCTGCACTTTTATTCTCTTCCCTGGGAATAATGTCTTATAATCCATTGTCTTTCTTGAGACAAAATCTGGTGTATTCTCCTAAGAAGAGCCGATTTTGGTTTATTCGAATCATTCTCATAAATGGCTTTGACTACCTCCAAACTATCAGAGTGAATAATCACATTGTCATGTCGTCTCCGTTGGATAAGCTTTAGGCAATCCAATGCCCCATAGTTCTGCATCAAAAATTGAACAATTCCCAATGAATTGATTGTATCCCATCATCCAGTTTCCTGTGCTATCCATGACTCCTTCCGCAGCTGCTCTTCCGGATGTTCTAGAAACAGCACCATTAGCATTGAGATAAATCCAATCCTTGGATGTCGGCTCCTTAAGGGGTAAAACAGTATAGTCACTCGAAATACTTCTAGAATCCAAAGACGCTTGTTTAGCCCAGCATATTGAGACTTTAATGATTTCATTGGGACTCCATGATTTCATTTGAAAGATGGAAAGGTTGCGATTCTTCCATAGATGCCAAGCTAACAATCCAAAGAGGCAAGCCCATATAATATCCCCACCATGAACCCTCGAAGTATCCTATAAATTGAAAGAGATCCATTCGTGTAAAGGGTTAGAGAAAAAAAGAGATTGTTGGTTTCTTGGAACAACTTGTTTCCAAACCTCCTTAGCCACAGTGCAATCCCGAATGATATACAAGATGTTCTCAGAAGCATGTCCACAAATCGAATAAGAAGCATCGTTCGCTAAACCATGCCTCACTCTTTCCACATTAGTGAGGAGTTTCTGTTTAAGCACTATCCAGAAAAAGAAGCGAACTCTTTGTGGGCCCGGGATTTTCCACACCGTTTTCCATAATTTGTCCCTGGAGTTCCAAGAGTCCTCCTTCAGCATCTTGTATGCACTTTTAATTGAGAAAGCTCTGGTTGAAGTATGTTTAAATTTGAGATTTAATTTTTGATATGATTTAGTATCTTAATGTTTATAATGATATTAATTAGTTTAGATATTTTATTCTAATTAAATTGTGGTCGTAAATTTAAAAAGGTATTAACATTGTTCAAATTTTTGTTAGATTTAAATTCATTACAATATTATCATTTTACATGATTATAAAATGAATACTTAAAAAAATAGAATCTCATATCAATAAATTTAATAAAAGAATTTTAACCGTGTGATGGAAACTATGTTAGTATCAATTAGATTACTATCATGGCTTTGAGAAACTTTACTTAATTAAATATATATAATTATATTATATATAAAGCTCAACTTCAACCAAGTAATACAATATTTTAGGTTTGACTATGTGTATTCTTGTATGCCATGTTTATATTATTATTTTAATTATAACTATATTTAAATATATTTATAACTTTTTAACATTAATAATTGGTATAATGATTTATTTGATCCTCTAATTTTTAAAAAAATAATTATTTTAATTATTTTATTTAATTTTTTGTATCTTTAGTCTTTGAACTTGCATTGCTTGTCAAATTATCTCAAAATAGATAGAAAAATTAAAGTTTATTAATTTTGCTAATGTGGCATACAAGTAGATGCCACATCGTCGATTAATTCATTTAAAATATATTTTAATTTTTTTAACTTTAAAAAAAATAATTAATTACTGGTGTGGCAATCCATGTGTTTGCCATGTCAACAAACGTTAATTTTGTCATACATTTTGGGGGGTAATTTGATAAACAACACGAATTTAAGGATTAAAAGAGACAAAAAAAATTAAATGAAATTTTATAAAATTAAAGAACCAAATAAATCATTATACCTTAATAATCTAATATGTATTTATCTTCACATTCTAATTATTTATTATCATACTCATATGAGTGGAATTTAAAAATATCAACAAATATTAATTCTTTTGGTGTTTCATCAATCAAATTTCCTTTTAATTTCTTTTTGGTCCTTTTCAAAGTTCGTAAATCCATGGACCGGACCAAGCATTAAAGATTATAATCATTGCATAGAGATGGAATGATGTGACTATATCCTTCTCCATGGGATGGGGCCATCATAATCAATTTGCTTCCTAAGCTCAAGCATGGTTGGTTGGTGTTGGGTGATAATTCAAGAGCGTTTAGATGCCATACTATGATTAAATGTAAATTTTTTGTTTTTAGCACCTCCGAACAACTAATAATTTAATTGATTTTTTAATACAATTTTCTTTTTTAGATTTTATCTTCTCAAAATTTTCATCATTATATAATTTATTGCTTTGCCCTTAAGACAAGCAAGGGCTTAAACAGATTGGTTATTGTTTGTTCATAATAAAGTAGTATTATATTTTATGTTTCAAAAGTTTATAATTTAGTCTCGATTTAGTAATTAAATGATACTTTCATATATAAGAATTTTTTAAATAATAATAAAAAAGTTATATTTGATGTATTGATAATATAATTTTTTATTTTACAAATAACTTTTAAGATTCTTATCACTCCCTGTGAAATTTAAAAATAAATCCCAACAACAAAGAGGCACTTATTTTGCGAATCTAACATAGGCATCATAACTCTCAAATTTGTTCTAAGATCGTAATTAAAGGTGACTTTGTGACTATAAATATTTAAATGATCCTAATATTCGTCATGACGTTTTTATACGTAATGCACTGAATATTTACGTTAAAAGAAACAAACATAGGAGCGAGCCATCAATGCAGCCAAGTCCTCTTTTACAAGTTGAAATATGTGTCATGGCCCCTGCCTTTTTCAAACATTAATCTTTTAAAATACCTGTCAACTACATTTATTTAAAACCTTTTTGGCTATCCCTTCAACTTCTCCTTCAAATCCCACTTTTAACCTTTTTTTTAATTTTTTTTATATTTTCAATATTTCCATGTTATCAATATATTTAGGTAATTATAAATATTAAGATTTGAGTTCTCATTCGACTGAAAAAATATTTAGATAAAAATTTTTCAATAATAATAATTTCAAAATTAATTTAAATGTGTCACTTCTTCCATTCAGTTGAACAAGAATTTTAAGTATATTAAATATTAATTAAGAGTCTGTTTTCCCAGCAAACATCTAATAGTAGATATTAGTACATTACCTACATATGGTATGTTTCTTTTGTGATCATATCATGTACAATTAGGGGTTTAATACAAATAATTAAATTTATAATAATAATATTATTAATACAAGGACCTTTTTTCCCTTTATTGAGTGGAAGACTGGTTTAAAAGCAAAGGTGGTTTGTATATGATATTCATATGCATGCATGGCGGCTCATTGGCAAATCAATTCCAACTGTGGAACAGCAACAAAAACCAGAAAATTAACAGACTAGGAGAAGTAAACTCTTAATTCTTTGATTGAAAAACTCACTTAAATCTAGACAACCAAACCTATGCTATTTATATAGCAGGAGCTAATTAACAAGTTGATATAAGCTCTAATAATTTTTATTCTAGTTAATCCAACTAATTCTATAACAGAAATTACTACCTTCTCCACAGACTAACTGTCAACTACTTAACTGTCATAATTGCTAAGTTGACTTATTCCTCAATATTCACTGCACAGGCCCAAATTTAACTAAACCCAACCTAACCCCATTACATTAGCCCAATCCCTAAAAAAGCCCTAGCCCAAATAACCCCAAACAGACCCAACTAATCAGTTTAGGGTTTCAAAAAAGCTAAAACCCTAAATCACCTAATCCCACCGCCTCAGTCACATCGTCAGTGCAAGTGGCACCTGCCTCCACCGCCTTTCGCCTGCAATATTAAAAGAAGAAAAGACAGTGTGCAGAAAAGGTTGAAATCCTTGTAAAAAATAGGCTATATAAGCCACAAGAGAATCGGGTATTGTAACACCCCTATCCCGTAACCATCGCCGGAATAAGTAAGGGGCATTACCGGACTTGTAACTCATGACAGAACGGTAAAACTTTTTTTTTTTGATCATTCATTTGGATAAACACTAAACACAGCCAGGAATAAATTGTAAACTTCTATAAGTAAACATCCAAAAGATGCCATTTTCATATGGCTTATATACAATAGTCAAAATATCATTCTACTATATTGTCTATCCTATACATGCCATAAGCTAAGTCTAATTACATAGTTGCCGTAATGGTAGATAGTGTGACGAAGTGCTGATGATCCCCGAACTGGTAGTCAAAATCCACAACCTATAAACCAAAACATGATCGAACAGAGTAAGCTTTTGTAAGCTTAGTAAGTTTTAAGCAAAACAAAGTGTTCTCATTCACTATCATTGGTCATTCATTTCAACTGTTCGATGAAGTTAATCTAGAGCTTCATCTCGAACTATAATATCAATAAACGCATCACTTGGCTGTCACATATATACTTTCGAATGATAATGACCTAGATGGTCAAATATTTCCAAAGCACCTTCTTCATCAATTTTCAACTTTCAATAATCCTTTCCACTTGTTCATAATCACATCCATATTTTTAAGTATTTCAACATGACAAGTACTAAATTACCGTAGGCACATAAAGAACTAAACATATTCCTTATCACATATACGTAAGCTTACAAAACATAATCATTACCTTGTACTGGCACATCTAGCTGAACCCAACCCATACTCAAATCATAAGGCTTTTGGGCAGAATATGCACTAATACATAAGAATATTTCATCACATACTTCATTATACAAGCATACCATTACCAATTAGATCATTCTCATATTTGGAGTTATAATATTAATCACATTTACCTACCTCTTTGATACTGATAATTCACCTCGAAATCACTCCACCGATGAGTAAGTAATACGTACCTGAACATCTTAAATACATAATACTTATTTGATGGTAACTTATTGCAGATACTCAATACCAAAGTCTTACTTGAATCCTAGCATTTAGCCGTCGGGTCTTTAAAGCTCGGATATAGTACGAGCACGAAGCCTACGGACATTAATCAGGATAATATTCTCGCATAAAGCCTGCGGGGTTTTAACCCGGATATAGTACTGACACAAATGCCCTTCGGGACTTATCACATTTATACACTTTCACATCCATCAAATTGGCCATTCGGCCATATCACATATATACACCTTCACATCCATCACATCGGCCATTAGGTCTTATCTCATATATACACTTTCACATTCATCACGTTGGCCACTCGGCCTTATCACATATATACACTTTCACATTCATCACATCGGCCATTAGGCCTTATCACATATACACACTTTCACATTATCACATATACACACTTTCACATTCATCACATCGGCCATTAGGCCTTATCACATATACACACTTTCACATTCATCACATTGGCCATTCGGCCTTATCACATATATACACTTTCACATTCATCACATCGGCCATTAGGCCTTATCACATATACACACTTTGTACATCAATTTCATCATAACAAAATTGACTAGGTATACTAGTCATTTACGGCTTATAGCTTCACTTTAATACGGATTTGGTACTTTGATTACCAATATTTAATCGATAGCTTATAAGCAACTCAAATAGTTTTATTAAGGTTTACAACATAATCACAAATTCAGCACAAGCTGTTTTTCCTGAGCAACAGTCATTAAATTATTCGTAAATGGAGCTACGAAACTCCAAATGAAGTGCCGTTAATTTTCCCTGAAAATAGACTCATACATATTTTATCCAACAAATTTTCAGAATTTTTGGTTTGGCCAATCAATGCCAGATTTTTCTTCAAGTTTCCACTATTTCACTGTTTGACTATGCTGACCACTCTTCACTACGAATCAAATTTCTCATTGTAAAAAATTCAAAATATGTTCTAGTTTATTTCATTTGAAACTAGACTCACTAAGGCATCTAGAATATAAATTTTGTCTTTTAAAAATTTTTGTACAATTTATAATGATTTTCTAAAAACAGAACAGAGGATCACAGTGTCATTCTGCACTGTCTCACACAACTTTAAATATCTCATTATCGGTAATTCCTTTGCTTACACGGTTTATTTTATAAGAAACTAGACTCATTAAGCTTTAATTTCATGTTTCATTCAGCCTCTAATTAAAGTCCATAAATTTATGGTGATTTTCTAAAGTCACGTTACTGCTGCTGTCCTAAGCAGACTATTTCAAATTACACTTAAATTCCCAAGCTCAAACACTTAAGAACTTACCATTTGAGCTTAGAACATAACATGGCGACATCATATCTTATTAAATCAACTCATCATGTCCTATTATGATTGAATTTACTCAACGTTTAATCACTTAAAACTTACCTCGGAAGTGGTCGACGACTAGATATCCACGGCTATTCGCTTACTTTCTCTTTTCCCTTATCCGACTTTGATCCTCTAGGCTCTTGAGCTAAATCAAACAATTTACTTCCCAATCAAACATAATCACACGGCATCCATATACATTTTAGAACCATTCTTAACATATTTACTACTCATTTACAAACAAAATACTCATATCACATTTTTAAAACTACCTTTCATAAACACTATGTATAAATATGCATTTCTTCACTATTTACTAAGTCAAGCCAAACCACATGATTTATTAATCGTTGATATATATAAATACAGCATTAACAACTTCACTTAAGCTTAAGTATAAAATTTGGTCTTACCAAATTTTGCACATTTTACCAAAATAATAACTACCAATTTTACACATAAGTGCCGAATCAAATCATACCATAGTTACAATATCACTTGACTAATGAAATATCCAAAAATCAATCTATCATTTACCAAATTCATAAACCACATATAAGGCACATTTTAAACTCAAGCATGTAACTTAACAACTTAACCATTAGTTGCCGAACCACAAACAAAACATATCATAGGCATGTAAAAACATATTTTACCAGTTGATAGCCAAATATAAATATACAACCCTTTACCATTTCCAAAATACATATGCATGGCCAACCTTTTAACCATATATTCGGTCATAAAATTTATTCTTTAACAATTCAACCAATTTCACAATTTAAATCAAAACTAATTGGATCATTTATAACCGTACCTAAATGAACATCAAATAGTATACAAAACATATTCATATGTTAATATCTCAAACCTTACCTTAACAACCAATATGCAAGATATCACATATACATAACTTAGCTTATGAAAGCATATGTATTATATCATAAACACATCTTTTACCAATTACCTCACTTAAGCCAAATTTTATAATCAACCACAAAAAAAATATACCACAAATCATACTTCCAAAATGAGCTACTTCCATGGCCGATTATATTTCATCATTAACATATCTCATTTTCGAATCATATAATCAACATCACAAACACATCACCAAAACACAAATCATACCTATCATATAACAAGCATAACAAAATAAACCAACCATGTCAAATATAACCATAATTTGATCAAACCTTGAAACCGAACTTAACAAAATAAACAAGCCATTGAATGATTAGAACTTGAACTAACCACCTTCTTTATACATAATTTTCCAAGAATTTCAAGGTACTTACCTCTTCCAAACCTCCTCCAAGCCGAACATGAAGCAAGAGAACTCCTCTCTTCTTCCTTCCTCAAGTCACGGCAAAATGGGGGAGCAAGGATGAAACAACTTTTGTTTCTCCTCCCACTCCCCTCATTTTTTTTATTATTCTTCCCACAACATATTAACACAAAAGGTTTATAATATGTTTTACCCCATAGCATGGCCGGCCACTAGCTCAAATTTTGGGTAATTTGACATGCAAACCCTTCATTTTTATAACATGCATCAATAGGCCACTTTACATTTGCTTAGCACATTTCTAAACTTTCTCACATAAGTCCTATTTAATAAAATTCACTTACAATTAACAAAATTCAAATATGAAATTTTCACACATGCATATATACATATAATAAGCATCAAATATGACGGTTAATTATTTTTATGACTCGGTTTTGTGGTCCCGAAATCACTTTCCGATTAGGGTCAAATTAGGGGTGTCACAGGTATAAGGTTGGGGATTTTCTTTCTTGTTTTCGAAATATAAGAGGGAAATAACATCAAAAAGGCTTCAATATATACTCGAAATCGCAGCAAAGGGATACAAAAGTCCGAATCAAAGGTCTATTTACCTTTTTATCTTTTTTATCTTTTTTTTGGATTTATTTGCATATATCATCTCTACTCTAATAAAAGCAATACATATATGTATTAGATAAATATAAGAGAAAAAAAAATTTACCTCTGGGCGATTTTCGGCCACCGTGTACGGTGGCCGACACGGCGGAGCCACGGCGAGGATGATAGTCGGATCCCCTGGCCAGTTTCGGGTTTTCTCCAGAGAGAAAAACTGTAACGCCCCGTACCCGAGACCGTTTCCGGAGTCGAACACGAGGTGTTAACGGACTTAATTCATTACTTAAACAGCTCATACAATTCATTTTAAAATTTCCAGACAAGCTGGCTAACTGCATCACAGTTTCTTTAAAAAATCATATCTCGAGTTCCGAAACTCTAAATCCAATTCCGTAAATTTTTCCTGAAACTAGACTCATATATCTATCTACTAATTTTTTTCTAGAATTTTTGGTTGGGCCAATGAGTACAGTTTATTAGTTAAAGTCTCCCCTGTTTCAGGGTTCAACTACTCTGACATCTGTGTATTACGAATCAGATATCTCCCTGTACAGAGCTTCAATAACTATGCCGTTTGTCTCTAATAAAACTAGACTCAATAAGGAATCTGTACATATAAAGCATGACTTCTAATTATCTTTTTAAAATTTATGGTGAATTTTCAAAGTCAGAACAGGGGATCTAGAAATCGCTCTGACCCTGTTTCACAAAAATTTAAACATCTCATAAAATATAGCTCATATACCTGTTTCGCTTCTTCCATATGAAAATAGACTCATCAAGCTTCTATTCCATAACTTATTCATTATTTAATTCCATTTTTACTATTTTTAGTGATTTTTCAAATTCACGTTACTACTGCTGTCTGAATCCATTTTATGGTAAATTTTACCTATTTCATGGTTTCCATGGATTAGCTAGCAAATTTGACATACATAACACCAAATATGATCATGATTAGCCATTCCAATGGCTAATCATTACCAAGCATTTCCATACCACTCAATAACCATATCATAAGACCATATATACAAAATGATTATAATGCTATACATGCCATACTCAAAATATACAAGCCATTATGCCAAGATGGTATACGGATAGTGTGAGCGAGCCTCTGACCGTTCCCGATTTCCGAGCTGGCTTTTCAAAACTACAAGGAATGAAAAGGAGGGAGTAACCATAAATGCTTAGTAAGTTCACATGCAAATAGCAAGTAACATAACTATATAAGCAAACATAAAACATCATTTGCATAATCATCACCGAGACATTCATATCACATTTTCATTTATCATCTTACCATATTGTTGTTATATCGATTTTTCAACCCGAGGATTAAGTACATACCTGTTCAAAGTATTCATTTCACAACACTTACCAATACGTCCCTTTCATCTTGAGTATTCCTCCATTTCAGTAGAACTTTACCCGTTGAACACATCGGAATATAATTCGGATACATGGAAAGTTTGCACATAAGTGCCACATATGTAGCCAAGCTACCATGTAACCCGCCCATAAGCGAACTCGGACTCAACTCAACGAGCTCGGGCATTCGTATCCATAGGTGAACTCGGACTCAACTCAACGAGTTCGGACATTCGCATCCATAAGTGAACTCGGACTCAACTCAACGAGTTCGGATGCTCAACCATCCTAGTGACATGTCACTTGTATCTTAATCTATTCCTAAGGTTCAAACGGGCTTTTTCCCTCGATCTCACATTTGCCGTCTTCCATGGAATATCGGAACCGATACTCAGTAGCAATTCATATTTATCAAGTAGTAAACATAATTTGCATATTACTCAACATTAACCACAAAGCATAATATTTCACGATTAAAAATCAGCATATCATATAATTAACATTAATAACTTAAAAATAACATTTATGCTACATTATTTACACATGAACTTACCTCGTATGCGAAAATGGCTCCTTTTACCATTTCGTCCACAACTTGGTATTTTCCCCATTTTAGCCCGAATTTCAGTTTTCCTTGCTCTATCATTTAAAATATAGTCTAATTAGGACTCACATTATTCAAATTGACCCAAAATCATATTTTGGAAAAATTACAATTTTGCCCCTAAACTTTTGCATATTTACACTTTTGCCCCAAAGCTCGTAAATTAAACTTCAGCCTATTTTCTTATGTTTTATGACATGCTGGTCATTTCTCCCTTCTATGGCAACATCAAATTCTCACTCGAACATGTACTTATGACTATTAGGTATTTTTACCGATTAAGCCCTTTTGCTCGTTTTCACTTAAAACCGAGTAGCACAAGTTGTCTAACATAATTAAAAACCTCATATTCTATCATAAAACACCAAAATACACAAATTTCACCTATGGGTATTTTTCCAAATATAAACCCTAGGTTAAATTATTGCTAGCATAAGCTAAATCGAGCTACCGGGACTCCAAAAACATAAAAATCATTAAAAACGAGGCTAGAACGGACTTACAATCGAGCTTGGAAGCTTTAAAAACCCTAGCCATGGTTTCTCCTTGCTATATTCGGCCATGGGGTTGAAGATGAGCAAAATTGGCTTTTAATTTTGTATTTTAATTCATTTTACCCCTAAATGACCAAAATGCCCGTACTACTAAACTTTCCAAAAATTCCATCCATGTCCAATTTTTGTCCATAGACTTAGAAATTGGTAAAATTTCTATTTAAGACCTCCTAATTAATATTTCAAAACAATTTCATACTAGAAACTTCTAGAATGCAAGTTTTGCAAATTATTCGATTTAGTCCCTAATTTCAATTTAAGCACTTTATGCATAAAATTTCTTCACGAAATTTTCACACATTCATGCAATCATATCATAGACCTTAAAATAATCATAAAATAATTATTTCTATCTCGAATTTTATGGTCACGAAACCACTATTCCGACTAGGCCCAAAATTAGGATATTACAAAAACCCTCTCTCTTTCTTTTTTTTTCTCAATCTCAGAAAAAATGAAATTTCAAAAAAAAAATTTACTTTTATAAGCCTTTGGTACGACGTCGTTTTGGGGCAAACACTCAGCACCCAAAACGGCGTCGTTTAGCTACCCTGACCCTAGACCCGACTCCAACATGCTTAGGATCCGCGTGTTTTTGGACTGAGGGTCTATTTGCGCCCTCAGTCCCTCCGCTTTTGAGGCCGGTTTTAATGTGGTCCCATTCCCCTTTCTTTCCTTTTAATTTCGCCCATAAAGTTTCATATTTGTTTCGTTTTGGTCCTGTGTGAAGCACAGCGTTTTGGAGAATGGGAAAATTTCCTTTTTAATCCCCCATGTCCTTCGCGCCCTTCGAATGGGTCCATTCTCTGACTTTTATTTTTAAATTTGCCCTAAAATTTCATTTTTGTTTCGAATTTAGTCCTTTTTTTTTTCAAATTTAATTTAGTTTATACATTACTTTTACCATTTTTTTATTATTTTTAATATTATTTGCTATTATATTTACCATTATCGTTATTATTATTATTAGTATATTTTTTCTATTATTAGAATTATTTTTTAGTTTCAACTAATACTTATATATTTATATATTTTATGTATATATTTATAGTTATTTTTCAATATTATTATTCCTAATAAATATATGTATACATATTTAAATACTATATTATACACATCTTTAATACCACGTTATATACATATTATTATTATATCTATTTTTACTCTTATTATATTTTTTATTAATATTAGTATATGTTTCATTACATATGTATATATCTTTTAATATATATATTTATTTAATATTATTAATAATTGTTTTTTTTACATTATTATCATTTCTAATATATATGTGTATCGTATATGCTTTTATATATATTATATATAGTTAGTATTATTAGTTATATGTATTTATTCTATTTCATGTACATATTTTTATTATCCTTATTATCCTTATTAATATTAGCATGTGTTTTATTATATGTATATATCTTTAATGAATATATGTATATTTATGTAATATTATTAATAGTTGTTTTTTAACATTATTATTATTTCTAATATGTATATCCTATGTAAATATTTCAATATTATATTATGTATACATTTTTTTATATATTACGCATATATATCTTTTAATATTTTATTTTTATTATTATGTATATATATTTTTGATACTACATATATTTTTTTATTTCTATTATTACATATATATTTTAATACATATATGTATATATTTATATATCGTTATTATTAGTTATTTTTTATATTATTACTGTTTTCAATAAATATTGTATATATTTTTAATCTAGTATTATATGTTTTACATATATATGTTCCCTACTATTTCATATTTACATTATTACTATTATTATCATGTTTAATACCATATGTATTATTATTGTTTTATACTATTATTATTTATATTATTATTATTATCGTTTTCGTTATCATTGTCATTTTTATTTTGCCATGTTTTATTTTTATTTATTTATTTATTTATTTATTTACTTATGTATTTGATCATTTCATTTTCCTCATGCATTTGTTTATATTTACATATTACTAGCCTTGCTATTATTTCATCTTTTATAATTGCTCATATTATTGTTTTTGACACTGTCGCACCTATTATTATGTTATTATACATATTAATATCATAATTTGCTTTTATGTTTTACTATAAATCACATTATATATTTTTTACTCAATACATTAAAATAATTCTTTCATAAAAGTAATATTCCGAATTTGGTAATTCGAGACAATCGTGCCCTAACTTACTGGGTTCCGATTTTTCTCATTTAACCTAAATAACGGAATATTCTTTTAAATCACAATACAAGTTTTGAAATAAATGCTTACTCTTGAAGATTCGAGGTGTTGTGTCCTAACTTACTAAATACGACATCTTGTTACCTCAAGATAAGAGCTTTTGCAAATAAAGGCAATATTCGGTATTAAGAAATTCGAGAAAACGTGCCCTAACTTTCTGGGTTTCGACTTTTCTCGTTTACCCTAAATAACCGAACATCCTTTTAAACAATTTAAAATACATTAAATAAAAGCAAGTTCATTCTCAAAAGTTCGAGATGTCGTGTCCTAACTTACTGGATGTGACATTTTATTACTTCGAGATGAAAAGGTCTTTAACACTCGAGTGTTTTTACAAAAAGATGGATTGTATTTTAAAGTCTTTCAAGTTTTCCATTTTCGACACTAAGACACTAATTAATCAACTAGGTACTAATTTTTGGACGTACCGAGGGTGCTAATCCTTCCTCGTGCGTAACTGACTCCCGAACTCATTTTCTGATTTTCGTAGACCAAGAATTATCGTTTTAGTAAATCTTAAATTTTATTAAAATGATTAATTTGATGTGACCCGATCACACCTCATAAAAAAGGATTGGCGGTGACTCCCTATTTTTCATTTTCGTTTCCAAAACCAAAGTCAATCCCTGTTTTTTCAAAAAAATAGTTTCGACATTCAACTAACTAGAAATGTCTATGATCACCTTCTGCTCTGTAATTCCTTAATATTCACCAGACTAGAAATGTCTGTCACCTTCTATTCTGTAAGGATCCATCTCTGTTGACAACCTTGAGTATTGATCTGAACTGGGTAAAACATCCAGTTGAAAGAGGCTTAGTGAGCACATTTGCTGTAACGACTCAATTTTCAGTGGTACTGAAAATTACAGTTTTAGGATCTTATTTTCGTAAACCGAGTCTGTAAATATTAAATAAAGATATTTACGAAGTTATTATATAGGTGAATTGAAATTTGGATAGCAAATTTAGCCGAAATTATGAATAATTAGGGCCTAGAGACTAAATTGTAAAGTTCAATTTCTATAGATTTTTAATTAGAAAATATCTTGATGACTTAAATTGTAATTAACCAAAGGTCCAAAACAACAATTAGACCATGCCAAAGTAAATATTAGTGGACGGTATAATCTTATGGTTATTAACTTAATTAAATTAAGTACTATTTAACTAAATAATACACTGGTTCATGCCACACCTTGAGGAATGATGTGCTAATTGTCTTGGTTCAGTGAGCTGATGATAGTTGACATTCATTGTTGAACTTTCATCAGAAACACTTACAAAAGTCTCATCAAATCAATAATAACATTTCTAGACAATATGGTCAATCTTGCTACATAACAGACACTATGGCTGATTGTGTGTAAACCTTCCCTCACAACCTCTGGCACAATGAAACCCTTTACCATTCTAGAAACTACCTCAAAATTGCTGCTTATGTCCTTGGTTATAGCTTCTATTGTAACCACTTGGTCCAGAATTCTTAGACCAACTTACACCTTCACTACTCTGTTGACTAGCCAAATTAGCTTGAAGAGGTACATTAGACCCAAATTTGAGTTGTCTTAATTCACAACCAAGTAGCATATCAGTTTTGAGGTCAAGAGAAACACAAGTGGCTAAGGCTACCACTCTGGTAAACTCATATTTTACTGAGAGCCCTACAAGAATAATGTTAACTTGCTCCAGTTAAAAAATCAAAGTACTTGCAGCAACCAATGTGTCAAACATTCCTTTGATCTTGGGCAGATACTATTTAACAGACAACTAACCCTTTTTCTAAAAATACAAATCATGCCTTAAGCTTGAAATTGTGATAATAGAATTGGTAGCAAACTTTCTTTCTATAGTTGCCCACATATCAAAGCTAGTATGAGCATTGGTAAGATAAATCAAGATCTCATAACACATGATTAACAGCAACCAAGAAGCTAACAATTTGTCCTGTAGTATATGCAATATGTATTCAGGATTCTCAACTAATTTCCCATCTTTATCAAATATGAATTGAGAAAGAACATTGGCAGTGCCTAAAACAAAACCTTGCATACCATATCCTTCAAGAATCAACATGATTTGATGCTTCCATAGTAATTGGTTTCATTAAGTTTGACAGCATCATGTTTAGGAAATTGCTTAACTTTCTTACCAAGAAGAGAAGCCACTGAAGCAGGCTCTGTGTAACACCCCTAACCCGTATTCATGCCGAAATAGGTTAAGAGGCATTATCGGACTCGTAACTTAGATTAAAATAACCAAATATCAAATACCATCTTAATTCAATAAAATACCATTCATTCATGTTCATTACGAACTTAAACTGAGCATACAAGGTTTAATCCATGCATTTAGGACTAAATCGATAACATGTGAACTTTTCAGAACTTATAAAAATATTCAACTTTTAAAAGGTTACACGCCCGTTTGAACAGGTCGTGTGCCTCACATAGCATTAGACACGCTCGTGTGTCTAAGCCGTAACGAAACAGGGCATACATACTGACTTGTCTTCACAGCCACAAGACACGCCCGTGTGCCAGGCTGTGTGAAAATTAAAGAGGCTACTGACTTGGCCACACGACTGACCACGCGCCTTTGTGCCAACCCGTGTGCCACACACGACCAATAGACACGCTCTTCTGTCTAGGCCGTGTCAAAACTGGAGGGTATACTGCCTTTAATTCGTAGGGTACCCTAGGGGACGCACGACTGTGTAATGTGACCGTGTGTCGCACACGGCTGAAACACACGCTCGTGTCTCTGCCCGTGTGGACAAACATAGGCCATTTGAATAGCCAATTTGCAACCCCAATTTGGGTCAACCTATAAGCAAAGAAATAAGCATATATGCACAACCAATTCAGCCAAATGCCAAACCAAAACATAAGCCACTCATGACATATCAATTCTAATCAAATATATACTCATAAGCCTTACTAATCCATATCAAAACATAAGTTAAAAAGCTTGTCAAAACATTTCTTTCTATACATCATTCAATTACATGCTAAAACTTGCTAAAACTTACCAACATTTACCATTTCTTTTGTCCAACTAGAACATATCAAATATATCATATTGCATCACATATCTTATACCAAAACCATGACATATCCACAACCATACCAAGCCATATCACATGGCTAAATATATATTCATCACAAAACATAATTTCACAACTTCTAGCCTATACATGCCATACTTTAATATATACATTTTCAAAGTACCAAAATGAGGTTTGATAGTGTGGTGATGATCCTTGATGATCCCCGAACTCACGCTAGCTTCGATATCTATAAAACAATGCAAACACACACACAAAGTAAGGTTTCAAAAGCTTAGTAAGTTCGCACCATAATCATCAGCAGTATATAAAATATGAAACATCAACACATACGTACTTATAAATTCTCAACTCATCTATCAATTTCATGCCAACATCATTCATATATTTACACCAATTCAATAAACTTTATATATGCATAATACCATCTACCACATAGGTATTAAACTTACTTGAACATTCCCGTATTCATTCATTTTCATTCTCACCTCTTGCTCGGTTATTTTAAGACTTTTCGAAGATTATCAATGCTTTAAACTTCCGCACACTTAGTGTATTAAAGATTAGCCGAAGCTATAATAATTTCGCACACTTAGTGCTTTCTCAATTAACCAAAGCTATCTCGGTATTGCACACTTAGTTCCTCATATAACCGAAGCTAGTTTAACTCGCACACTTAGTGCCAAATACCATTGATTTATCATTGTATTCATCCAAACTAAATGTATATACAATCTATGTATAAACTAAGCATCAAAAAATACTTATTAACATCATATTTTATGTTCGAACTTACCTCGTACTCGAAATTGTCGACTCGGATCATCTACTCTATAATCTTTGACTTCCCTCGGTCTAAGTCCGAATTCCTCTTTTCTTAATTTATAAGTATTCAAAATTAACCCTTTTATTCACTAAATTATTCAAAACAATCCATAGACACATATTTAGGGCATTTTGCAAACTAGCCCTCACGTTTTCACATTTCGACACTTTAGTCTCTAATTTACAAAATCACAAAACACACAAAGTTTGCTTGTACACAAGCTTAGCCGAATTTTCATAGCTCTCCTACAAGTCCATACATTTTATTTATTTGACATTTTAGTCCTTCAAAATAATATTTTTACAATTTAGCCCAAATTACTCAAATTCATCAAAAATCCAAAGACAAAACATGTAAACCCAACATCAAGCTTTCATATTTCAACATATAACATCACAAAGCTCATGAATTCATCCATGGCATATTTCAAAATTATGAACAAAATTAAAAATTGAGGCATGGGTTCGATAATATACGAAGCAACGATTACAAAAACGTAGAAATAATTAAAAACCGAACAAAATCCATACCTTAATCAAGAAATTCAATGGCTGAACCCTAACTATCCTTTTCATTTCTTTTATGTGTGATTTTAGGTTGATGAACATGAGAAAATGAGTTTATTTTAAGCTTTGTTTTACTTAACTTATATTATTAATCAAATACCAAATTTGCCCTTTATTAATACATATAAAAATCATTTGTAATAAGGCCATATATGTCCATTAACCATGTAAATGGCATAATTACCACATAAGGACATCTCATAAATAAAGCCAAATCAATTAGGCACTTTAAACATATAGCAGGCAACTTTTACATTTTACGTGATTAGGTCATTTTTCTAAATTAAGCACACAGACATTCAAATTTTCATAAGAGACTTTCACACATGCTAATTCACACATCATAAACACAAAAAATAATATTTAAACATTTCTCTGACTTGGATTTGTAGTCCCGAAGCACTATTCCGACTAGGGTCTAAACTGGACTGTTACACTCTGTGTACAAGCCCAATTTAGCCCGGGGCCCATAAATAGAAATAAACTAAACCAACAAGCCCAAAACCAAAGCCCAAATTTTAGACCCAACTACCCTAGCCCAATAGAACCCAAACCTTAACAAAAAAATAAAACCCTAGCCCCCTAACACAAGTGGCGCCGCAACCTACCCTAGCCACTGCCTTTGCCATGCCGCCGACGTCAGCACCTCTGCCACCACCTGCTCCTCCACTTGCTCCACCACCTACAAGATTTAATGAAGAAGAGACAGAAAATAATAAAAAAAGCATGTAAAATGGATTTAAAAAGCCAAGCCAAAATCATTTGTAACATTTGGCAATTTTATAAATACAAGCAGTAGACATTTTTAAGAAAAAAAAAACAACAAGCATTGAAGAAAAAAAGCAAACTCAAACGTGCCAAGGTTCCCTTTTTTTTCCTTTTATTTTCATTTTTCAAAACTATACATACATATAAAGATTTCATTTTTTATTTTCGGTTATATATAAAAAAATACATAAAAAGGGGAGGGAGACCGTACCTATTTTGGATAGCCTAAAAGTGGACATTTTTTTGGGCTCCGACCACCGTGTACGGTCGCCATAGTTTGGACGGAGGGAGAGAGGCTTCAGAGAAAAGGGAGAGGGAGAAGTTTTTTTTTATTAAAAAAGGGGTGTTGAAATGAAAATTTTTTGGGAAAATTTAAATAAAGGGCCAAAACGACGTCGTTTTGGCCAGGATCCTTAAACCCCAAAACGGCGTCGTTTTGAGCCTTAAACCACTACCCGACCCGCTCCAGGCCTAGGATCTGCGTGTTTTCAATGGAAGGGCTAATTGCACTTTTAGCCCTTCCAACTTTTTATTGTTTTGCAATTAAGTTTTTTTTTTATTTTTAATTTTTACCCTGTAATTTATTTCAATTACATTTTGGTCCACATTTAAACGACGCCGTTTCTGTGGGTAGGGATTATTTCCCTTTTGGACCCTCCTTGTTATTCGCGTGTTCAAATTGGCCCATTTCCTTTTTATTTATTTCAGATTTGCCCCAAAACTTTGTTTTTATATTCAATTTCGTCCTTTTCATTACTTTTGTTGTTTTATTATATTATTACTCTTATTATTATACTTGTATTTATATTTATTTTATTCTAATACCATTATTATTACTACTTCTATTATTATTATTATTTAACTATTATTATTTTTCGTACATATATATTATTATTTGTATTATTACTATTATTAACGCTTTTATTATTGCTATTATTATTCCTTTTACTATTACTATTATTATTACTATTATTACTATTTTTTTATGTTCATTTTTATTATTAATATTATTATAATCTTATTTTATTACTACTATCATTTTTTAAAATTATTGTTACTATTATTCTTTTACCATTTAATACATTATTACTATTTTTATTATTGTTATTATTACTATTTATTATTATCATTATTATTACTATTACTTTTACTTTTATTTACTATTATTATATTATTATATTATTTTTATTTTTATTTTCCATTACTATTATCATTATTATTATTACTAATATTAATATTCTTATTATTACTATTATTATTATCATTAGTATTATTAATATTAATATTATTATTATTATTATTATTATTATCGTTCTCATTATCATTGTCATTTTTTATTTTTTCATGTTTTATATTTTTTATGTATTTGTTTATTTCATTTTCCTTATGCATTTGTTTTATATTTTTATATTACTAGCCTTGCTTTTATTTCATCTTTTTATAATTGCTCATATTATTGTTATTGACACTGTCGCACCTATTATTATGTTATTATACGTATTAGTACCATAATTTTGTTTTATATTTTACTATAAATCACATCATATTTTTACTCGATACATTAAAATGTTGTTTTAAATAAGAAATATTTCGTATTTCGAGATTCAAGAAAATCGTACCCTAACTTACTGGGTTTTGATTCTTCTCATTTAACCTAAATAGCGGAATATGCTTTTAAAATCGCAATACGAGTTTTGAATAAAATACTAATTCTCGGAAATACGAAGTGCCGTGCCCTAACTTTCTGGATATGACATCTTGTTACCTCGGGATAAGATTTTTTTTATATAAAGACAATTCGATATTTGGAAGTTCGAGAGATCATGCCCTAACTTACTGGGTTTCGATTTTTCTCATTTACTCTAAATAATCGAATATCCTTTCAAAAAGTTAAAATACACGGATTTTAAATAAAAGGCAAGCTCACTCTCAAAAGTTCGAGATGTCATGTCCTAACTTACTAGATGTGACATTTTATTACTTCGAGACGAGAAGGTCTTTAACATTCGAATTTTTTTATAAAAAGAGGGATCGTATTTTAAAGCCTTTTAAGTTTTCAATTTTCGACACTAAGACACTAATTAATCAACTAGGTGCCAATTTTTGGGCGTTACGAGGGTGCTAATCCTTCCTCGTGCGTAACCAACTCCCGAACCCGTCTTTCTGAATTTCGTGGACCAAAATCGTTGTTTAAATAAATCAAACTATTTATTAAAAACAATCACTTTTACGAGGTAACCTGATCACACCTCATCAAAAAGAATTGGTGGCGACTCCTATGTTTGTTTTTATTTTCAAAACCAAGTCGACCCCCTTTTTTTCAAACTTTAAAATGGTTTCGACACTCTGAATATGATATATTCACCTGCTCACCACCACCACCATTCGAGGGGTGATTTGGACTGCCTTCAACTACTTCTGGTGCCATGATGATTAAAAACACTTGTAACCAAAATCTCCAGTGATCTTAGCATAAAGACCTTGGCTCTAGTACCATGTCGAGATAACACGAGAACAATAAGAAAAACCAGAAAACTAACAGACTAAGAGAAGCAAAGTCTATTTCTTTAATTGAAACACTCACCTGAATCTAGAGGACCAAAAGCAACTAGTTAACCAGTTGATATTAGTTCTAACAACTTTAATCTAGTTGATCCAACTAATTCTATAATAGAAATAACTACCTTCTTAACAGACTAACTATCATAATTGCTAAGCTGAGTTATTCCTTAATACCAACTTCTATACTAAATGTCAACATTCGACTAGCTATGGCTTGTTAGGTTTATATCAAGAGTAAAAAAGCTTTAAAGTTAAGGAGGATTCACCTAAGCTAAAGTTAGAGGATAAAAGAATCACCATAGCAAGCAATAGGGAGGTGTGCTACATCAAATTTGATTAATTATTTGAAAAAAAACAATTTCTAACAACGGGTTCTTGGAGTTCAATTTTTTAATCATTTATTTGTTATAATATTTAATAAAGATTGCGATAAAATTATAATACTATTATGAGTTCGATTTAGCTTAATTGAGATTCAAACCACAATACGTTTACATGATTCTTGCATTCTACTTTATTAATAAAATTTTTTACCTTAAAAAAGTATTATAAAAATAAAGAACGAATATGACAAGTTTAATGTTCCTTAAGTAAGGTTTCACATTAAAATTTTACATGCGGATAAAAAATAGGATTGAAATAATTTTACTTCTCATTTAGAGATCCAACTTAAGTCAACTTTAAATTTAATCAGAATCACCCTAATAGTAATGAATCTAAGAAGACATTAGATTAAGAAAAAAGAAAGAAGATGCATCTTTCAAGTATGCTTATAAGACATGAAAGATTTATTAATTTAAATATTAAAAAGCTAATTAAAAGAATGAAAAACATTGAATGGATGGATGAATTTAAATGCAATTTACCATAAAATTATAGACAAACATTTTAAGTAAGCTTGATTACCACTTTCTTTAGGTTCTTGTGGCTTGCATATATAGGATTTCATAGCGAAGGTTGTCTCTCAAACCTTTTTTGAGTCAGTTGGAGTCTTGGACTCTACGTTATGATTAAAAAAAAAAAACCATGAAATATTCTGTGGGAGTGCGCACTAGAGCTAAGACAAGGATGGAGGATTTATATTGAAAAATTGTGTCAACAGTTATAAATACGACAAGGCCAACCAGAACTGAAATGTTAGAAAAATAAGAAAGAAACCCTATGTGGGAATTAATGTTACAAATACATGTTAGAAAAACTGAAGTTGGGAACACACATAGGATAGCACCACCACTTCCCAATAATTGTACCATTATTACCACCTAAAAGTTGTTTTAATATCTTTATTTTATTTTCTCTTTCCGAATGTCAACATGCAACTCATTCATGTGCATATGAAATTTAGATTGATATGTTCTGCAATATGGCATAAATGTATAATTATACACTAATTAACTTACAAGGTATTCTATATATATATAATTGAGGGCAAAGTTTAATATGATCATATTGAAGGTTGTTCATCCTCTTATTATGTGGTTGAATCATGGTATAAGAAAACAAACTTTAGTTTCCAACCACCACCATTGCAATCCTTCCAAGTAAAAAGTATTAAAATAGTGAAAGAATGATGAGTTTATTGATATCTTGATGAGTATTTATAATGACTACATTGCTCATTAAACCACAAAGAAGAGATAAAGAAATTAAAAAAAAAAAAACTACAAATTTTGAACATAAGATAAGACAAGGAAGTTCAAGAAAGATAACAAGAAATCTAAACAAAATAGTTATTGATGTGGACTAAGTCAATGCAAGTTGGTGTTGATATCAACCACACCCAACTTGGAAAAATGGTAACAAAGGAAGCATCGTGGCAGTGTTTTTGTTAGAAGATCCATGACTTGATGAACGAAAGTGGAAGTCAATGACCACATGTTTCATGCGGAATGTAAGTTGTGTTCACAATGTCACAGAGAACCCGAGGAACTGCTATAAGTGGAACACAAAGTTCATGAAGTAAGTGAATGAGTTAATCAGTCTCAATACAGCTGCGGCAACAACTTGATATTCAACTTCTGTTGATGAGCAAGAAACCGAGTGATGCTTTTTCGAAGACCATGAAATAGGAGAGTTACGGAGATAGATTATATATCCGGTTGTTGAAGTGCGATCGTTAGGATTACTAATCCAATCAGAGTCAGAATATGCAAGTGGGTGTAGATCAAGTGCCTTGGTAATTTGAAGAGCATAAAAAGAGGTAGCATGGAGATACTGAAGAAGTCGTTTGAGAGAAATCCAATGAGACATAAATTGTTGAAGAATAGCATCAACAATATCAGGGCGATTCATAGGCGTGGAAATTCCTTTACAATTGTGCACGTCAACCTCTTGTAATATATCATTTGTTTATGCTATAAGAAAGGTAGAGACTATCAGTGGAATGAAACACCTCAAATACCAAGCAAATAGTTAACCGGACCTAAAAAACCGATTAGAGAGAAGCCTTGATGATATTCTCAACACCCTCAAGCTAATTGCCAGTTACTAGAATATCGTCAACATAGACCAGCTTATACATAGTGGAGCTAAAATTGTGTAAGATAAATAGTGAAGAGTTAGATTATGATTTAATAAAACCCAAAGTAAAAAGATAATTTTTGAGTTCTGTGTTTCATGCACGAGGAATTTATTTAGGACCATATATTATTTTCTGAAGATGACAGATATAGTTGGATGTTCAGAATCTTCAAATATTGGTGGTTGTCGCATACAAACTTTTTTAGTAAATTGACCTTAAAAGAAAGCATTGTTAACATAATATATTTTTAAGCATAAGACAAAATATATAATTATATAAATAAAATAATAATAAATTGAACAACTATAATATGATTGATTTTAATATAAAATAATGCATAAAATTTTTAAGTGAATATTTTTTTAAAAAAGTTTGAAATATTAAATAGAATTAAATATTATAAAATAATAAATATTTGAACTTTTCTCAATTTTTAATTATTTAGTAAAAAAAATATTATTAGACATGAATATAATTGCAATATCTTTGAATTATTTATTAATTTTATAAATGTTAAATTATTTAATTTTTTCCTATGCCCTTAATGGTTAATTTATATTTTCATTATAAGTCATTTCACTGCTATCTTTATAATTAAATTCAAACACATCTCACCATTAATTTTAATCTCGTTAATATAATAGTTAATCTCACTGTTATAATAACTAATTTTCTTACCATTGTTGTTTTTAGTATCAACTATGCTTGTAGCGACGTAAAAATTTTAGCTTAGCTTGGTCGCTAATTGTGGCGATTTATTGAAAAAAGTTTAAATTTTGACGTTTGATTTTTGAAATAAACAGGGAGTCGCCACCGATCCTTTTTCCTAGGTGTGCTCGGACACCTATTAGATCTCTTATTAAAACAAATAAAAGGCTAAGTTTAGGTCTACGTTGAAATCCAGAGAAAATTTAGGGTTCGGGAGTCGGTTACGCGCGAGAAAGGTATTAGCACCCTCGCGACGCCCAAAATTGGTATCTTATTAAACACATGTTGTCTTGATTTTCAAAATACGAATTCAATTTGACATTTAAGTGTGATCCGATTGAAGGAAATGAGAAGTTGCAAGTTTTGTTTTTTAGAAGGACGTCCCGTTTTTAACACGAGCCGATTAATTTCACCCAACATAGCGATGAAATCAATGACTTAATGTTAAAATCGGTACATTGCCTTATTCTTAAAATTAAAATGTAAAAAGTTTTTAAAATGATAGTAAAAAATCCAAGAATATTATTGTCAAAAAAATGTGAATAATGATGTGAATAATAAAATATATAAAATATAAAATATTAAAATATCAAAATATTAGAATAATAATTAATATTGACAAATAAAAAATAAAATAGAAATAAAAAAATGTACATAATATATATATTAGAAATAATAATGATGTTTAAAAATCAATACTATTAATAATACTACATCAATATGTACATATATAAAAAATAAATACGTGATAATATTAAAAATATGTACATAATATAGTGTTAAAATACATACATAATATAGTTAAGATATATACATAAGATAACATGTAAAAAAAATATATATATATATAAATAATATAATATTAAAGATATATACATAAAATAGTATACAATATATATACGTAATATAGAATTTAAAATATACCTAATATATTAAAAGAATATATATAATATAATATTCAGAAATATAATAATAACAAAAAAGGAGAGAGAGGGAGAGGGTGGATGATTTTCGGCCACAAGGTCGCCCATCGTCCGGTCACCGGACCGCCGCCGGCGCCACCGTACACGACAGCCGGACCTCAAAAAACTTTTTCGGTAAAAATGGGTAAGCTTCCTCCTTTTATTTTTTTTACTTTCGTATAAAAGAAACAAAATAAGATTGAAAGGAAAACAATAAGTAAACAAAGAACTTAAAATGAGAATAGACAAAGAAACCTCTTTTGCTTTGATCTTTGATTAATCTTCAAAAAAACTAGCTTCTCCAAAAACTAGTCTTCACAATAACTCTTCTCCTTATTTACTTTAAAAAGAAACCTCTCCAAAATCCTTTACAATAACTTTCTCTCCCAAAAACTCTCCCAAAAAAAAATCCCCCCATATACAAAATATGAGAAGGCTTATATAGCCATTTACAAAATATTTTTTTATTGTTTATGTCTTCATTTGTAGGTACAAGTGGTGGTGGAGCAAGTGTGGTTAGATGAGTAGGTAATGGAGCAAGTGTGGCTAGTGGATTTGGGGGTGGAAAAGGTGTGGCTAGTGGAGTTGGTGGTGGAAAAAGAGTGGCTAGTGGAGTTGGTGGTGGAAAAAGGAGTGGCTAGTGGAGTTGGTGGTGGAAAAGGTGTGGCTAGTGGAGTTGGTGGTGGAAAAGGTGTGGCTAGTTGAGAAAAGTTTAAGTTGTGGGCTAGGTTTTTTATTTTGATTTGGGCTTAGGGTTTGGGCCATTGGGGTTTTGATGTAAATTGGGCTTTGGGTAGTTAAGATTTTGGGTTTTGGGTTTAATTTTGGTGGGTTAGGTAAGGCTAAATTGGGTTTTGATGTGAATGGGCTAAAATTGGCCTACAACAACTGCCCCTCTTTGCTTATTATCGTGTAACGAGAATAGAGCAAAGATATAAAGAAAGGCCAATTTTGCCCAGTCTTGCTAAGTATGGACTTCTTTGGTGCTCTTCTCATCCAAGTAGTCTCTTTCCAGTCCATCGCATCTTGTAGCTTTAGTTCAATCCACTGCAAATTCGGAGATATGCCTTGTAGCTTCAATCTGTTCCAATGTAATTCAATATGCTCTTCTATCGCTTCAGTGAGATAAGGTTTTGGGTCTTCTCTTCTGCCACTTTAGAAAGGCAAGATCTGATATCCTCGATCAACTCCACTGTAACTTCAGGGAGACAAAATCTGGTGTCTTCAATCAGCTCTAATATTGATTCTTTACTCGGCATGTGATCCTGAGCTCAACTCATTTCTCGCAATATGAATTGACTCCGTAAAACTAGACATTAAAAACAGAAATTGAAAATAGCTCAGCACGTGAGTCAAGGCTCAACTCACATCTCGCAATATGAGTTGATTTTTGAAAAATATAAATTGAAAAAAAATAGAAATTGAAAAGCAGAAATTAAAAAGACCTCAGCATGTGAGCCGAGGCTCAACTCACCTCTCGCAATATGAGTTAATTTTTGACAAACAGAAATTGAAATTACCTCAGCGTGTCCCGAGGCTCAACTCTTCTTTCCCAATATGAGTTGATTTTTGGAAAACAGAAATTTAAAAATACCTCAGCGTGTCCTGAGGCTCAACTCACCTCTCGCAATATGAGTTGATTTTTTTTTACGAACAGAAATTGAAGAACAGAAATTGAAAAGACCTCAGCATGTGAGCCGAGGCTCAACTCACCTCTCGCAATATGAGTTGATTTTTGACAAACAGAAATTAAAAGGCTTAACTCACTTCTCGCAACATGAGTTGATTTTTGAAACAACAAAAATTAAGAATACCTCAGCGTGACCTGAGGCTCAACTCACCTCTCGCAATATGAGCTGAATTTGAAAAAGTAGAAATTAAAAGGTTCAACCCACCTCTCGCAATATGAGTTGATTCTTGACAAACAGAAATTGAAATTACCTCATCGTGTCCTGAGGCTCAACTCATCTCTCGCAATATGAGTTGATTTTTTGAAAAACAAAAATTTAAAAATACCTCAGCGTGTCTTGAGGCTCAACTCACCTCTCGCAATATGAGTTGATTTTTTTTTACGAACAGAAATTGAAGAACAGAAATTGAAAAGACCTCAGCATGTGAGCCGAGGCTCAACTCACCTCTCGCAATATGAGTTAATTTTTGACAAACAGAAATTGAAATTACCTCAGCGTGTCCCGAGGCTCAACTCACCTTTCGCAATATGAGTTGATTTTTGAAAAACAGAAATTTAAAAATACCTCAGCGTGTCCTGAGGCTCAACTCACCTCTCGCAATATGAGTTGATTTTTTTTTACGAACAGAAATTGAAGAACAGAAATTGAAAAGACCTCAGCATGTGAGCCGAGGCTCAACTCACCTCTCGCAATATGAGTTGATTTTTGACAAACAGAAATTGAGATTACCTCAGCGTGTCTTGAGGCTCAACTCACCTCTCGCAATATGAGTTGATTTTTGACAAACAGAAATTGAAATTACCTCAGCGTGTCCTGAGGCTCAACTCACCTCTAGCAATATGAGTTGATTTTGAAAAACAAAAATTAAAAGTATCTCAACGTGTCTTGAGGCTCAACTCATCCCTCGCAATATGAGTTGATTTTCCTTGAAAAGCATGAATTAAAAACATCAAAATACCCAAAACCTGTCCTTTGGTAGAACTCGGGTGTCTTTTCCTTTGATTCAGTGCGACTCTCATTCAAGATTTCTTGCTCTGCTGGAGTACCTGTATATGATATGTATGATGTTATCATGATATGCACATGTTTGTCTTAAATGCTTTTATGCCTACATGATTATGCAGTGCTCCTTAAGCATGTTTGTCGTATGTCCATTTAGCCACGGTTGTTGAGGATCTGTGTTCATTGCTTTGATTCTCGACTTTCTCTTCAGGCCTTATACCTGCCTTCAAGCTTCACGAGTAATCGACGTTCCTCAGATATCACTCTTCTGCCCCCGATTGAACTTTGTTCTTACTTTGAGACTCTTGTGCTTATCAAATTTTCATCCAGGTAATGCTTAACATTTCTTTTGTTTAGAGTATGTCATTTCTCCATTTATCATGTAAATAAACACATAATGAGATGCATGAAAAAGGTCAGGTATGGAAAAAATGATATTTCATATTCATCTATTTCAAATGTGGCAAATAAAGCAAGTTAACCAATGAGAGTAAAAAATGTCAAAAAGAAAGAAAGGATCGTATTCAACGGATACAAATACTTTAGATATTCGACACATGAACTCTTCCACGTTCCTCAATCAAGAATCTTTTCGAGTCTGGCTCTTTGCGTAGAAGATTTCGAGCTTTCAGAAATGCTTCAAATACTGTAGTCTCACTGTTTGACCCGCTGTTAAAACGCCACGCTCTTTAAGCCAGGTTTACCTCATTAGGACGCCCTCTCGGGTTTTTATCCTAATCTTTTGTACTAATCAAGACGCCCTTTTCGGGTTTTCGCCTTGATCCCTTTTTTTTTTAAGATGCCCTTTTCGGGTTTTCATCTTAAGCATAATATTTCTTCACAGCATCTGAGTTCACTGGATTCGACAACACTTTCCCATCCATCTCAGTAATGATCAAAGCTCCTCCTGAGAATGCCTTCTTTATGACATATGGTCCTTCCCAATTTGGTGCCCATTTTCCTCGCATGTCTTTTTGTATTGGGAGAATTTTCCTCAGCATGAGTTCTCCTTCATGGAATTCTCTTGGCCGTACCTTCTTGTCATGGGCTGTGATCATTCTTTTCTAGTACATTTGTCCATGACAAATTGCCCTGAGACGCTTTTCTTCAATGAGGTTCAGTTGATCATATCGAGCTTGTACCCATTCTGCTTCTTCTAACTTTGATTCCATTAAGACTCGCAGAGAGAGGATCTCAACCTCAATAGGTAGCACAGCTTCCATTCCATAAACCAGAGAGAAAGGAGTTGCTCCTGTAAATGTTCGCACAGATGTGTGATATGCATACAAAGCAAATGGTAGTTTCTCGTGCCAATCTTTATATGTCTCAGTCATTTTCCCAATATCCTCTTAATATTTTTGTTGGCTGCTTCCACAGCCCCGTTCATCTTTAGGCGATAGGGCGAGGAGCTATGATGCTTTATTTGGAATTGCTTGCACACTTCTTCCATCATCTTATTGTTCAGATTCATGGCATTATCTGAAATGATTCTTTCAGGCAAACCATATCGGCAAATGATTTTCTTTTTCAAAAACTTGCACACTGCAGTCTTCGTCACATTGGCAAACGAAGCGGCTTCAATCCATTTTGTGAAGTAATCGATAACCACAAAAATGAATTGATGTCCATTTGAAGCTTTTAGAGAAATTGGCCTTATGACATCCATGCCCTACATAGAAAAAGGCCACGGAGAAGTCATAACATGAAGGGGTGAAGGGGCTACATGAATTTTATCGCCGTAGATTTGACATTTGTGGCATTTTCTGGCAAAATTGATGCAGTCACTTTCTATTGTCAGCCAATAATAATCGAGTCTCATGATCTTTCTGGCCATATTGAAACCATTGGCATGCGTTCTGCAAATTCCCTCATGGACCACTTCAAGTATTTTTCTGGCTTCAACATCATCCACACATCTCAAAAGCATCTGATCCTTTCCTCTTTTATACAGGATATCCCCATCAAGAACAAATCCTGCTGCCATTCTTCTAATTGTTCTTTTATCGTTCTCATTCGCTTGTTCGGGATACCTTTGATTCTTGATATATTCTAAGATATCATGGAACCAAGGCCGTCCGTCTACTTCTTTCTCAATGCTACAATAGTGTGCAGGGACCTCGTATATGCTCATTTTGAGGGGCATTATTTTTGTTTCTCTACTTACTTTGAACATTGAAGCCAAAGTGGCCAGGGCATCAGCCAGTTGGTTCTCTTCTCATGGGAAGTAATGAAAAGTTATTTCTTTGAATTCCTTGATCAATCCAGCCACTAAATCGCTGTACTTAATCAATTTTGAGTCCCTCACTTCCCACTCTCCACGGATTTGGTAAATTACTAGGGCTGAGTCCCCGTACACCTCCAAGATCTCGATGTTTCGTTCGATAGCTGCACGAAGCCCCATGATACAGGCCTCATATTCTGCGATATTATTGGTACAAAAGAAGTTCAGTCTTGCAGTGAACAGATAATGATTCCCGTCTGGTGATACCAGGATTGCTCCAATTCTATGCCTTAAAGCATTTGATGCACCATCAAAGCACATTTTCCATGACTTCTCTTTTGATTACTCAGATTCTATTTTTGTGATGCACATTAAGTCTTCGTCTGGAAAATCGAATCTTAAAGGCTCATATTCCTCTGTCGTTCGAGTTGCTAAAAAATCAGCTATTGCGCTCCCTTTTATCGACTTCTGACTTACATAGGCAATGTCATATTCCGAAAGGAGGATCTGCCATCGTGCCATTCTTCCTGATAGTGCAGGCGATTCCATCATGTATTTTATTGGGTCCAGCTTTGAAATTAGCCATGTCGTGTGATACAACATATATTGTCTGAGTCTCCGAGCTACCCAAACCAGAGCGCAACAATATTTCCCAATGGACGAATATTTTGCCTCATATTCAGTGAATTTTTTGCTGAGGTAGTAGATCACTTTTTCTTTCTTTCCTGACTCGTCGTGTTGCCCCAGTATGCAACCCATTTAACTTTCGAACACAGTCAAATACAATATCAATGGTCTTCCAGGAGTTGGCGGTACTAGCACTGGAGGACTGGACAAATATTGGTTTATCTTATCAAAGGCCACCTGGCATTCCTCGTTCCATTCTCCCGGGTTATGTTTTCGAAGAAGCCGAAAGATTGGGTCGCATTGGTTGGTAAGTTGAGTGATAAACCGGGCGATGTATTTTAATCTCCCTAAAAATCCTCTAACTTCCTTTTGCGTGCGCGGAGGTGGTAATTCTTGGATGGCTTTTATTTTATCTGGATCAACTTCAATACCTCTTTCACTGACAATGAATCCTAGCAACTTTCCCGAGGTAGCCCCAAATGTACATTTGGCTGGATTAAGCTTTAGCTGCAACTTTCTCAGCCTTTCGAACAATTTCTTAAGGTTCACTACATGCTCTTCTTCCCCTCGAGATTTAGCAATCATATCATCGACATAGACCTCTATTTCTTTATGCATCATATCATGGAATAACGTCACCATAGCCCTCTGATATGTTGCCCCTGCATTCTTTAACCCAAAAAGCATCACCTTGTAGCAGAATGTTCCCCACATCGTTATGAAGATAGTTTTCTCCGTATCTTCCGAGGCCATTTTGATCTGATTGTACCCCGAGAATCCATCCATGAAAGAAAACAATGAATGTTTTGCTGTGTTGTCCACCAACGTGTCAATATGTGGCAAGGGAAAATTATCTTTTGGGCTTGCTCGATTCAGGTCACGATAATCCACGCACATTTGTACTTTGCCATCTTTCTTTGGTACCGGGACTATGTTAGCCAACCATTCTGGATATTTGGAGGCTTGTAGGAAGCCAGCATCAAATTGCTTCTTGATTTCCTCTTTTATTTTCAACAGCATTTCGGGTCACATCCGTCTTAATTTTTGCTGGATGGGCTTGCATTCTGGCTTTAATGGGAGCTTATGGACCACTAAATCTTCATCTAGCCCTGGCATGTCCTGGTATGACCATACGAAAACATCTTTGTATTCGCGGAGTAAAATGATCAAACTATGTCTGGTACTCTCTGAAATAGAAGTCCCAATCTTCACTTCTTGTTTCTTCTCTTCAGTGCCCAAATTTATTGTTTCCACAGATTCTTCATGAGGCAAAATCTGTTTATTAGGCAAAATCTGTTTATTCTCTTGTTCCACCATTCTTAACAATTCAGGAGACGAGACATAATCTTCAGCATTTTCTTCGGCTTCAAATTCTCCTAAGCAAACAACCTTCTCAAAATCAATTTCAAGATTCGTAACGGGCTTATTCATGTCGTCAATATCTGAGCACCTGAAAGTTGAATGGAAAAGGAAGCTATAGAGGGGCATCCAAGTATTGGAATCAACAAAGAAATGTCATGTCATGGCAATGAGGCAAATGTGAGTATAGGCTATGAAATGAGAAAATGATTATGAAATTAGCGATAATGCGAAAAAAATCGTGACAAAATGCATCTTTATTGATATTTATTTAAATGATAAAGAGCGAATGCAAACTCTTACAAAAGAATTCTATTATATCTAAGGACATAACAGAATGTTAACGTTTGAGCATTACTCTGAAGACTTATAAACTACAAGAAGATCCTCGGCAGTCCAATTGTTCAACATGAAACCCGGGGGACAAGGGCGTATCTTTGAGACGCCTTTACTCGCGTCAGCTCCTTTATCAATGACATTTATACTGATATTCTAAAAACCCTTTTCAATTAACCATAACGTGTTTCGTGGACCATCTTGTTCAGGGTACATCATTCCCGCAGATGTAAATGTTTTTGACAAAGGAGGGTACTCTATTGGTTCTCATTCTGGTTCTTGGCCCAAAGTTCTTGCAATCCTTCTTTCCTGATCTTTTTTCCACTGTCTTCTTCTTTAACGCATGTCAAGCTGGAACCCCAAACCATATCGGGCCCTGTGGTGCACTGGCTTTAAAGCCCTGACTATTCCTTGCAGATATGTCCCTAAACCTCTTCTTGCTCGAGCTCCCCTTCCTACGGTCAATTTGACACCCATTCTAGTATTTCTCGACAGTTTTGGCATCAGAATTCTGTTTTCCTCAACAATAAAAGTGGCATTGACGAATTCAAGGGATCGGAAGGAACATTCCAATGCGTCTTTGTTCACTTCCAAGTACGGTGCATCGGCAGAGACAGATGCGACAATGTCTTCTTCTCCCTCGACAGTGACCAAACAACCGTCCATGATAAATTTCACCTTTTGATGTAGGGATGATGGGACTGTTCCAGCAGAATGGATCCAGGGTCTTCCCAAAAGGCAGTTATAAGAGGGTGTAATGTCCATGACTTAGAACTCGACATCAAAAATTTAAGGGCCCACTTCCAAAGGGATTTTGATCTTTCCCATGACTTCGCGCCTCGTTCCGTCGAATGCCCTTACCGTGGAATGACAGGGCCTTAAGTAGGACAAATCCATCGGTATTCTGGAAAGCATGGCTAATGGCATAACATTTAACGCTGACCCATTATCGATGAGTACGTTCGGTATTATGTAACCCTTGCAGCGTGTCGTGATATGTAGCGCTTTCACCAAGCCCCTACCATTTGGCGGTATCTCATCATTACTAAAAGAGATGAAATTGTCCGCATTTAGATTATTTACCCACCTATCAAGCTTCTCAACGGATATGTTGTTGGCCACATAAGCTTGATTTAACACATTCAATAAAGTATTCCGGTGTGGCTCTGAATTTAACAGTAGAGATAAAACTGAGATTCGTACTGGCTGCTTACTCAATTGTTCCACCACACTATACTCGCTGTGCTTGATAAATTTCAAGAATTCCTGAGCTTCTTCCTCATTCACAGGCTTTTTGGTTTCTTGCACGGGTGGAATTTCTTGCTCGACTTCTACTTCGTGCATCACTGCTTTCCCTTTTTGCTTCCAATCGCTATTCTTTTTTACTGGTTCGACTTCTTTAGAATAACAACGCCCACTGCGGGTAAAATGACCTACTTCCCCAATGTCTTCAGTTGTGGCTTCGGGCTTTTCCCCTTCAGGTGCGATGATATTGACATTGTACTTCCACGGTACTGCTTTATTGTCCTTATAAGGGAAAGGTGATTGTACTTCGATTATCATTTTTGGCTTCACCGGCTCTTTCTTCGCGTCATAATAAATTATTAACGGTCGGTCGGCGCTATATAGGAAACCCGATGATTGATTGTCGAAGCGCATATTTCTCCTCTATCGGCCTCCTCGCTTTTATGAAAGATCCCAATCTCCTTGTTATCCATCATACTTTGCAGTAATCCTCTGAACTCGTCGCAGGACTGAATGTCGTGCCCTTCAATGCCATGGAACTCACAAAAACTGTGACCTTTTGCATCTTTTCCTTCGAATACTCCGTCAAGACGATAAAGTAACTCTTTTTCAACTAGTACCTCCCAGATTTTCTGCAGAGGTGTTCTTATTTCAGAAACCCATCTTCTACTTTGTCGTTCATTTTCCTCTCCTACTACGCTCACATTCCCTTCGGTGTGGTTTGGGAATGGGTTCCCAGTTGCATTACTGGCACTATCGAATCGTAGGATACCTGCATCAATGAGTCCTTGAACTCTTATCTTAAAGGCTAGGCAGTTTTTTGTGGAATGTCCCTGGTTTCCCGTATGGTATGCACAACTAGCGAATTGTATGTTTTAACCTCAGCGAACGAGTATGGAATATGCAATGAATGAATGAATGCATGAATGTCAAATGACTGTTAGTCATGAAAGAAATGCAAGAAATTGGTGTTAATTTCAAGATAGCCCCTATTTAGGCATTTCCTTAATCAAAAGAGTCTATTACACAATGTTTCAGTCACTCGTGTAATTGACTCCTCTATCAGAAACCCCTTTTTGGCAACCAATCTCTAATCAACCCTTTCCTAACAAGATGTATATGATGCATGATGAAAAATAGAAATACAGACAAACAACATTGGTTAGCAAAACACATATGATCAGAGAAAAATTGTGGAAAATCTAACAAATTAAGCTACTTGGTCCAATGGACTCGATTCCTTTGCATAGAAAGCGAAAGTGCAAAAGGTAAAAGGCGTTCCTCCCGTGCACTTATTTTGGTGACTACTAAACGGATGGAGGTTCAGCATGGCTCTAGTTAGGTGGCTCGTATGGTTCATTATATGCGGTTTTGATTCTAGATAGGTACTCGAATTGCCCGTACTATCATCTACTAAGATTAACACGGAGCCTCGGTCATAGCCTATCACAGGCTCACGAGTTCAATTCGAGGGGTTACATTTACTTATGCCTATGCGGAGGGACAAGTTAACTCACGAAAGCATAAATCATATATAACCCGAAAGTATTCACTAGCCTGTGCGGAGGGACGAGTTAACTCACGAAGGCGTAGCGTTTACTTTCACTTAAACGGACGGAGCCCGGGTAGAGAGCTCATGTTATGCGAAAATGTAAGTGCACGATGTGTGGGGAACAACTCATAAACCTTTACGTTTCACTTAAAGAAACTAAACCAAAATTAAAACCATAAAAATTAAAACTGAAAACAACCAAATAAGCAAGTTAGAAGAAATATTTACAGCACGATACAAATGCATGAATTTTGAAAACGAGATTTTCGGATCACGACCAAATATTTACTTTGAACAAGGAAATTTGAAAATTTTGACAAAACGTGTTTAATTCCAGACACGACTCTCAAAAAGGCTTTCCCCAGTGGAGTCGCCAGCTGTAGCGACGTAAAAATTTTTTTAGCTTAGCTTGGTCGCTAATTGTGGCGATTTATTGAAAAAAGTTTGAAATTTGACGTTTGATTTTTGAAATAAACAGGGAGTCGCCACCGATCCTTTTTCCTAGGTGTGATCGGACACCTATTAGATCTCTTATTAAAACAAATAAATGGCTAAGTTTAGGTCTACGTTGAAATCCAGAGAAAATTTAGGGTTCGGGAGTCGGTTACGCGCGAGGAAGGTATTAGCACCCTTGCGACGCCCAAAATTGGTATCTTATTAAACACATGTTGTCTTGATTTTCAAAAATACGAATTCAATTTGACATTTAAGTGTGATCCGATTGAAGGAAATGAGAAGTTGCAAGTTTTGTTTTTTAGAAGGACGTCCCGTTTTTAACACGAGCCGATTAATTTCACCCAACATAGCGATGAAATCAATGACTTAATGTTAAAATCGGTACATTGCCTTATTCTTAAAATTAAAATGTAAAAAGTTTTTAAAATGATAGTAAAAAAAATCCAAGAATATTATTGTAAAAAAATGTGAATAATGATGTGAATAATAAAATATATAAAATATAAAATATTAAAATATCAAAATATTAGAATAATAATAATTAATATTGACAAATAAAAATAAAATAGAAATAAAAAAAATGTACATAATATATATATTAGAAATAATAATGATGTTTAAAAATCAATACTATTAATAATACTACATCAATATGTACATATATAAAAAAATAAATACGTGATAATATTAAAAATATGTACATAATATAGTGTTAAAAATACATACATAATATAGTTAAGATATATACATAAGATAACATGTAAAAATATATATATATAAATAATATAATATTAAAGATATATACATAAAATAGTATACAATATATATACGTAATATAGAATTTAAAATATACCTAATATATTAAAAGAATATATATAATATAATATTCAGAAATATAATAATAACAAAAAAGGAGAGAGAGGGAGAGGGTGGATGATTTTCGGCCACAAGGTCGGCCATCGTCCGGTCACCGGACCGCCGCCGGCGCCACCGTACACGACAGCCGGACCTCAAAAAAACTTTTTCGGTAAAAATGGGTAAGCTTCCTCCTTTTATTTTTTTTACTTTCGTATAAAAGAAACAAAATAAGATTGAAAGGAAAACAATAAGTAAACAATGAACTTAAAATGAGAATAGACAAAGAAACCTCTTTTGCTTTGATCTTTGATTAATCTTCAAAAAAACTAGCTTCTCCAAAAACTAGCCTTCACAATAACTCTTCTCCTTAATTACTTTAAAAAGAAACCTCTCCAAAAATCCTTTACAATAACTTTCTCTCCCAAAAACTCTCAAAAAAAAAAAAATCCCCCCATATACAAAATATGAGAAGGCTTATATAGCCATTTACAAAATATTTTTTTTATTGTTTATGTCTTCATTTGTAGGTACAAGTGGTGGTGGAGCAAGTGTGGTTAGATGAGTAGGTAATGGAGCAAGTGTGGCTAGTGGATTTGGTGGTGGAAAAGGTGTGGCTAGTGGAGTTGGTGGTGGAAAAGGTGTGGCTAGTTGAGAAAAGTTTAAGTTGTGGGCTAGGTTTTTTATTTTGATTTAGGCTTAGGGTTTGGGCCATTGGGGTTTTGATGTAAATTGGGCTTTGGGTAGTTAAGATTTTAGGTTTTGGGTTTAATTTTGGTGGGTTAGGTAAGGCTAAATTGGGTTTTGATGTAAATGGGCTAAAATTAGCCTACAACAATGCTAATCAGACTCTCCATCCAAATGAAAATGTAATTATTACAACTACTGAATAAGGCAAGAACTATTGAAGTCTAGATATGTGCTTTGGTGTTAGGTGCAACAACTATTCTGCCATGACATCCTGTCTTGAAATAATATAGTCAAGTAGCCTAACTATGCACTCGTGATTCATGAAAAAAGAGATCCAAGGTTCATATTTTGTGTGAAAAATGGCAGTTCTGCCTTTATGTGTACTGCTCCCCAAATTACTGGACAGCAATAGGCTTGCTAGGTGTTTTGCATGATCCAGGTAGTTGGGTTTGGATTCGGCTTTTCTGTTTACAGCTTCTGGGATTTGGGTTGGTTTTTTTTTTTTTTTTTTTTTTTTGTGTTACGATTTGTAGGCATGATGGGTATCTCTAGGCAGACATTAGAAAGGACCATCTCTGATGAAAATTACTAAGCAATGATGAGGTTGACCAGCTGGTTCTTTTGCTACCAAATTCCCAGAATTTTCAAGACACCAACTCCGTTGTTAGCATAGCTGTAGGGTTTTTGAATGTGAATCCAGAGAGACAAACGGACGTGGGTGGGATTGTGTTTTTGATCAAATTGTGAAACGTGCATTTTGGTGGGGAATTACTTACTATCCTCCATTATTTCACAGGAATGAGCTCTCTGCAGTTGCACTTCACTTCATCCCCACCACCAAATCCTTATAACCATAGCACAAGCCGAATAGATGTGCAAATATTCAGTGATTTTTCTATCCATTACCTTTCTAAATTACTTGTATTACAACTAAACGATCATTTTAAATGATGAGAAATAAATTCATTTTTTATCATTACTAATTTTATTATCGGGTGTTCAGAATATTCTAATTTGTTATTTTAAATTTACAAGATTATGTAATTTACTTTTTTTAAATATTAGTTATTTGAATAGATTTTCCTTTTTAAATTTTTAAAAATATTTTCATTGTTTAAAAACTTCAAAATTAAATCATAATAAAAATTTTATTTTCTAATCATAAGTGTCCTCGTCCATTTTATAGTCTAAGCATAATCTTGTTCGGGTTAGGAGCCATATCTAGATAAAATCATCCCAATAATGAATCTTATAAATTTTTTTAATATAGTCTCTCTCCTCTAATTAAAGTTGATTTTTTTTTCAAAATCTTCAAACTTTGAATTCCATTTTTTAAATATTTTAATTAATTAAATTGTATTTAAAAAAATTACTTTATTCAAAGTTTCTAAATTCATTTTCTTTTCAAAATTTTATCATTAATAAATTTAAAATCATAAGAAATCAAAGTTAAAAATTATTGATGAATAAAAATCAAAATATGAAAAATTAATAATAAAAAAATTAATCGGTGCATTAGACAAGAAAACTAATGTGTAATTATTTTAGGCTAGCTTGTATATTCATTTTCCCACTTCGGGATTTAAATTTCATTTTATTATAATTTAGTACTTAAAGTATCAATTTTTTAAATTTTTGATCCATTTTATAATAACAGTTAAAAAATTTTGTTAGGCCACTTTGGCCAATAGAAAATTGTCACGTGGCAATTAAATTTATTTAAAATAAAATTTAAGATTAAATTTAAAAAATTATAATATTAAGTATTAAAAAAATTGACTTTGACCAGCATTGACCTATCACGTGGCACTATTAGAGTAGACCATATGTCTCGTTTATTTTATTTTATTAATATGATATATATTATATTGATTAAAATATATAAAAAAATCATATAGTATATATAAAAAATTTAAAAAGCTTTAAAAAAATATAAAGTTATAAAATTTAAAAAAGTCAAAATAATGTATAACAATTAAAAAAGTATTTAAATTTCAAGTAATTGAAAAAAAAAACCCTTGAAACTTAAATACCTTTTTAGAATTTTCTAAAAAAAATATTTTAAACTTTTTTAAATATTGGTTACATTTTTTAACAATTCTGTTTACAGTTTTTGTAATAATATTATTAATTTCAAGTAATTTATTTTCAATTATCGTATTTTTTAAAATTTATTTTTATAAAGTTTTTATAACATTTTTCTAGATTTTATATATCTATTTTTATTTTTCATATTTTTTAATGTGTATATATATTTAATAAAATATTATTTGTTTTTTTTAATAAAGCCATCATATGATGTGATTAGCTATTATATTGTTTTTAACATCTTTCAAAAAAATAGACTAAAAAAATATAATAGAGGCATATTTTAGATATTAAATTGAAAAGTAATTAATACTTTTAAGTAGTAAGGGAAAAAAATGTTTAGATACTAAAATAAAAAAATAAGTATATTTCAAAAGTTAAATTTGGTAATTAATTGGTAGAAGTAAATATTTTATTGCGATTCTGAATTATTGGTTAGTGTTGGGCGCTATTCTTTTTTTTTCTGTTAAACAGGATTTTAACTGATGGAGGTAATTGCGGGAATGAAATGGATAAGGTCAAAATACACACGTAATTCATATAAACAATTTTAGTTTTATATTTAAAGAGTTAAATTTTAAATATAAAAATTAGATTACAAATTTCATTTAATTTATTAAATTTTTTTTAAAATATATATTTTTAGTGAACTATAAGATAAAGTAAACTAACAATAATGCATTCGAAGTCAAATTATATTTGTGGGTGATAAACAGAAAAAGGAAATTGTAAAAATAAATAACGGAATATCTAAAACAGACAATACCCTGTAGCTCTGAGATTTTACAGAGTCAACCTTTGCTATTGAATGGATTATTTTTCTAAATACAACATGAAGAATCCAGGATTTGAAAATATCAGATTCAAGAATTGCTCCGCTGCACCAACAATACTGTTGGTATGCTTTTTGGTTTACTGGGTTTTTGTTGGAATTTAAAATACCCATTCTCAGTATCTGCAGCACAGGGTTTTTTGGGTTTTCCATTTTTTAAGTTGTCTTTTTCACAGTGAAACTCACCCTGCATTTGATCATTTTCACAATAAACAGATTGTTTTTTACCTTCTATTTATTATTATATCTTTGGTTTTCATATATTTCTCATTTCTGACACAACTTCTGTTGCCTCATTCGTTCATCTATAGGTCAGCAATTCTCAAGAGACTAATTCTTGAATCCTGGAGCAAATCAGTATTTAATTCCTCTCATTCTCCACTGGGGGGCTTCTTCATTTTTACTCGGCTTGATCTCTGGTTAGCTCTCTTGTCTTTTATTCCCCAGAATTTTACACCTGTTAGTGAAACCCAGTAACGTAATCACCCAATAACTATGGTTGAAAATCCATGGATTCTGGTTATTCTAATTAGGCAGTGCTGTTAATTCACTTCTTTTTTAGTCGTGGATTGAGACAAGCCTAGATGACTGTACATGAAGCTAGCAACAGCTCCGAGTGGAGTAGAGAGCAAGATAAGGCATTTGAGAATGCCCTTGCAACATATCCTGAGGACACCTCATATCGGTGGGAGAAAATCGCGGCTGATGTGCGTGGTAAAACTTTGGAAGAGATTAAACAACACTATGAGCTTTTAGAGGATGATGTTAACCGGATTGAGTCTGGTTGTGTGCCTTTACCTGCATATAGTTCTTCTGAGGGTTCAACATGCCATGCTGGTGATGAAGTAACTAGCAAGAAAGGAAGCGACCATTTAGGGCATTTTAATAGTGAGTCAGATCATGGGAGTAAGAATTCAAGGTCAGACCAGGAACGTCGTAAGGGGATTGCTTGGACAGAGGATGAGCACAGGTGAATTAGATGCTCCCATTTTATTTTTAGTTTCTGTTTTCATTTAGATTGTTTTTATGTACCTTTAGAAGTATCTTGATTAAGTTTATTTTGCTTGCCGAACTTTAGTACTTAAGTGTTTTTTATGCTTTATAGTTATTAATTAGGTACATTTGTTATGTTTTGATTGTCTTGGAATCTCTTATCTTGTTCATGTTCAGAATCTTTGGTTTTTATTTGACAAAAATAATTGCTTTCCACTGTGAGTTACTATGAAGCTGTTGATTTTTGTTGAAGGTCAATAGATGAATAATGTGTCTTTAAATTATGTGAAATAACGGAAGAGAACAGAGAATTTCAATGTTATGACATGGAATAGATTTCTTGCCAGTGCTTGTTCAGTCTCTGTCCAGAAAACTTGTACCCCGAAAAGAATAGTTACACAATCTTTAAATGTGACCCGTATAACACTCGTGGCCTTTATCTGTGGATAAACCTTTTAACCTTGTCTAATGTGGGTTAATCTTTTTGAAGCCACCTTGATAGCCTTACTCTTGACCTAAAGCTGGCATTTTAGGTTTTGATTGCTTTAGGATGGTGTGTGCCTCTAATGTACAATTGTTGTTTTTAGTTTTTTGCATAGCAGTTTGGGTTCCATCATGAAAGTGCTTTGCAAATTTGATTCTGATATGGAAGGGAAGGGAAGGGAAGGGACAACTTGAGATGGGTTATTGTAGAGAAATAGCTTCTCATCAGGCTACATTATAAGAAAAGAACTTATGAAAATAATGCTCGTAACCTATGTGATTTGCTGCATCATGAAGTATCATGAATTGGTGCTTAGATTGTACAGCAAGTTTGCTTTGTTGGGTTAGTTTGATTCGCGCATTATGTTGGAAACCAAGCCTTTCCAAGTGAGAACTACGTTAGTCTGTGGTCAAATTTGCATCAAATTTAACGAATTAACTATTTAGGTTGTTTTTTTCTCTCCTATTTCGATTATACCACTTTCTAACTGAATTCTGCGTTAGACAAATTTTGGATATTTTACCTATATGAGCTGTCTCACTTCACAATATTTGGAAAGTTCACTGCCCATTTAGAATACCCATAACTAAGAGCAAGTAAAGATTAAATTCTGCCATTTTTTCTACCATATTAATTATAAGTTCCTCTAGATATTACAGATATTGGTTTGCTCCCCGTTCTCCATTAACTTTTCGAACTTTAGCATTATATTTTTTTTCTCATTTGATAGGATAAATTGTGTAAATTTATGTCAAATAACAGATGGACATATGGAGATGTGATTTAGGCAACTCGGCTACACATCCCTGGCATGTATACTAGGCCATGTTAAGAAACACATAATGTGTATCTTCACTAAACCATGTGAAACATGTAAAGCAACCTTTTCACTTCAACCTAGTGTGGCTTTTGAGGTTAGGCATGGCAGGGAATTTAAGAGTTCCTACTTTAAATTGCTTTTGGGCATTTAGAAAATAGTAAATGAGTTGAGATAGGGGTATGCTTTAGGCGTAAAACTTGGCATTAATAAATGGTTTATCATGGATACCTTATTCTATGCTTAGCATGTTGGTCGCTGAGCTTCCATTTTTCCCATTTGGTTCTTGATAAAAGTGTACTCGAAATAAAGGACAAATAATGACTTAACAGCCAGTTAAAGAGCCACTTGATTTATAAATCTATGTCAAGATTTTTTGTCCCGTTTTTTTCTTCTCTATTCTGTTTGTTGGTTTAATTAGAATGAGTATCTTTGAAAATAATGAACCAAAAAAAAAGAAGGTGAAAACTTCCATATATTGTTTAAATGACATGATAGGCTAAATAATTATTATTTCAGTATTAATTTGAACCAAATTTGTTAAGGGGGGCCTTACCGGATAGAATTTAGAAGTTTCTGTGACAAGTTTAGACAAATTGAAGTTTGATGAACTGAGCAGGAGAAAAGTAGTCTATATTTATATATACTGAAAAGGAAAAGGTGTAAATTTACTTATTACGTCACCATTTTATCATTTTCTCTTTCAACAACTTTGATTCCAAACTGGAGGGAGCTATACAGCATGCTTCCATGGGTTGAAACACTAGTAAAAAACTCAGCGACTTGAAATGAAATAATTGTTGAATTTCAGCTATAGTTATTTATTTGGTTAAATGTTCAATTCCTTGCTAAAGACATGACTTTCCTTGCAACATCTAATTAATTCCCATTTCCAAAATTAACTGTAACTTATTGATGTAGAGTCCTTAGTTTGATAATTCTGTTCTTGACATGTGAAGTAGCCTATTTGTTTTAACATTTACTATTACATTGTACATGTAAACTACTACTATGATGATTTTATTTTACCGTTCCTATGTGAGTTTTACATTAAGTAGATGTTTTGTCTGTGCTTAAGTTTTATCTTGTAATTACTTTTACTTTGTGTTGGGAAGTTTGGTATGCACTAGAAATAACTCAACCTAAAACATAGATATCTGATAGCATTAAAGATGCAAGGTTATTGTGATAATACTTGTACTTAACGTTTTGGTGTGTTTTTGTGCTTGGTAAATTTGGAAGTAAGTATTGAATGCTTTCCCTTTGGATGTATGATGGCTTGATTTTTTGTCTCAGTTGTAAAGCAACATCATCACAACAACAATTGACTGTGTTTAAATAATCAGAATATTTGTTCTCTGTTCAAAAGAAGACATGCTAAAAGGGTGTTAAGACTGTGGTTGTTGATGAAAACCCCTTCATGAAAAATATATTGGATGATTAATATAGCTGGGGGATATTTTCCGTTGAGAATGTTCAGTAACTGTTGCATGATATTAGATGCTAATTCTGAGAATAGTTGTAATCTTGTTTTAGAGAGGCAGCAATCAGATTTGGAAATCTAAAGGACATCTGGGGAAAAAAGAATCTTGTAGAAGAAAGGATAAATGTAGAAGTCAATTGTAACTGCTCCAGGTGGATATCTGATGTCAGCTTCTGTATATAATGAAGATTGGTGTTTGTCTTGATGCTAAAAGCTGTATGGTAAAGATAAGGAGTCTCCTGGAGCTTTATGTGCAACCTGCAAAATATGTTAGGAGTTTTTAAAGCATTGGGTAGATCACCTTGAAAGATTGCATACAATTAAAGCTTTTCTTATGGTCTACTTGTATTAACATGAGTGTTAGTGCTATTGTCATTCCTTCCACAACTCATGTATTTTTGCAGATTTCTCTGTTTGAAGCCTTGGCTTTTTAGCTTTATATGAAGTTTGTTATTGGGAAAGCAAAGTTAGGAGATCCTCCGGAAGATTCAGTAGATACATACTGAGAAATTATTTGGAAGAATTGGATAGGAAGAAAAAGGTAGGTTCCGTGCTTTATTTGCAATTAAAGTTGTTCCCCTTCTGGATTAATTGTCAAGAACAGCTAGGATTTCTGAAGGATGTTAAAAAGCATATATGGTGAATGTAGTTGACTGCTCCTTGAAGTGGCTCTATTAAGGTATGTTTGAAGGAGACGAATCTGAGTCATATTGGAATATATACTGTAATTTATATTTACTGAAAAAATTAGTAACATTTAAGAACACATTGATTTTCTTAGAAATGATAGTTGCCTAGGCTTGCATAACTCGAGTCACCTGTTGGCAGAGTTTGTCATTTTATCCAGCTGTATTTGCAGGCAGCTTGATATAACCTTGGGTCATATGTGAGGCTTTTGGAACATTGTGTTTGTCATCAGCATCTCTTATTTGCTCCCTCTCCTAATGATGTGTGATTTAGTGTTCTAGACTTCTGGTTGCCATAGTTTTGTGAAGTCGCAAATAATATTATGTTTCTGAAAAGTTCAACGGTTATGCTTCCTGCATCTTAAAGAAGGAAAAAGAAAGAAAAAAAAAAACAGAAAGAAACTTGTGTTCTCTTATTAAAAATTCTGTTTTAGTAATATGCTCGTTTAATCAAGAGACTTGATTTTTATTGAGTTTAGTTGAGGTGCTATGATTTTATTCATTTTTGTCATTTGAAATTTGCTTAATGAGGATCTTTTCTATGAATGTGAGATGTACTTTGATGTTGCATTTGACCAATAGGCTTGTCATATTATGATTTTATTGGTATGTTTAGTCACTGTATCTTTTTCTTTGTCCCTTGAAAAACAGGTTATTTCTTCTTGGTTTGGACAAATATGGGAAAGGTGACTGGCGAAGCATATCCCGGGACTTTGTGGTCACAAGAACGCCAACACAAGTTGCAAGTCACGCGCAAAAATATTTCATTCGCTTAAACTCCATTAACAAAGATAGGAGGCGATCTAGCATCCATGATATTACTAGCGTGGGCAATGGAGAGATTCTAGCGACCCAAGGACCAATCACTGGTGAACCGAATGGTGCAGCAACTGGATGTTCCTCCGCAAAATCAGCCAAACAACCCTCTCAGCATCCTGCTGCATCACCAGGTGTTGGCACGTATTCTTCTCCAACTATAGGGCAGCCAATAGGAGGGCCCCTTGTCTCAACAGTTGGCACGTCAGTTAATCTTCCTGCCCCGCCACATTTAGCTTATGGAGCAGTGGTTCCTAGTGCACCGATGAACATGGGTCCTGTCAAATACTCAATGCCTCATAAATCTGATCATAGGTGATGTGGTGTTTTGCCGCTAAATGTACAAAGGATAGCAGGCATGCTTGCTTGAGCCGACATGGGGTTTCTGGGTTTTCCATTTTAGCCGGAATAAGATTTTATTATTTGCAAGCACAGGTTGCGTCTGTCATTTGGTTTAATCTAAATAAGCCATAGGGAGAGAACTTCCATGTACCTGTATAGGCAACTGTGGAGAAAGAAAATGTTAAATATGGCAGATTTATGAATTGCTCATCATTTTCGCAAGAAAATGCTCAATATTATTTGAACCACGTTTTCATGATCATATAAGATTAGGGTTAGGGGTTAAACCGAAAAAACCAAGTCAACGGTTCAAAAGATTTATTTGATCGATTTTCGGTTATTAAAATTTTTAATTATAAATACTAAATGCTCAACCCAATATCTAAATAATCAATAACAACATGAAACTTAACCCAACTAAACTCAATTGTAATTAAAATATACCATAAGTCATTAGGCTCTTCAAATGATAAATGATTATGAATTACAGGTGAATATTTATCAATGATATTAATGTTGAAGTTGTTGGTTAATTTGATTAATTTTGTTACTTAGCTATTTATTCGATTTTATTATGTTTTTAATCGAATTCGAATTATTTTAGCTTCACTGAATATACATTATTTTGTGTATGATTATATTTATTTCTGTAGGTAGATTTTGACGGGATACATAATATATCAAAGGTTGTAAAGTATCCAACTCGGCAACTCAGCTTCAAAATCAACTTATTGCCTATTTTATATGTATATATATATGTGTATGTGTGTTTTGGTCATATGACATATACCTAGGTTGGTTTTAGATTATTGTTTAAGTTAGTGATTTGATACTTTTGGTAACATGATTTATAATATTTTCGTGGTCCGATTTTATTCTTTAATTAGTAGTTATTCATGCTTGCTTATATAGGCTTGAATGTGCAAATTAGTAGATTAAACATTGATGCATTGAATGCTATAATTTGATGGTGTTTGAGTGTGTTCACAAATTGATGTTTTTATGTTGAGGTAAGTTTAAGTGCAAAATGGTATGGTGTTGAAGAGTTAGAAATATGCATTTTAGGCCATTTAGTCATTAAGTCTTGAGACAGCGAAACCGCAAGAGTGTGTCTCGAGACTGTCAAAAAAATTTTACCTTATTGTTCAGTCAAAAGCTTAATGTCTCGAGACTTGTCAGGCTAGTCTCGAAACAATCTCATCTAGTTCTCGAGACAAGTGGCCTTTGTCTCGAGATAATGGCGCATCGAAGCTAAATAAAATTTGCCATACTCTAGGTCTAGAGACAAGGGAGACAAGACCCATTGTCTCGAGACATTTAAACATCGAAACTAAAATAGTAAAATAGTAGATGACTATTTGGAGACCAAGTCTTGAGACTTGAAGACTTTTGTCTCGAGACATGTTAACTTCAAAGCAAAAATACAAAATTAAAAGAGTTTAGATTTGTATTCTAATCTTGTATGAGACCATATTTAACCCTAATTATTTAAATCATGTTTAATATGCACTCATATACGTAAGGTGAGCCTTTATAATTCGATTTCACGAAAATAATCTGCTTGTAACACTAAATAGTGGCATGAATGAAATCGGTAAAAATCACTTCTAGTGGGTTCAACGATAATAATGAGTAGAATAAGTAGGTTTATCCTTATGTATTTACTGAGCTCTTTGTACTCACGCATTAATTGTTTAAACGTGTAGGTTGTGGACTTATTTAGAAACTTGTGATTCTAACTTGGGGCTATCGCATCACTATTTAAGATTGAGGTTATAATTGTTATTTGTATTTTGACATGTACGTAGAGGCTTGGATTATTAAAATAATTTGCAAATATTTTGACTTGTGAAATTAAGTGCCATTTGAATCCTATTTGAAAGTTTCTATAACCATTGACTTATAAATTGAAATTATCCATGTTTGAAAACTTATTGATATATTATGTTAATGTTTGGGGATGATTTGAAATATTTTTGAACTAATTTTGAGGTTCTTTGCATCAAGTTTTGAGACTAGACCATTTAGGTATCGAGGTTGACAAGTCAGTTGATAAAAAGCTACATTAAACCTTACAAGTTTTGAGACTTTGGTGTTAAGTATTGAAACTTACATGTCAAGTCTCAAGATAACTTGTATTTTTTTTAATCATTTTAAACCTCTAGAACCCTGTTTTAAGTTTTGGACATGTCCGAACATTTATGAAATGTTTCAAAATAATTTTAAAAATGTATTCAAGCTTTCTAAATTATGAGAATGACTTTAAAGAATTTTTACTAAGTAATAAAATGGTGTTTTACTAAAAGAAAATTTTTGTAGACGTTAAGAAAGTGTTCTGGTAGCATCCCCTATCGGTACTAATCATTGGGACAAGTAAAGGTTGTTACACAATGACAGGATCTAGTAATAACTTTATTTCTCAAGTAAATTAAAAATGAAGGGGGTTAAAATTAAAAGCTAAAATAATATTAAAAGTAACTAAAAAGAAGTGGTAAAATAAAATAAATGAGAAAAAGCTTTAGTCAAGGTAAAATCCCTATTTGATTCATAAATATGATCTTCGATACAATGATATCTTTAATGCCTTTAATAAATTAGTTCTCGTTGTTGACTCAACGCTGGGCAACTAATCTTCTCCTACCTATTTGGTAATCAAGAGATAAATTGTTTGAAATTAGTTCCCTAACCAATAAATAACCTTGTTAAATAACTTTATAATTCAACACTTAAGATTTAACAAATGGTAGGATTAAGAACGAAAGTAACTTAATTTTAACAAACAAACATACATCAACAAAATTTATTAATGATAAATCACAAATTCACACCATATAATCATAAACTACAACCTAAATAATTATTGAGTTTGTGATAAGTATTAAAATGAAATAAAAAATTGCAGAATGAGTTAGTGAAAGTGAAACATCCACTGTCAATTGACGAAATAGTCACCACTTTCACCTTATTCTTTTCCTTCCTTTTGTCCGTCGAAGCTTAGAATTATGAGCTTTCAACATTGCCAGCAATTGAGTTGCTCATAGCCAACATCTGGAGGGGGTCGAATATCGAGTTTTGCATCATCATGCTGCTGGACACCCGTAATCGACTAAAGCTATCTTTGGTGACAAATGGCGTTTGAAAACATTACTTTTGTTTTTGGAATTTATTGTCATTATTTTTTTTGGACTTCAATTTTTTTCCATTTCCACAGTAACACATCGGGTTCTTATTTTCTGCTGTTGGAGAATGCTTTCCTTCAAATTTTTGTCTTCGCTGCTGCATCACTAGAGAAATAGGGCAAAAGCAATACAAATATCCCAATTATTAGGATTCCACCCATTTGGGGTGATTAAAATGATAGTTGTTTATTTATTTTATTTTATTTTATTTTTTTGATGAAAAGACCCGAAGGTCGACCTCAATTCATTGCATCACTTAAAATCACATCATGAATTTCGACAGGGTAATCCATATCGAAATCCTTAATACAATTCAAAGCCTTAGCCCATTTACAAAGAGAATCAGTAGCTTTATTACAACTACGCGGGGCCCAAGCAAAAAGATAAATATCACAAAAATCCAAAATTTTAATGTTCTCCCGAATGCTGTAGCCCAACGTGGACAAGTCAGCCCACCGCCTATTAAGCCTATTCACCAGGCTGGCACAATCGGTTTCAAATTCCAGCTTAAGCCATTTCTTGGAACGCGCAAATTTAAAGCTCTCAACCAGCGCATGAAACTCAGCCCATTCGGCTTGAACATTCTGTGCTACCATACCAGCCCGCCCGCCAAGTACAAAACCGTCGTGATCCCTCGCCACCAGCCCAAAACTCATCTTCCTACCGTTCGGAGACGCATCGAAATTAATTTTAACAACCCCCTGATCCGGCTTCTTCCAAACTTTCTCCATAATCGGTTTAGGAAGCAGCGGCTTATCCATGAAATTAAAAATTCTAAAATCCCTGCTCAACACAGCAGCCCTTTCCCACGTTACTCTAGCCTCCTCCTCCTATAGTTGTTTATTTAAATGTAAAACAATGTGGTGGAAATTTTGTGAAAGATTAAAATTAAAAAAAAAAATTCACTTCGGATTTTCATCAGGAATTTTCTATCAGCAATCCAATTATAAAATCTCCTTAGTATCAATTTCACATTTTACCTTTAATATAAATTTTATTAAAAAAATAATATTTTTATCTTAATATATGTTTTAATTTTAAAATACATATTGACAAAAATTAAAATAACTAAACCAACTAATCAAACAAATAAATTAATCTGTAATGAATAAATTATAAGAGGATAAAAATTAATAGTGAACAAATTTAATTACGTTACAAAAACTTAAAATTATCCTTTTAATTTAACACAAATAAATAAAATTATTTAACTCAATTAACTTAAAATTTTTTCATTTAATAATGCATCCCATTCTATTTTCTAAAATCGAAAGCTTTTCCCGCTTTTAATGCTGTCCTTGTCCATTCAGGGCAACAATAATTCACATGGTAGGTGGTACCATTTATTCTAATACACTTGTAGCTTCGATGATTACTCTATAATACTCCATACTATGCCAAGAATTGTCGATTCCTAAAACCAATAAAACCACTACAATCTTGTTAGCTTGGACGACAGAAATTTTTGAAACTACAATTGAGCTTCAATTCCATGGCCGCCTTTCCATTTCCCTACACTTTCTTTCTCACAAAACCTTCCATTTCAAAGTCCTTAACTACCCGTCACCATGTAAAGCTTCTGGTTTCACCTACGACCAGGAAAAACACCTCAAAAACTTGCAGCTGCAGTGCCCAAAATACCCGCCGTGCTCCTTCAAATTCCCCACTTTGGACTGTCACCGACATAGCCCAAGCTGTCGGTGGCAAGATTGTAAAATGGGGTCCTCCAGGAACCATTTCTATTGATACCAGAACCATAGAACCGGGCCAATGGTTCTTCGCCATTACCGGGGAAAATGTTGATGCCCATGATTTTATAACCCTTGATTTATCGAAAAGTGGATGTGTCGGGGTAATTGGAAACCGTGTTTGCGAGAATTGGGAAATGGGTTTCGTCCAGGTTGATGGCGACACTGTAAGTTCATTGCTGAAGATGGCAGCATTTGCAAGGAACAGGTTTGTCGGTAAAGTGATAGCAGTTACGGGAAGCGTTGGGAAAACTAGCACAAAAGCTATGATAGCTTTGGCGCTTGAGAGTTTAGGGAGTAAAGTTTATCATAGTTATGAGCACTGGAATAATACATTCGGGGTTTCTCTCTCATTGATAACGATTCCTAGGGATGCAGGGATAGCAGTTTTGGAGATGGGAATGAATCGGAAAGGACAGTTATTGGAATTGACACGGCTAGGGAGGCCTGATATTAGAGTGATTCTTAAAGTGGCCACTGCTCATTTGGAGAATCTTGTAAGCTTGGAGGGAGTTGCAATGGCTAAAGGGGAGATGTTCCAAGAAGCAAAGCCAGGAGATATATGTGTAGCCAATGCTGATGATCCTTTTGTCAAGAGCATTCCAGTTCCACAAGGAGCTAGAAGGGTAAGATAGGCTTGTGTCACACTAATCGTGTTCTTCCGGCACTTGTGTTATACATGTCAGTTAAACTATTAGAAGCCTAGTATATATAACATTACACACTGCATTGGCATTAGCTTATGCTTTCTAAGAGCCACACTGTATGAGATACTAAAATTTGGGCTCTTCCCCCTGCCTTATCATAGACGTGTCATAGTATTCAAGCAATTATTAGCAGCATGCTTTTAAATGGTTTCATGGTAAAAGGTGAGTCCAAGTCTTTGGACTGTCTAAGCTGTATGTTTCTCCAGTTAATCTTGGCAGTCAATAATGTGGTTTCTATTTTTTGCCTTCCATCGTAGCTGGCCCTGTAGTTTGACTTTTTCCTCTGCTTCAGGTGCTTTTTGGTCGGAGTTTGGAGTCTGATGTTCGGTTGGTAGCAGCAGAAAGGGTAGGCAGTGGTGGCAGTGTTGGAGTTCGAGTTGTCTTACAGAAAAACATGGAGATGTAAGTTCTTCTTTTTCAAATTGAACCACTCTTGGACCAAAGAGTGTTTGAAATGAATAGATCCTTACTAATTATTTGGGGCCACTCTGGAAAATCAATTGAAAAGCAGGAATTTTTCTCTCAATGAATGGTTCCCTTTTAGAGTTGAGATTTTGACGAAAACAGTTACATTCTTGCTTTGAAATCCACTTTTCGAAACTGAAGTGAATGATCAGTTGGTACCAAAGGGTTGTGCTATTGTTCAATACATTCATCATCACCATTCACAAGAGTAGGGCCTATCTATCAATGGTGATTAAAAATACATTGGAATATAATTATAAATGGAATGCAAAGTAACAAAATTAGTGGCAAATGAGATCTAAGAGCTAGGACTCAAACCAGATATCAATTTTCTTTTTTGGGTAAATTGTAACTTTTCCTTATCAACAACTATTTCATAAAGACCAAAACATGCAGAATGTTTAGGTTTGTACTCTGTAGTTTGGGCTTCTTTTCTAGGATTGCATCTTATTTGATATAAATCACTTGAAACTATTTATGCCTTTGATACATAAACAGCTTATTGGCTTCATATCCAGGGTGGAATTTGTGATTCCGACTTTGGGTCTGCATATGGCTGTCAATGCATGTGCAGCAGCAGCAGTTGCAACTTCTATGGGTGTTCCTCTTTCTCAAGTTGGAAGATCCTTATCTCGATACATTCCTGTTAGTATGAGGTCCGAGTTTGTTGTAGCTAAAAGTGGCATCAAGATAGTGAATGACGCTTTCAATGCCAATCCTGTTAGCACCAAAGCCGGTATCGACACGTTGAAAAACATTGATTGTGATGGAAAAAGAGTTGCTATTCTTGGGGACATGTTTGAACTAGGTACTCATGAGATAGAGTATCATGAGGAGGTATTAAACTATTGTCATGATGCTTGTATTGATGTAGTTGCCTTTGCGGGGCAGAGGTTTCATTTAGCAGCTGATAATATGAATTTAATGAAGAAGATGAAGGTTGTACATGCTGTTGAAACAGAAAATCTTATTCCTAAAATCTTGAACTGTTTGAATATGAATGATGTAGTCCTCGTGAAGGGTGGGTGTCAGATGCAAATGGTGAAAGTTGTGGATGCAATTAAGGCAATGCCTAGATTCACTCAACCTTCATGTTCGGGTTTGGAGAATTGAAGGCAAGAACAAGGATGACAAATCTGATAAAAACAACTGATCAGGAGTCGAACTCTTAAAACAGAGTCGGTAAGGTGTGGGGCTAAGCAAGTGCTAATGTCCCTTTCGGACAAGGCGCATTTGTTCGAGACTTAACTACTGTAAGGGACTTCTACCCTTTTGTTGCTTTGTAAACTACTTTGTTGGATGCATTGAAGAATCAGGATATATGTACTCCTACTGCCATGCCATCATGTTGCAACCAACATTACATTTGTCATATGGTATGTTTTTTTTAAAGTTGACAAACCGGCCTGTGATTCCATCATCGTCCTGTTGTGTTGTGTTTCTTTAATGTTAAGCAAAACCATTCATTCACTAGCATTAACATAGTTTAAGTTATGGTGATTTGGAGCAATGGAAAGCAGGTGAGGCAATCTTCAATCAGCATGGGCCTACCGTCCATTCATTTCCACCTCAGGATTTGGGTTTGAAGATTTAAAAAAGAAAGCTAGAAAGATTTGTATTAAAGATAAGCACATGGATTGTTGCTTGGTTAGGTTTGCCTATTTTGTTTTGACCAATCAAGCTTTTATGCTTAACAAATCAGCTTTTCAAAATAGGTTTCTTCCTACATCATACATAATATTTAGAAGTTTCTCAATTTTGCTACCCTCTTACGTCAGTCAGCTTTCTATATCTTTCCACTGATAAAAAGGAAAAATTGGGGAAAAAAAAGAACAAATTATTTGACTACGACCTTGAACAAAAGAAAAGTCACATAGACAAGTTCTGGGTATTTGTATTTGTAGAAACGGATAATTTACATTTATAGCTCACTGAACTTGGTATTAATTTTTTATATTGGTGACCAAATTGCATTTTTTTTACTTTTTTCATTAACAAATTGGTTATATTAGTCTCTGTACTTTGCGAATTGCTCAATTTTAATATTTGTACTTTTTAAAATTTTAGTCCTGACTCAAACAGTTGCGAGTCATATACTAGGCGTACAGCAAATATTCTCTAATTTGATCATTCTAAACCTTAATACTTTTAAAAATTTTATTAAATTCCTGAAAGTTTTAATTAGGTCCTCCAAATTTTAAATCTAACATTAAAGTTTGAAATGAAATCCGACTTGGCCATGCTAAAAGGAAAGATGGTAGTGGCAGTTGGTACTATGATAGTTGATCCCACATGGTCTACGTATGACATGTCTAGAAACTTGAAGCATCACTGAGTCACTATGAAGTCACTGCATATATAGATCATTTTGGCTCTGCAATTTGTTTGGTTGAGGTTTCCAATTGGCTACCAAATTGCATGTTTCCTTTATCTTAGCAGTAAAGGTGAGCAGACATCAGAAAGTTACAATGCCAACTCAGAAAGTTTCAAATCCACATCCTCTTCCTGTCATTGACATGCTAATCCATGACGTCTGCTTCTGTTGCTAATTTGACATTTTAATAACTTATCTCAATTCATCATCTCTATTTTTCCTTTTTTCTACTATAGTTTGACAGTTTTTCATTTATTTTTTGCAAAATAAATAATTGTTGAAGGATAAATAAAATCTAAAATGTATCGCTAACTAGAACGAAAATTTTAAAAAAATTTAAATGTCATTAAACATATACACAGTTTTGGGGTGGTGGTAGCTCATCTCGCCCCCTTAATCATGCGGCATTTTGCAACTATTCGTTTAACTTTCTGGAAAGTTCCAACGACGGATGAATACAAATATAGGTATAGGTTTTTTTATTTTTATGTTTTATGGTAGTTTGGGCTGCTTAGAAAATAAGTGAAGCCTTCACGCAATCATAAATAAATATGATACTGTCAATTTCTACTGATGAAATAAAATTTCAAGAAATGGAGCAACTTAACATTGGAGTTATAATTTTCTTTTCAAAATAAAGAAAATCTGGAATCTTGGTTAGGTATTTTGTACAAAAATTAAATCATATAGTTGGATTCAACTTTCATTTCCTCAGCATCTTTTTCTTAAAGAAACCAAATCTTTTGTTTTAAATATTATTATCATTTTACAATAAAGTTTAGAATTCAACCAACCACCCCCTTTTGTATCCCTTTAAATACCGTTTGCCAATCTACAACATTCATCCATAATCACAAACCATCCCTCCATTTTATCATTGAAGTATTCCCAAAGAGAAAACCAGAAAATCAAGGATTCAAATTTCTTTCATGAAGATGAAGAACCAGCTACTAGAACAAGTTATTGGAGTTCCAACGAAATCTATCGTATATCGAGTTGAGAGAACCCCGAGACTGTACTTACCTGATGCTGAAGGGTCTGCAACGTTCAGGATAAGTAAGTTTTGTTCTTAACTCTTAAATAATTTGTGTCAATGATGGATATGAAAATTCATTATAGCGAAGATGTTCACAATACTAATGGGAAAGTTTTGGAATTGCAGGCAAAGGGAATTTTGTACTTAAAAGAATGAACAAGCTAGGGAAGAAAGCTGATAGTTTCGCACATGGAATCCGAGAACATGGTAAGATAAGAAACATATTAGTACCGTATTCAAAGCTTATAGGTATCTGACACTCATGTTGGAGTACATGAGATCATGGTGACATGAAAGCTAAAGTTTTTTTTTTTTTTGGTTTGTTACTTGTGAAATTTGCAGTGAGACTGGGGCCAAAGATCAGTGAAACTGTGAAGGGAAAATTGAGTTTGGGGGCAAGAATTCTTCAAGTAGGAGGGGTGGAGAAAATTTTCAAACAATTATTTAGTGTGAAAGAAGGAGAGAAGCTGTTGAAGGCTTGCCAATGCTATTTATCAACAACGTCAGGTCCTATAGCGGGCCTTCTTTTCATCTCCTCTGCAAAGGTCGCCTTTTGTAGCGATAGATCCATCAAAATCCCTTCTTCGAATGGAGATTTTGTCAGAGTACATTACAAGGTATCATATATGATTGCCTTTCTGTCTTCATAATTTTGCACCCTGTAATGGCATCATCTCACGTTGTGGTGTCAAATTGGATGCAGGTTTTGATTCCACTTGAGAAAATCAAGGGAGTTAATGAGAGTGAAAACATGAAGAAACCATCGCAGAAGTACATGGAAATTGTGACAGTTGATGATTTTGATTTCTGGTTTATGGGTTTCTTGAATTATCAGAAAGCTTTCAAGTATCTGCAACAGGCAGTAGTATCCCAAAGAGTAGAGGATGAACAAGTCACTTTCTAGGTGGCTTACAAAATTATTTATTTATCCTCTGTTTTCATCAAGTTGTTTATTGTTGATGAAACCAGGAAAAAACCATCAGTCTTAGAAATGTAAAAAGTTATTGTTGTTGATTCAATATATAGGCTACTTAATTCTTCAATCCCCCAAGGCTCCATATCCACTAATGTATAGGATGCGTTTCCTTATAATGGTCATGGTTGACTATGGCGGGCTCCAATCTTAATATGATCGGATTGACCATCTTGATGAGTTTGAACTCCCTGTGAACACATTAAACCAAACATAATCCACAAGAACAATACCTGATCTCAAGCATGACCAATATATTTGAATCAGTAAATCTTTTTTATCGATAACGAGTCTTTTACCTCCAGCATCGCATAATGCATGTGAATATGCACCTTCAATTATATATAAAATATTCTAAAAAGAAAAAAATAAATCAGAATTTTTTAGATTTTACAAACAAGTTAAGAATTTAACAAGTGTATTATAAGGTGTAATAAAAAAAATAAAAAAATAATTATATAATTAAATTGCACTTGTCGCACTCTCAATTGACTTGTAAAGTCTAAAAAACTCAGTTGATAGTGTGTCAAATAATTACCCAAATTATCATATGATATTAAAATATGAGTTAATATTTGCTACACCAATATTATTTTACAAGCACCATTAAAAATTGTCTTGTATCTTTTTTTATATTTATTTTTTTAATATTTTACTATATTCATATAAAGTTTGAAAGTTGAACATATTATAGTTGTTAGATCGTAATGGGACAGCAATGGTCAACTCTACGAATAGTACAAGTGGTCTGGGCAGTTGGTTCCATAAGTAGTACTGGAACCCTCTGGGAAAACCCCCTCAATTTGGCAAATAAACGAGCCTTACTTATTAATCACCACAACAAACCTCAACCACCACATACTACCTGAGGTGACCTAGGCTTATGGCTTCAAACCATTTGACCACTTATTAATGTGATTGCATAACGTTAGTAAGTTAAGAAACAATTTAATTGAAGAAATAACTGTGGAGTGTAATAATCAGTAGTTCGCTCGGGGATGCATTAGGATAACGTATATTTTGTTGTTATGATAAAATTTAGCAACAACAATCCCTCCTCCATTGGCAGAGTACAAGCTTAGAAAACCAGTTATCATCTCAACTTCATTGACGCAAATGAAGTTGCCAAATCAATAGCCTCATTTACACATGATGCATCCGTTCCTTGAAATGGAACATACATTTCCATAAATTACAGAAGATGGGGGTTGCAAGCCAACTTAAATATCACAAAACACTAACGAGTTTGGAGTTTAAAGAACAACATGCAATAATATTCAAGATTTAAGTGCTAAGAATCCAAACAGTTCTTACAGAACCAAGTTTTGAAATAAGTTACCAACATGTACTGTAGACGAACCACCTTTGCCTCTACCACACTTCCCCTTCAGAGGCCCAAGTGCCTTTTTCAACCACTCTGATACCTCCAATCGTTTCCTAAGTTCAAATTTCTCTAGTACACCAGCATAAACAACATCCTTGTTTGTATTTTCATCTATACTGAAAACCATAACAGGCATTTCTTGTTTATTAATTCGCAATATTTAGTACAAACGTGTGAAGCAAACTTCGATAAAAAGATTCAATTAATTAAAAGAAAGGGTCAATATTAGCTAGAAACCTTCTGCTGAATAACTTTTGAAACTGTTTCACGTAGAGCAGCTACATCTAAACCAACATCAATCCAGGTGATACAGAAGGAAGATTTTTCTGTTATCTCGAATTTTTAATTGACGGAATTGTAAAATTGTAGTAAAAAGAAGTAATTGGCTTAATGGTTAAGAATTAGTGAAATATCATTGAGGCTTGAGTTCAATTCCCTTTGTTTGCAATTTTTTTTCTTTTAAGCCTATGCCATCCACTCCCAGAAAATTGTTAGGTTTCATTTTTTTTAAGGATTAAAATAATTCTATGTTGAATTTTTTCTCTTTTCCCTTATTGTTGTCCCCCTCTCTAGCTCTCTTCTCTTCTCTGTTCTCCACCTCCACTTTCTTCCCTTCTCCTTTTTTCTTGCACCATTATTGTCGTTCCTAGTGGTCCTCTTCTACTCCTTTTATTTCTTTTGATCAGTGTTTTCATTGTCTAGGCTGAATTATTGTTGTCCACCTTTTGTTCTTCACTGTTGTCGTCACTACTTCCTCATTTTTCCTCCTCTATCACCGCCATGGTAATCAACCACCAATCTTGTCGCCATGATGAAAATAGATTTAATTTTATTTCAAGACAATTACAACCATAACAATTTATTCATTTTTCAAATGAGAATGAGATTCCATTGGAACAAACTGATAATAATGATGAATCTTGTCAAGAATTAATAAGAAGTAAAAGGATTAAAAAGGTCAAAGATTTTAGACCAGATTTTATTATGTTTCTTGTAGAAAGAAAAGGTGAAAAAAGTATGTTCAATAAGATACCTTATTGTTATAATACGTAATCTGATCCTATTACATTTGAAGAGGCAATAAAATCTCAAGACTCTGCTTTTTGGAAAGAAGCAATAAATGATGAGATAGATTCAATAATGGGAAATCAAACTTAGATCTTAGTTGATCTTCCACTGGGTTCCAAACCTATAGGTTATAAATGGATCTTTAAAAAGAAAATGAAGGTTGATGGAAACATTGATAAATTTAAAGCAAGGTTAGTAGCCAAAGGTTTTATACAAAAATAAAGAATTGATTACTTTAATACCTATGCTCCAGTAGCAAGAATTGCTACAATTAGACTTTTAATATCACTAACCTCAATATATAATTTGGTTGTTAACCAAATAGATGTTAAAACTGCATTTTTAAATGGTGAATTGGAAGAGGAAGTGTATATGGAACAACTAGAAGGTTTGTTGTTCCAGGACAGGAGCATAAGGTTTGTAAGCTTATTAAATGTAACATGTTTTTAGGGTTAATTGGAACAGTGGTTTTGGGACCATAATCTGAAGTCAAAATATATATTTTATTATTTTATTAAGGTTTACAGTATGATAGAATGTTCGCGTGAAAATTTCGTAAAGAAATTTTACCATTTGAGTGGTTAACTCGGTAAAAAGGACTAAATTACGTAAAGCGTAAAACTTGTGTTCTATTAGCTAAAAGAGTGAAATAGCAATAGAACACTAAAGTAAAAGTCCTTATGTGGATATTAACCCACTAATTAGTTAGTGGAAGATTTGGTTGGCATTGTTGTAAATTGTTTTAAATTGGAAGGTTAATTAGGTAAATTTGGAAATAAGGTTAAATAAAAGAAAACTAAAATTTCCACTCATCTTCATCCTATATTTTCCACTGAAATTTAGAAACAAAGAAAGCCATGGATGAGCTTTGAAGTTTTTGTAAGTGATTTTTGACCTGATTTTTTTAATAATTTCTACGTTTTTAAGCTCGTTGTAGCTTAATCTAGCTAGCCCGTATCTCCGTTTTCGAAACTGCTATAGATTTTGAATAATGCCATTGTTGAATACTTGAGTGTTTAAATGTTTAATGATAGATTATGAAGGTTAAATGATAGATATCCAAGTTTTGTTATGTGATTTTTGACAAAATTGTCAATTAGGGATTAATTTGTGAAATTGTAAAATTTTATGGTTAAATGTTTGAATAAAATGAAAATATGGGCTGTTATGAAGCTATTAAAAATTTGGGTAGCATGGGTTGTCCTTAAATTTCATGAATTTGCAATTTTACGAGATAAAGACTAAATTGTAAAAGTGTGAAACTTTAGGGGCAAAAGCATAATTTTGCCAAAATATGTATATAGTGTCAAATTGAATAGAAAGGAAAGTTAATATGTTGAATTTGATATTATATATAGATTAAGATAAGCAATTACCGAAACTAGATCGGGGAAAACGAAAAGTGGACGAGTAGTCGATAATTTTATTTGAGCGACATGAGGTAAGTTCGGATAGCTAGAACCGAATTATTAAATACATGTAATTGTTTAAAATGTATGTGTATAAGTTGAATGAATTATCCACTTGAAATTCGAATTGCTGATTATACGATGAAGTTGTTGTTTACATGAATGAAAGAGAAATGCTACAATTGTTATATATTTTACATGGATTCGGTACGATAATATGCATTAGGTATGCAAATTGAGTATTTAAATGTATATTCTTAATTGAATTGAATATAGTATGATTTGAGAAATTGAATTATTGATCATTGAATGCTTAAATGATGAAGTTGGATTATTATCGAGCCCCGTTTGAACCGTAAGAATTTGTTAGATACGAGTGACATGTCGCTAGGGTTATCGTTTTGGTCGAGGTCCTGCATTTGTTGCGAACTTACCATAGCTTATCGATATATCAGCTCGTAAGAGCTTACTGTTTTCAGCTCGTTGGAGCTTACCGATTCAGCTCATATGAGGTTATTGTTTAGCTCGATAAAGTTTATTGTTCAGCTCGATAGAGCTTACCGTTTCAGCTTAATAGAGCTTACTGTTTATCAGCTCAGGAGGAGCTTACCAATCATGGCTCGAAAGAGCGAAAATGATAATGAATTGACGGATTACCGATAAATACACTTAGCGTGTATCACCTGAGTATCTATCCAAATTCTATGTAGTTCAACGGGAATAATTACTCTTACCGATCATATGAATAAGCTATGTTGAAATAAATGAATTACTATTAAAATGGATATATTACTATTGATACGGATGAATTACTGTTGATGCAGATAAATTATTATTACTGATGAATTACTGGTTATATGGATGAACTACTAGTTATATGAATGAATTATAGTTTATACGAATAAAAATGAATTGTCATAATGTTATGTGAATTACATGGTATTGATGTTATTTGATGAATTAAATATGGAATGAAGTTATATGTACTTGATATTGAACATTTACTATTTTCACCTATGGTGACTTGATGTTTACATCGATATAATTATACTAATCTATTGATGATTTTATATGCTTATACATTGGGCAAATTTGGTTGGATTGTATTGAAGTGGTAATATAGGTTATAATGACGTACGAACAAATGTTATATGTGAATCGAGATATAGGTGGTTTAACTATATATATGCCCATTAGTGTGCAAAATACAGAATATTTGATGTTATTTCCATGGTTCAACGGACAAGATAACGGTATAAGAATTGAAATGATAATATGAATCAGTTCAGGTATATGTGACACGCTCGACAAGTAAGTAATATTTAATAATTTCATATGATACGTAAGTGAAAACCGATGAATACACACATGAATTATCAGGTTGTTATTGTAATATTTGTTAATTTCGATGGAGCTGATTTATATGTATTCATGCTTATCTAATTGTGAATTAATTGTTAAATTGTATATAGTACACACTAGTCATACGAGCTTACTAAGCTTATTAGCTTACTCTATTTATTTCTCGTATTTTACAGTGATTTGAAAGTTCGCTCGGGTTGGAAGTCATCGAAGATTTCATTACACTATCCAGAAGTTGAATTGGTATTTTTGAACTCTTTGAAATTGGTAATATGGCATGTATAGGCTAGTTGACTAAATGAGATGTGTAAGTTATTTTAGCTATTGAAGCTTATATGTATTGATGTGTTTAAGCCATGTGATTTGGCTTAACTTGGTTAAATATTAGGTTACGTTTATGTGTACTAGATATGGCATGTTTTGGTAAGTAGTTAATGGAATGAGGATATGAAAATGGTATGGATATGTGATGGAAATATGGATCGAAACTATTTGAATGATAGTTGGTACTTGGATGCTTAAGGTTGAATTATTGAATAGGTTATATGTGTATATTGACTAATGAATCATATTGGTTTGGAATATGTATGAATGCACAAATAGAATTGATTTGAGTATATAAATTTTTGGTTTTGTAATGGCATATAATGTGCACTTGAAATGGTTGTTTTGATTTCCAAATTAAATAAAAGTATGGTGTTATATGTAAGCTTAGGTGATTGAAGTTTGGGTGAAGAAAAGTGGCCTAAAACAAGCCTATTTCTCGTCCACACGGTTGAGCACACAGACGTGTGACTCGACCATGTGTCTGCTAAAGCTTAGTTAAAATAAGTCAGTGAGTTACACGGCCTAGACACACGGGCGTATCTATTAGCCGTGTGTGGCACATGGGATGAGACACGAGCGTGTGGTCGGCCATGTGACCCAAGTCAGTATGTATGCCCTATTTCTGCATGGCCTATGATACGGGCCATGTGAGGCACATGGCCTAGGCACACAGGCGTGTGACCTTTGTATTCAAGAAAATTTTCTAAGTTTCCCAAAGTTTTCAAATGTTATCGATTTAGTCCTGAATACATGTTTTAAGTTATTTATGCTCGACTTAAGCATGTTACAAGTGTAAATGCATGACTTTGATTGAAATGAGTTGATTTAATGACAAATAAATGTTCTGAATTGTGCTAAAAGTCCGATAATGCATCGTAACCTATTCCGGCGATGGGTACGGGTTAGGGGTGTTACATTTATTAGTATCAGGGCTACGATTTAGTCATTCTAAGACTAGCATAGCATATATGAGTCTAGATATACATGCCATATTTAACCTGTGATAGTGTGATATCTCCTGACTCTGACGAGAATTGTTTTAATTAGACAGATGTGTTTTCCAACCGAGCTAATTTTGATAGTAATGAATATAATACTCAAATATTTGAGTAAAATGTGTTTATGATGAGTTGAAACTCATAAAGGTATGAATGATAGTTTATAACATTATGTTATTGATAAATGTTATGTCATATGCGAGTATATGTGAAAGTCAAATTATGAGGCTTTACGACCTTCATCCCCTTACCAGTATAGATTTATAATGAAATTTACTAGATTAGGATTGAATAAGTTCCCAAGTGTGAAAATCAAAGAGTTCAAGGATAGAATGATTTATAACATGGTCAGCTATGAGAATGGGTTAGCAAGTAAACACTGTTCTGGAAGAGATGACAGATTGCTCAGAAGATCATTCAGATTATGCAATGTCGCTGTTAAAGAAGAAATTTACTTCAGTTAACTGAATTATTCAGGTATAATAATTAAAGAAAGTATTACCAGAATTTCTTCTGAATTGATTTTCATTAATGGATGAGATAATGTGGGATTAGTGATGACAAGATTAGACAGTGAAATAATGTTTGAATTGTATTGATAGCTGAGTGCATGATTATAGTTGAAGTAAATTACGATGATTTCTCGTAGGTATTCTATGTGTTCATCTATCCTCAGAGGTATGTGTAACTATATATTTTCAGATGAAATTCTTATCATATGATAATGTTAACTAAATATACTGATATACAAAAGCATTGTTGGGTTGTTTGGGTTATGATCGACATTATTCTATCTTTTTCTGGTATTCTATTACATTATGTTGATAGAAGGTTGATGGTAAAATCTGTATGATGTTAGTATTCTGTTTCTATTGGTTATTATTCTGTTGAATAAACTTGAAGATTATATTGCTTCTGTTACCGTTGATTCCAGTGCATATAAGTGATGCTTTACTTCTGGATTTCCTCTGAGACATTATAGAGATATTTACCATCTAATATGGGTACTTTCTCAAAAAGTTCAGTATAGTATTATATTTGGGATTATAGTATCTCGGTTTTCTTATGATTCTATATGGTTATCTGTGAAAAAAATTTGAATGGATATAATTATATTTACTTCGATTATAATTTCTGGTTTGATCATAGTAACGTTGCTATACAAATCTTGGATTTATAGAGGTTGTGATTCTGTATTGGTTGTTATTGGAACTATATTTGATTTTCACTTTTGTTTCAAACTGTATTATTGATAGTAGAGATCGACTCATTTGTTTAATCTGATTGAGTTATTCACTTGAAAGGTAATTGAATTTTGTATGCTTGAGTTTATCCATAGGTAAGAAAAATAAATCTTGTACGCTCATGAGTGAACAGACGGGTAGTTTGAATGAAGTGTTCATATTCTAGAGGACATGGTGTAGAATTATAACTATCGGATCAGATCTAATTCAGAAATGATATTGTAAATTAAAGTTATTCTGATGGATAAAGTTATTGCATTTGTGAATTTTGAATGGTTTGATACTTGTTAATAAAATTATTAATTGTGGAAGGATTATGGATTAGCGATTGATTATCATTTAGGGAAAGTGATTGTAGTCACAGATACCAGGAGCAGAAAATCTTTGTTTGCTTTAAGGGTAATGAGTATGTAGTTACTTTACCAGAAGGTGGTTCGATATTAGCTAAGTTAAAAAGCTAAATCGATGTTTATTCAGCAAGTCTGTGGGACATGGAAATAAGGCAGTGAATTGTAAGTTAAAAGAGTACAATGGGAGACGTTTCTGATTCAGAGTTTCAGATTAGAACCGATGATTACTTGTTGTTCTAAAACAAAGTTTGAGTACCGAGAAATCTAGAGTTTTTACAGTGATTGATACACGAAGCTCAAAGTAGTAGTTTGCCTATTTTTCCAGAAAAACAAGATGATTAATGATCTGAATTTGTTGTATCGGTAGACAAGTATGAAACGAGACATTTCTGACTCTACGCTTAGAAGTTTAAAGTATCAGCAAGTTAAACTGATTGTTATATACCTTCGGGACTGTTACAGTTTGAGATGATATCTAAATGAAAAATAGGATCATATTACGATGGATTCTGTATTGGGATTTTTCTTATCACCAAAAAAGAAAGGTGTTATCTGGGTTACTACTGAATGTTTAAAAAGTCTGTATATTTATTTCTATACGTACATATTTCTCTTTTGATAGACTTGTTGAGTTATACATTTCAGAGATTTTCAGATTATACATCGTGTAAGTCTCTATTATTTTGGGAACCCGAGGTTTATATTGTGATTCGGTAGAAAACTACAGTAAATTTTGGGTACGAGGTTGAGTTTTAATACCGCATTTCATCTTCAAACTGATGGTTAATTTGAGAAAGTAATTCATATTCTTGGAAATATGTTTTGTTACTATGTTTTAAAATTTGAAAGCAGCTGAGAAAGACATTTACTATTGGTTGAGTTTCCGTATAATAATGGTTATTAGATTAGTATAAAGGTGGCATTGTATGAAGTATTGTATAGTTGCAATTACCAAAATCCGTTGTACTGGATAGAGCTTTGTGAGAGAAAGATTCACTGAGTTGTTCTAATCAGAGAGATTGAAGAGATAGTGAAAGTAATTCGTAACCGTTAGAAAGTAGTTTCAAATCGACAGAAAAATAATGTGAACTTGAAACGTAAAAACATGGAGTTGCAGTCAAAGGACTAATTCGTTGAGAAACTATTGTTTTGAATATAGCGTTACCCAACTTAGCCTTAAAGAGAAGTTAGGTTTGCAATTTATAGGACCGTATGAGATTTATGAGAGAAATAAGCCAGTGTTTTATATATATCTACGTTGCAACGGTGCAATCAGATCTTTTGCATATAAATTCTCCTACCAATATTGAGATACATTCTTATATAAATAGTATAGTGAAGAACGGATCAGAATTTTAGCTTGGGAGATTGAAGAGCTGAATTTATTGCATTACCTGTTGCATCAAAAGAAGCAGAATGGTTCAAAAAATTTTTTTATGATGTACCTCTATGGCCTAAGCCAATTTCACCTATTTCTATCTGTTGTGATAGTGAAGCTACTCTAGCAAAGGCATATAGCCAAGTATATAATGGAAAGTCTAGGCACATTAGATTAAGACATAGCTATACCGACAATTAATCTCTGATGGAGTAATCACTATTAATTATGTGAGGTCAAGTGAAAATTTGTCGAATCCTTTGACAAAAAGTCTTGCTAGAGATGCAGTCAACCATACCTCAAAAGGGATAGGACTCAAGCCCACTAATTAGAGTCACCCATGACAGAACTCGACTTAACGTTTGGTATAACGTCAAGTCTTGAGTTCAATGAGACAATGTACATCATTAGTATGCGACTATTAACATTATAAATGAATCCAATCTAAGATTAAAGTGCTAGGTACCCGTAATGATAAAGGAAAGATGAGTAATGTACTCTTAATAAACCCATAACATAAATATGTTAGAGTGTTATAATTATAGGAACACTCTTGATGTATGTGAGTAAAAGTGTGGCCACTTCTTAGAGCTCAAGGGCTTGGCTCTGATAGCACTCATGAAAAGAGGACACAAACACATGACCATAATAGTGTCCCTGGATACTATACATTGACTGATGTTGAAATCATTTCGTGAGATGTGTTCGGTTCAAAGCTTAGTCTACTATGCATTTTCGATTAACTTTAGCATGTTTTCACTAAATGAAGGTTCATGATAAACCATAATTTATACATATTTTTATCCCATGCTAAATACATTTATGGATGATTTCTCCTTAGATTTGGAGAATTCGATGCTCCTAATCCTTTAATTTCATGTTTGATACTTAGGTGAGCATAGGAGAGTAAAAAGAGCGAGAAACGGGCAAAAAATGGAGAAAATGGGCTAACGTGGGAAATAACATGGCCTGGACTTCCCTACACGGGTAGACCACACGGCCGTGTCTATTCAGCAGACTTTAACATGGTTTGAAGCACTTGCACACCGGCGTGTCACACTGGCATGTCCTTGTCGGGCCCAAGTCTAGTTCTAATCGGAAAAGGGCACTTTGGAGGGCTTTGAGGCATTCTAAAGCCTATTTAAACACACTAGAGGAGGACAAAAGGGGACACACGGAGTAGGAGGCAAAGAATTACTCAAAGAAAGCCGATTGATCAATCTCAAAAGCCGGATTATCCTTCAAGACTAAAGATTTCCCTTCAATTTCCTTCAAGAATTTTTGGGTTTTCTTTATGTTTTGTTATCATTATTCTTTTGAGATGTTTTCTTTTACACTTATGAACTAAAACCCCTAAATACCTAAGGGGAATGAAACCTAAGACGGATCTTGTTATTATTTTCCGAATTATATGATAAATACTTGATTTGTTATTAATTTTGAGTTCTTAATTCTTACTTTAATATTTCAGGATATTGATTTAAATATTGATGTGCTTATTCAGAGGAGCAAAAGTCCCTGTCTAAGAGTAGATCTAGCATAATTAAGTGGAGTTGATTGCACCCCTAAACATAGGGCGACATAATTTTTTCTGATTAAGGTGAAACCTAATAAGGAATCCATAGATCGAGTTAATGCAACACTGGGGGTTTTAATTAGAAAGAGATTTCAATTAATCAACCTAGGGTTCGATGTTGTTAGTCCGAGAGAGATAATAATATAACTTAGGGATTTCTACGGATCAAGTCAAGTGAATAAATCATCTGATTCAGAGTCAAATAATAAGTGAAGTCTAGGTGGATTTTCTCTTGGGTATTGTCCAAATCAATCAGTTTTTCCTAAAAGTATTTCCCCAATTTACTTTCTGTGCATTCTTAGTTTAGTTAATTTGTTTAGTTAAAACAAATCCCCCTTAATTTTAGGCTAGATAATAAAAAGAAAGTTAATACTAGTACTTTTAGTTACTGCGCTATAAACTATACTACTGTTCAATAGGTGTGCTTGCCTTCATCGTGATAATAGTTAGTTTTCAAGTACAGTCAATTATAAATTTAAAACTTATCATGATTTAACGATCATCAAGTTTTTAACGTTGTTGCCGAGGAACTAAGATATTAGGAACACTTAATTTTTATCACTTTAGCCATTTATTTTATTGCAATTTAAATTTTATTTTGATTTCTGTTAATTTTCTTTTATTTTCTTCTGATAGGTTTTTATAGTTTATGACTAGAAGAAACCCGTCAGGACCATTACTTTTTGACAGTGAGATTGAAAGCACAGTTCGCAAAATCTAAAGAGAATTAAGGTGAAACCTAAGAAACATAGAGGAAGGACAAGAGGAAGATATCCATAACACAACCGAGGAGATGGCTGAAAATCAGAATAATCAGCTTTCAGCTGTGGTTGCTGCAGATCCAATAAATCAGAATCCTGCTTCTCGTACTATGTATGATTATGCTAAACCTACTTTAACAGGAGCCGAATAGAGTATAGTTAGACCTGCTATTGCTGCAAATAATTTTGAACTGAAACCTAACACAATTTAAATGGTACAACAATTTGTTCAGTTTGATGGTTTGCAGGACGAGGATCCAAACACTCATTTGGCTATTTTTTTGGAGTTTTGAGACACATTTAAGATCAATGGTGTTTTTGATGATGCCATTCGCCTTTGGTTGTTTCCCTTTTCGTTGAGGAACAAAACTAAACAATGGTTGAACTCGTTACCACGAGGGTCAATTACTACTTGGAAACAAATGACCAAAAAATTCTTACTTAAATATTTTCCACCGGCTAAAATGGCTAAGTTGAGGAATGATATTTCTTCTTTTGTGTAGATGGATCTAGAAACACTCTATGATGCATGGGAGAGATACAAGGATCTATTAAGAAGGTGCCCTCACCATGGGTTACCACTCTGGCTACAGGTTCAAACTTTTCACAATGGCCTGAATCCTTCAACTAGACAGATGATTGACGCAGCTGCTGGTGGGACTATTAAAAATAATACACCTAAGGAGGCTTATGAATTTAGAAGAGATGTCATTGAATAATTATCAATGGCAAGTCATAAGGACAAAGCCAACGAAAGTAGCCGACGCTTTTAACGTCGAAGAGGTCACTATGCTATCAAATCAGGTAGAACTTTTAAATAAAAAAATTAATGGTTTGTGTGGTTCTACTCAGGTACATCCCGTGATGAGGTGAGAATCAAATGGAGGATGAGTACACATAGAATATCAATCCTTCAACCCTAGCACCGAGGAGGAACAAGTTCAATATATGGGTAACAATAATTCTAGGCCTCAAAATAACCCATATAGTAATACTTATAATGCAAGTTGGAGGAACCATCCCAACTTCTTGTAGGGTGGTCAAGGAAATCAAAGGCCACAACATCTCCCAGGTTTTCAACAACCACCTTACCAGCAGGAAAAAAAGTCGAACCTTGAGGAGATACTAACGAAATTTATCTCGGTGTCAAAGACTCATTTTCAGAATACCGAAATAGCACTTAAGAATCAACAAGTGTCGATCCAAGGGCTTGAAAGTCAGATAGGCCAAGTTGCCAAATTAATTTCTGAACGACCACAAGGTAGCTTGCCAAGTAACACTGAATCTAACCCAAAGGAATAACTCAATGTGATTACCGCTCGAGAAAAAGAAGGGTTAGTTAAACCTGAACCAAAATCGAGGCAAGGAATGGTGGTAAGTAAAAGTAAGGATGAGGTAAACCACAGTGAGTGGAAACCGGTAAGTAAAGAGTACGAACCTCGTATGCCATACCCCAATACGACAAGGAAAGACCACACGGACGAACAATTTGGTAAATTCCTTAAACTATTAAAGAAATTACATATTAACTTACCGTTTATTGAAGCTCTTTCGCAGATGCTGAACGCATTTAAATTCTTAAAAAGCTTTTAGCAAACAAATGGAAGTTGGATGAGACGTCGCATGTAGAGTTGAACGCAGTTTGCTCAGTCGTTCAACAGAATAAGCTACCCAACAAGTTGAAAGATCCAAGGAGTTTTACAATTCCTTGTTTGATTGGTAGTCTGAACGTGAATAATGCATTGGCTGATTTAGGGGCGAGCATTAATGTTATGCCCTATAAAATGTTTAAACAGTTAGGTCTTGCGAAACCCAAACAAACTAGGATGAGTATTCAATTGGCTGATAAAACCATTAGATTTCCTAGGGGTATCATTGAAGATGTTCTTGTTAAAATCGATAAATTTATATACCCAGTAGACTTTGTTGTTCTAGATATGGAAGAGGATAGTAACATACCTTTGATTTTAGGACGACCCTTTTTAGCAACTACTAGAACCATTATTGATGTTGGTACAGATGAACTCACACTTCGTGTGGGTGATGAAACAATCACTCTTTGAGCTCGTAATTTGAATAAAACATCAAATATTGAGGGTGGTTGTATAAATCATGCTACCAATACTAATCATGTGGTGCAACCTTCTTTGTAGGAAACACGTTCGAGGAGCATATATGAGCCATGTTCAAGTAACAACAAAGGACCCATCTATGAAGAACGAAGACTTCAAGTCGATGAACTAGATGAATGGCGTACACCTGTCAAGGAGAAACCAAAAGCACACTAAAAATCGAAGCGACACCACAATGAACATAGGGATGAAACAAGGCAAATTAAAGTTGGGGACAAAGTATTGTTAGATGAAAATGACCCCCAAATTGCTACTCTAGAGCACAATACGGATAGAGCGACTCCCTTCACGGTAATGAACATCTTCCGATATGGTACAGTTGAGGTAACACATATTGTATTAGAAACTTTTAAGGTAAATAATACTCGACTCAGACCTTATTTTGATAAAATTGATAGCATAGGTGAGGAGTTTCAACTCCTTAATCCACCGTAATCACACGAAATCAAGGTAGAGTCGAGCTTAGACTCTAAATAAGCGCTTCTTGGGAGGCAACCCAAGCACTAACCTCACTAAATTGGGTTTAACTTTTCTTTAACTGTTCATAGTTTAACTGCAGGAAATTTTGACATTTGACAAGGGCAAACACGACATAGCCCACGGGGGTGCTTTAGGCCGTGCTCATACCACGGGCAGTGACACGGCCGTTCGATACGACCGTGCGAGAATAGAGCAAAAATTTTTCCAAAACATGAGATTCGATACATTGCCAAGGCCGTGTGACATGGTCATGGGCAATCCTATCAAAATAACACGGGCGTGCACTACACTCGTAGAAGAAACTGAGAAATTAACACGGGCGTGCAACAAGCCCGTGTCACTACTCGTGGTCGAGACTGTCAAAAGAACACGGGCTTTGGAGAAGCGAACCACATCGTGAACGATCGTGCGATTCGACCATGTGACCACACGGCCTAGACACACAGCCGTGTCCTCAGGCCGTGTGGCGATTTCTCATTTCGTGATAAACACGGGCTTGTGACACGACCGTGTGAGACCAGTGTTGGGTGTCACTGCCATGCCTTTTTTTTTAAACTCGTTTGATTTTTTTTTTATTTTTTTACTTTTATTTTTATTTATTTTTGAAGACTCTACCTATCTTTATGGTAATAATCGAATTATTCCCTTAACTCTCCTTCACAGTAGTGTCTTCTCATTTATCCCTCAGAATCATGCCTTTTCCTTCAATTGTATGTTCAATTATCGCTCTAGCGAATCTAAGGATTTCATCCACAATCTCAGGGCAGTTTCACTTCTTTTCTTCTCTTTCGATATTATATTTATATCGTTATTATATATCTTTGTGCATTGAGGACAATATACATTTTAAGTGTGGGGGGATTTTATATCATTATCAAAAAAATCCCTGAATTTTGTCTTGTTCTCAAATAATCTTCTCATATCATTATTAGAATGAATTTTGATTAATTTATGATTTTTATTGATATGTCTTGAATTAAAACATAGGCATTCATGCATTGATTGTTAGACTTTAGGAAATTAAAGAATCAAGCATGATAAAGTTGATTTTTAAGAATTAAAATTTTTTAGGTTGTTTCCCCAAGTTTAGGTATTATCTTGAGTTGAAATTCACAGGTTAAACATAAAAAAAAAAGCCATAATTTTTGTGAGATCTTAAACCTTTAAAGCATATATTATTTCTTTTATGCTCACTTTTATTGCTGCTTTGAGTGCGTCAATATCGAATTGTTATTCTAGAACTTGCTTGATTATGCATGTCAAGACCACACGTTTGATTTGGTATGTTGAGATGATAAAGGCACCGAGGTTTAACCCACTCACTCCATAAAAGCCTACCTCCATAATTAACCCTTAGTGAACCCCCTTGAGCCTAACAAGCCATTAATTGATTTACCCTCCACATTAACCCATAACCCATTATTGTTGAAATCCCCTTAATTAATTTGATCCCTATTTTTGTTGAGATTTGATTTGAATAAATTACTTAGCTATGTTTTATTTTTAGCAAAGTTCTTTAATATTTTATTTGTTATTAAAAAAAATTATTATGAAATTATGTAATGCTTAGATTAAAACGATGTTATCCATGAAGAAAAGCTCAATTAGGTATGCAAATTGTCAATTGTAGTATTTTTCTAGTTAGGTAATTTTTCAATTCAATCTTGATTCTAACCTTCTTTTTTAGCTTATGACCACATCCCCTAACCAAAGCCACGTTACAACCCTCTAAAGACCTTTTGATTGATGTATCATCTCAACATATAATGGTGGAGAGTTAATTTTCATGCAAGCCTATGGTAATAACTTTTCATATTGACTAATAAGTGATTCATTTGTTGTCCTTAAACACTTCGAGTGATTTGAGTGAATCGTTAGTGAGGATGTTGAACTCTATGATATTTTGAATAAAAGGTGATTACTTAGATGAGGGGAGACACTTAATGTCTTCGTGATAAAATGCTTAACTTGGAATGTTTGAAACTTTGATGTTCTTCTAGTTGAATTCTCAATGTATGATTACTTATGGTTTATTCTGAGATACTATTGATAGGAATTATAAGTTGAGAAAAATAAATTCTTAATTGTGAGTTGAGGATTTTACTTGAGAACAAGCAAATGCTTAAGTGTGGGGGTATTTGATAAACCGTAATTTATACATATTTTTATCCCATGCTAAGCACATTTATGGATGACTTCTCCTTATATTTGGTGAATTTGATGCTTCTAATCTTTTAATTCCATGTTTTATACTTAGGTGAGCATAGGAGAGTAAAAAGAGCGAGAAACGGGCTGAAAACGGAGAAAATGGGCCAACATGAGAAATCAACACGGCCTGGGCTTCCCTACACAGGTAGACCACACGGCCGTGTCTATTCAGCAGACTTTAACACGGTTTGAAGCACTTGCACACCGGCATGTCACACTGGTATGTCCCTATCGGGCCCAAGTCTAGTTCTAATCAGAAAATGGAACTTTGGAGGGCTTTGAGGTATTCTAAGGCCTATTTAAACACACTAGATGGGGACAAAAGGGGACACACGGAGTATGAGGCAAATAATTACTCAAAGAAAGCCTATTGATCCATCTTAGGAGCCGGATTGTCCTTCAAGACTGAAGATCTCCCTTTAATTTCCTTCAGGAGTTTTTGGGTTTTCTTTATGTTTTGTTATCATTATTCTTTTGAGATGTTTTCTTTTACACTTATAAATTAAAACCCCTAAATACCTAAGGGGAATGAAACCTAAGATGGATCTTGTTATTATTTTCTGAATTATATGATAAATACTTGATTTGTTCTTAATTATGAGTTCTTAATTCTTGCTTTATTATTTCAGGATATTGATTTAAGTATTGATGTGCTTATTTAGAGGAGCAAAAGTCTCTGTCTAAGAGTAGATCTAGCATAATTAAGCAGAGTTGATTGCACCCCTAGACATAGGGCGACATAATTTTGCCGGATTAGGGTCAAACCTAATAAGGGAATCCATAGATCGAGTTAATGCAACACTAGGGGTTTTAATTAGAAAGAGATTTCAATTAATCAACCTAGGGTTAGACATTGTTAGTCTCGAGAGAGATAATAATATAACTTAGGGATTTCTACGGATCAAGTCAAGTGAATAAATCGTCTGATTCAGAGTCAAATAACAAGTAAAGTCTAGATGGATTTTCTCTTGGGTATTATCCAAATCAATCAATTTTTCCTAAAAGTATTTCCCCAATTTACTTTCTGTGCATTCTTTGTTTAGTTAATTAGTTTAGTTAAAACAAATCCCCCTTAATTTTAGGCTAGATAATAAAAAGAAAGTTAATACTAGTACTTTTAGTTCCTGTGGGTTCGACATTCCGGTCTTGCTATAAACTATACTACTGTTTGATAGGTGCGCTTGCCTTCATCATGATAATAGTTAGTTTTCAAGTACGGTCAATTATAAATTTAAAACTTGTCACGATTTAACGATCATCAGTTCAATTGTAAGACACCTTCATTTATTCAAATTGATTTCCAAGAATATCAAAATCTAAAATATTTTGAAAATGGGGGGAGATTGTTAGAACATTTTCAAATTTTTATAGTGCTCTAATAACTAAAAATGAAATGGTGTAATTAATCAAAAGTTAAATCTTTTAATTATTGCTCAAAAGTCATATCACTTGATTTCTTGACAATATTATAACTATTCAAATAATATTATTTGAATAGTTATAATATTAAATGAATAATTATGTATCTTTTTAAAAATATTATTATTCAGAAAATACACCTATTGAAAGATGTCTCTATGAAGAGACATAAAAATTCCTATAAATAGGAATGTGATTTCATTTGGAAATCACACCAACAAGCTCTAATATTATTTCTATCCTTCCTCCATTCTTTTAATATTATTAGATTATTCTATAAAGAATTACTGCAGAAATTCTTTGTAGAAATTGAGTTTCTTGTTATAAATTGCTCAGTGCTTAATGGACTACTCTCATCAGTTCAAAACGCAAATAGTCGTTGGCTTCATTGTATCCTTGAGGTTAATTTGCTTGAAACTCTTTTACACACTGAAGATAGGTGGGGGCGAATATAACCTTAAAGATAGTGGCTTGATACACACCTTAGAGCATTGTTCTATTTCTTCTTTTTCTGTTCGAGTTCCATTTGTGTGTTCAAGATTTTCCTCATCAGATATTCGCACTAACATTTTATTTTCAAATAATGCGTCTTTTGAATAAAATTGGACTAAAATTATAAATAACCTAACAAATTGGTGATTTTATTAAATTTAATGCAACCGCGTTAAGTTTTTCGAAAAAATGTTCAAAATAATGATTTTTAAATCGAACATTCTTACTTGACCATTCGGCGACTAATGTAACATTTAGGATTCGGCCATAACATTTAGATCAAGTTTGAAAGGTTACATTTTCTATCTTTGGCAGCAAGTTCATTCAATTCAGTTGCTATTATGACTGTTTTCTACATATTTTGTTCAACAATCTTCTTTTATGCTTTTTTTCAGTTGATTATGATAAAACAAACCAATTAAAAGGAACATGGTTTCTCGAGCTGAGGTGATGAAAACTAAATTTGATGGTGTTTATTGATGAGCTGAGATACCTGAAGTTGCGCAATTTTGCCCTTAATGACAGCTTTTTTGGCAGGAAGAATTATGTTGAAGTTGGCCTGCATGCAACATATGCAACACTAAGGTGTAGAGAAGCAGCCTGAACCATGCAGATGCTGCTGAAGTTGATGTTGCTGTTCAAATTCATTTTGTGTTGTTACTTCAAACAGTATTTTGTAATTTAGTTTGTTTTGAACTAAGTTGGTAATATGTTTGATGTAATTAGGTGAAGATTGAGCTGATAAATCAGCTTTGCAAAGTGTACAACTTATGTTTTTTAGCAAGTTTCAATATAACTTAGTGGTGTTAGGTAAATGTTTAGGTGAAATTTATCTTGTTTTGACTAGCTAAATGTTTGGTATATGTATTGGCATTGTGCTTTCATTCAAAGTTAATGAAAAAATATACATTTTCTTCTTCATTTTCGGGTTTTTTACTCAAGCAAATGGCTTAAGCTTCTTAGCTGATTTCTCTTGTTTGCTTAACAAGCATCGAGCCTTCAACCTCAAGTTTCTGTCATTTTTTATTCATCTTTGTTCTTAGTTCCAACAATTGGTATTTAGAGCTCATTTCTTAGTGGACCTATCATTCTTCAAGTCTAAAAACCTTGTCTTCATCCGGATTCTCTCCAACTGCACCACCAGTCTTCAATGGAGAAGGCTACCATATCTAGGTAGTAAAAATGAAGACCTAGCTGTAGGCATTTGACTTGTGGGAGGTTGTCAACTCATATGTTGAACCAGTACCTCTAAGAGCCAATCCCACTGTGGCTCAGATCAGACAGCACACAGATGAAATAACCAAGAGACACAAGGTCATGTCTTGCATCCAAAACAGTATGTCTGATGTGATTTTCACAAGGATCATGGCTTGTGAGTCACCAAAGCAGGCTTGGGATAGGCTAAATGAGGAGTTTTAAGGGACTGAAAGAACAGGACAGCAACAACTACTAAATTTGATAAGGGACTTTGAAAATTTGAAGATGAAGGAGGAAGAAACAGTGAAGCAATACTTAGACAAAATTATGGCTGTTGTGAATAGCATTAGATTGCTTGGGAACCAGTTTAGTGAAGCAAGAATTGTAGATAAGGTTATCTCAACCTTACCTGAGAAATATGAAGCCAAGATCTCATCCCTTGAAGACTTGAGAGATCTGACTAGCATCTCATTGAGTGAGCTGATCAATGCTTTTTATGCTCAAGAGTAAAGAAGAGCCAGCAGACAGGAGGAGCATCTAGAAGATGCCTTCCAAGCCAAGAGCAAACCTGTCTCGAGCACCTCTACCTACAAATGGAAGAAACCTGGACAGACAAGCCTAGAACAGATGGTGCAAGGAGAAAGTATCCACCTTGCTCACATTGCAAAAGGCTCGGTCATCCAGAGGCAAACTGTTGGTTTAGGCCTGATGTGCAATGTAAAGTCTCCAAAAAGATGGGCCATGTTAAGAAAGTTTGCAGAAACAAAGGCAAGCTGAATCAAAACCAGCCTCAACAGCCTAGATTTGAAGTTCAAGTAGCAAAAGAAGGCTGTAAACAAGAAGAGCAAGTCCTTGCAGTTTCTTGCTCAGCTGCTAAAAGAAAAGCCATAAAAGGATGGCTGATTGATAGTGGATGTACAAACCACATGACCCCTAATGCTGCTATCTTCAAAAGCATAGATACAAGTTTCAAAATAATGGTGAAAGTTGGTAATAGACACTTCATCAATATAGAAGGCAAGGGAGATGTTATGATTGACACTCCTACAGGCATCAAACTTGTTTCAAATGTCTTGTTTGTGGCTGATATTGATAAAAATCTTCTTAGTATTGCATAGTTGCTTGAAAAGGGCTATTCAGTAGTATTTAAATACAAAGAATACCTAATCAGTTATCTAGGTGGATCCAAGCTTATGTCAGTAACCATAGCTGACAGAAGCTTTGAAGTGGATTAGAACAAGAGCTCAAACAATTCTTACACAATAGTTTTAGATGAATCTAAGCTGTGGCACAAGAGGCTTGGCCATGGCAACCACAAGTCAATGATCCAGCTGACCAAAGAAGACTTGGTTGAAAACTTCTCCAAATTGGTGCAGAGAGAAGATGTTTGTGAAGTTTTCCAACTAGGAAAGCAAGCTAGACTGCCATTTCCTTTTAACAAGGCCTGGAGAGCCTCTGAAAGGTTGCAGCTAATCCACACTGATGTGTGTGGCCCTATGAAGACACAGCCATTGAATGGCAGCAGGTATTTCATTCTTTTCATTGATGATTACTCGAGATATTGTTGGATTTACTTCATAAAATACAAGTTAGAAGTGGCCTCATTGTTTTGGAAGTTCAAGGCTGCAACAGAAATAGAAACAGGTTGCAAGTTGAAGACTTTGAGGTCAGATAATGGGACAGAGTATATCTCAGCTATGTTTCAAGGCTATTGTGATGAAGTAGGCATCAAACACCAACTCACCAACACTTATACACCACAACAAAATGATGTTAGTGAGAGAAAGAATAGAAGCCTGATGGATATGGCAAGATATCTGTTGTTTGAGAGGAATTTGCCCAAAACTTTGTAGGATGAGGTAGTTAACACTACTGTATACCTCCAAAACATGTTACCAACCAAGGCATTGGTTCTGAAAACTCCATTCGAAGCCTGGTTTGGGTTCAAACCATCACTGGCTCACTTAAGAGCCTTTAGATGCACATGCGATACTCATGTTCCAGTAGGAAAAGGAGACAAGCTAGCCAAGAAGGCTCAACCTGGCATCCTAGTTGGCTACAGCAGTGTGAAGAAAGGCTATATGATCTTGCATCCTTCATTTAATAGGGTCTTTGTGAGGAGAGATGTAGTCTTTAATGAGAATTCAAGTTGGAATTGGGATAAAATTGAGCCAGAATGTGTTGCTGAAGACTTGGTGACAGACCAGATTGAGGGTGTTCAAGATGAGCCTGAATTGGACATTGATGATGAGCCAGTTAAAGGAGCCAGACCTTTGAGTGAAATATATGAATGGGCTGAAGTGGTTACTATTGAAACAAGCTATTTTGAAGAGGCTGAAGCTCAACAAGGGTGGAAACATGTCATACTCGATGGAATGAGCATGATAGACAAGAATCAAACCTGGGAGCTAGTTGCAAGACCAGCCAACAGGAAGGTCATTGGAGCGAGGTGGGTGTTTCGAGCCAAGCATAATGTTGATGGATCCTTGAACAAGCTGAAAGCAAGGCTTGTAGTGAAGCGTTTCAGTAAAAAATATGACATTGACTACTTTGAGACATTTGCACCAATGGCCAGGCTTAACACAATTAGGTTGCTGGTTGCCTTGGCTGCACAAAAGTAGTGGAAAATTCAGCAACTCGATGTAAAGTCAGCTTTCCTAAATGGTTTTCTTGAAGTGAAGATTTTTGTCGAGCAGCCTGAAGGCTTCAAAGTAGCTGGCAAAGAAGATAGTGTCTACAAGTTAAAGAAGGCCTTGTATGGCTTAATACAAGCACCAAGAGCCTAGTATGACAGAATTGACAACTACCTAGCCAGCTTAGGATTTGAAAAGAGCATCAGTGAGCCAACCTTGTATGTGAAGAAGGAAAGTAATGAAACACAGCTCATAGTATCCTTGTATGTAAATGATCTACTGGTAACTAGAGGAAATCATGCAATGTTGGCTGATTTCAAAGGCAAAATGAAACAAATGTTTGAGATGTCTGATTTGGGACAAATGTCCTACTTTCTTAGCATGGAAGTGTCTCAAACTCAGCAAGGGATCTTCATAAGTCAGAAGGCATTTGCCTTGAAGATTTTGAACAAATTTTCTATGCTGAACTGCAAGGCAACAAGCACACCAGTTGCTGTTAGAGAGAAGCTATCAAGCCAAGGTGATTTTGAGAAGGTAGATGACACAACCTATAGGAGTCTAGTAGGATGTTCGCTCTATTTGACAGCCAGAAGACTGGACATCATGTTGGTTGTGAGTTTGCTATCTAGATTCATGCATTGCTGCAATGAGAAGCATTTTCAAGTTGCCAAAAGAGTTCTTAGGTACATCAAAGGTACATTGAGTTTTGGAATGAAGTTCACTAAGGTTGATAGTATGAAGTTACTTGGTTATGCTGATAGTGACTAGGCTGGATCGATAGATGATATAAAGAGCACCTCAAAGTATCTGTTTACCCTTGGTTCAGCCATTTTTTGTTGGAGTTCGAAGAAGAAAAATGTTATTACTCAATCAACTGCTGAAGCAGAATATATGGCAGCTGCAGGAGCTGTCAACCAAGCCATTTGGCCTAGAAAAATAATGGTCAATTTGAATCTACACCAAAGAGAAGCAACAGAGATTAAATGTGACAACCAGTTTTCTGTTGCAATTGTAAAGAATCTAGTGTTCCATGAGAGAATAAAGCACTTCAAAATTAAGTTTCACTTTATTAGGGAGATGGAACAAGATCAAGAGGTGAAACTAATTCATTGTAGTTCTGAAGAATAACTTGCTGATATCTTTACAAAGCCCCTTAGTGTGTCAAGGCTTATGAATTTAAGAAGAAGGATGGGAGTATGCAGCATGCAAGCCAATGAGAAGTGTTCAAGTTGGCCTGCATGCAGCACATGCAACACTAAATGCAGAGAAGCAGCCTGAACCATGTAGATGCTGTTAAAGTTGATGCTGTTGTTCAAATTCATTTTGTGTTGTTACTTCAATCAGTATTTTTTAATTTAGTTTGTTTTGAGCTAAGTTGGTAATATGTTTGATATAATTAGGTGAAGATTGAGCTGATAAATCACTTTGTAAAGTGTACAAGTTATGTTTTTTAGCAAGTTTCAATGTAACTTAGTAGTGTTAGGTAAATGTTTAGGTGAAATTTATCTTGTTTTAACCAGCTAAATGTCTGGTATATGTATTGGCTTTGTGCCTTCATTCAAAGTTAATGAAAAAATATACATTTTCTTCTTCATTTTCTGGATTTTTCTCAAGCAAATAGCTTAAGCTTCTTAGCTAATTTCTCTTGTTTGCTTAACAGGCATCGAGCCTTCAACCTCAAGTTTCTGTCATTTTTCATTCATCTTTGTTCTTAGTTCCAACAAATTGATTCAGAATCCACACTCGTTTTTAAAGAGGCCACTTTCTGTAAAGTAACAAAATAAAATTTCAAAATGGAAGAGAAATCGGTATGCTACGCCCTTGTAGAAGAATGAATCCTCCATGTGCGACGAAAATGAGAGAATAAGTTTTTTACCCCTAGCTAATTTTGTATAAAAGATAAGCATAAATATAAATAAAGGCATTGATAATAAGAACCTAAAAACATTCAAGTACATCACAAACCTTCTCTAGCAAGTTTACTTCCATTTTGCATGCGTCGTCTACTTTCTTGTAAAAGGTCACCCAATTCCATTACCTTCAAAGCACTCTCAGTAGTGACACAGTTATCCTTCTCACTCCTTTAACAGTTCCCTCCTCGAAAAAAAGAGTGAATGCTTTTGCTTCTCGTGTACCTATAAACATCATTGAAGTCAGCCTCAACACAACATTCCTAACAGACTTCTATTAAAGTCATTCGAATAAAGAAATTAACCTCCACATAGTTTTGATGAGATTGATGACCATTCTTTATTTTTTGGATTTGCAAGGAGGTCCTCCACCCTGCTACCAATTGCCACTACTCTAATTGGATCAGGATAAACCTACATTCAAAGCATAATACAACTTCTAGAAGGAATGTTCAAAGCCAAATTAGAAACAACATAATGAAGAAAATGCTTAAGCTTACTTCTCCAAAGACAGCTCACAAACCATTGATACGCTTGGCTTCAGCAAGTGTTGTTTCCTTTGAATATACATCTAACTCAGCTTTGATTTGTTAGAATAGCATCCTACAAAGTTTCTAGTGATAAGGTGATAACTTATAAAAGTAATTAAATTTTAAAAAGCTATTCACTTGATGTTATGAGGAAAGCAATTTTGGACAAGGTAGATTTAATAATGATATCATTGAGAACATATAATTTGTTAAATAATTTTTTATACCTTTGTGATCTAGTTAATATGGAAGGATATTTGACAATAAAAGAAAATATAATGGTTTGTACATCTTCATGTAATCATGTTGAAAATTTTTACTCTCTTTCAGGAGGGATAGCTGATTTTCAATAAATAAACTTCGATGATAAGAATTTTACAAACCTGTTATTTACGTCAAGAAAAGATAGCAATAGGATTCGCAAGTAAATAGCAAACAGAAGGTTTGATTTTTAAAGTTAGATAATTTATATTTATGTCTATTAAATATTAATATTATTTTTATTATATTATTTTTCAAAAGAAAATAAAGCAAAAGCCAATGCAAAAATTTACAAGACTATTTATAAGGAAGATGGAGACTTTTGGTAAAGTTATTTTTAAAGTTGGAATAAGCTCAAATCCTTATGATCCATATGAACTAAAGGTAGTTATATCTTTTTCTATTTATTGATAGAATATATAATTTATTATTTATTATCTGTTTTTACATCAAGATTTAAATATATATTTATATATTCATACAATTGATATTTTGATATTAACTTTCGCAATTTGATATTTGTGTTCCGTAAGAAAATATTTTACATGCTAGCAAATACGGTGCTCAAAATATATATGCTAGTGGTACTTCAATAATGCGGTTGTTGTTGACATGCTATCTTACATTAAATCATTTCACCAACATCGGAAATTAGCAAGAATTAAATCCACTATAATGATTACAAGTTTGTTTAGGTTCATGGTAATAACTTTTTCTTTATTCTTATGGAGCAGATGGAGTGATAAATCATCTGATAAAGTTGTGTTGACATGGGAAATAGACGTATTAATCATAGAAAGTAGTGAGTCCAGGTTGAGTCTGCAAAGTATTTCAGTAGCAGTTAATTACCATTTCCTTGAAGCATCGTTAAATTAGGGCAAGATATTTTTGATCTTTGATTCACCTTTTACCAATCATCCAAAAATTGAAAAATAGATTCAACCAGATATCTAGATTTTCGTGAAATGGTATCCAATTATTCATTGATCTTAATGGAATAGATTTTCTATTCTCTAGTCCTAAATGAATTACAGAGATAGAACGTAAGTTAGTGAATTTATAGATGCTACACAACTTTTATTGTCATGGCCACATACAAACAATGGTGATGTAGGAACAAATTATCTCATTCCACAAAGTCATGAAAGGAGTAATATACATGCAAAATACACATACATCCGAGCAAAATAATAAACAGATAAAACAACACAAACATTGCTCGATCCGACCTCTACGCATAACATGTACAAGAACTCGGAATGAAATTGCTTAAAGCCGTCGCTATGGCACTCCCTCCCATTGGCTTTGAAACCTGGTCAATTGTAAATTTGGGACAGTATCTTCCATCGGTACTAACTGGTTCAAATTGTCAAGATCTTAAACAAGAACATCTGGCTCACTTAAGCTACCGGTGAAGTTCACTTTACAATACTCAGGGAAAACTAATCCGGCTTCATCACAACCTGCTTTAGTTACATGAGGGCAGGACCTCACATCAAGGTATTCCAAAGAACTGCATTGATTCAAAAGCATATTGATTCCTGAAACAGTAATCTTTGGACAGTTACTGATTTTCAAAACCTTCAAGCTGAACTCAATTTCCCCATTTCTTAAATCCTCAAAAGCAGTATCTGTAACCTCCTCGCAGCATCCAATATCGAGCGCCTCCAAGTTCTTGCACTGTGTAAGAATGCAGCTCAACGAAGAGTCAGAAATGTTTAAGCACCAATCCATCCGCAAATTCTTAAGACTATTTTTACATGCAGCAGCTAATGACTTTATAGACTCATCAGAGACATCCCGGCAACCACCGATTATAAGAGTTTCAAGATTTTTGCAGAATTTAGATAAGGAGAATATTGACTCATCCCCAACTTTATAACAGTCCAACAACTTCAGTGTCTTCAGAGAAGATGAACAAACCTCAGCAACCTTGGAAATCCCAACATCCCCAACATTGCTGCACTTATTAATGTCTAAAAACCTAATGTGTTGACAACCATTTACAAGATCTGCTAGTCCAGAGTCACTTATGTTGGTGCATCCCTGCAAGCCTAACTCCACTAGATTCTTACAATTCCTAGAGAGAGAAAACAACAATCCATCAGTGACAAATCTGCAGCCAGCAAGATGCAGGCTCCTCAGGTCATGGCAGCCGTCAGCAACAGCTGACAATCCCTTGTCTGTCAGCTTTCGGCAATATGATGCATCCAAAGATTGTAGGGAAGGAAGACCCCCACCAATCAAAGCCAATCCTCTATCTGTAATAGCTGTCATACATAGAGGACGCAAGCCAAATTGCCCCAATTCAGAATGTAATATAGGATAACTTAATAAAGAACAGGTATGTAAGGAATTGAAATACATATATAAAAAGACTCAAAATAGAGAAACACCCATCAAACCAGAACCAAAAACAAACATCTTACAACCCTGCAAATTGGGAATATCAAGCACTATTGTCAGTAACAAAAAAGAAACCCCCAAAAGCCATAAAAAAACTTCCCCTCAGATAAAAGAGAGAGGGAGAGAGAAGAAATGCCCATTAGAAGAAAAAAAAGCCCAAGGCAAACACTTTTACCTTTACAATTTTGCAACTTGAGAACCTTCAAGCACTTGAAACCTTCAGCGATAACGGCAAGATCAGAGTCAGTAACCCCAGGATAGAAAGACCTGGAAACGGACTGAGAGAGGTCCAACTCCAGCACACGTGTGAACCTGGCAGCCATTCTGCTGAGCATGTGCGATCCCGCACGAGCCGACAGCTTCTTCCTCTCTGTACTCTGCAGATGCAGCCATCTCTTGCAGACCAGACCGAACACTTCCTTGTCCTTATCACTTTCCAGCCTTGACAGTATCGATCTCAACTCGTCGTCCGTCAATGTGTCGTTTATGCAAACCGGGGGCGCAACAGCATCGGCCATTGAATTGGATCCAATTGTAAGAGATGATTAGGGCGGAGGATTTTGGGGATTAGGGTTGAATGAATGGAAACCTCTAAATATAATAAATTATATATGGAAGATGAAATGAGACAAAGGGAATATACTATATAAGCTAAGTTGACAGAGGGGAGATGTAGGAGAAACGCAAAGGTTACGGTGCTGGGATTACGGAAATGCCCATGTTGGTGGTGGAGTAACGGTGCATGTTAGAGGGGCATGTTGAACATTTCAGAAGTAAAAGTTAAAATTGTCGGTTAAGGTGTCCGATGATTTGAAAATTGGTAAAGTTGCAAAGGTCGTTCGAATTCCGAATGATGCCCACTATTGTTGGCTATTTAAATTTTAAAACATATTTAGGGACGGATTATCTATTTTATTTAATTATTTATATCATTCAATCAATTGGTTTGGATAAATGCTAATAATTTTGAATATCCATCCCCTAATCCCTTCGTCGTAAGTACTTCTTAAAGAGTAACCATAAAATATGTTCCTTTCTCTTTAGCGAGGATCGATCCTCGATTTCATAATTAAAAGGTGAACTGAACAATCACCATATTATACCTTATAGTTAATATTACTTAAAATTTGATATATAGTTTTAAATTTTTCATCTATTGAGATGAAATCTTTATATATAATTTAAAACCAAATTTTGTAGAAAAAATTGTTATAGCCCAATTTTACCCTATTTACAACTTCAACCCAAATGACCCATTTACATTTTGCAAAACCTATTTAAACCAAACACCTACCCAAAAAACCTAAAACCCTTACAAACCAAAATCCCCACTGCAACCCACACTTAAACCCCAACCCGTCAGCCCAATAACACACTAAAACCCAACACTAGCCTAAACCCAATTGAAACCCTAAACCCAATACAAAAAAGACAAAACCATCACAAACCCTAGCCACTAACCCTCTGACATTGCTGCACCTAGGGTCTCCTCTACCCCCTGCAGCATCGCCTCTGTCACATCGACCAGCAGCCACCGACTCCCTCCACTTGCCCAAGTTGCGCCGTTTGCAAAAAAGAAAAAAAGACAGTAAATAGAATAGGAGAAATCATGTAAAATGGGGCTACAAAAGCCTTCAAAACTCACTGTATAAAAGGGGAGGAGAATAAGAAAAAAAGAGATTTTTAAAAACCCTAAAATAAAGATCCAAACGCACCTAGAAAATTAAACACACAAGACAAGGCCGAAGCTCAGATCAGAAAACAAATCGCACTAAGGTTTCTGTTTTATTTTTTCGTTCTTTCTATTTTTTATTTTCATCATTTTTTTTCTTTCTTTAAAATCAGTATGTACATATATACACATATACAATATTAAATATAAAAAAGGAAAAATCTTACCTTTTCGAATTTTTGGCCACCCCGTACGGTGGCCGACGACGGTGGTGCACGGCGGAGGTATGGTCCCGGAGTCTCACCGGAAATCCCCAGGCTGAGAGAGGGCTGAGAGAGAGAGAGAGAGAGAGAGAGAGAGAGAGAGAGAGCTTTTTTTTTTGAAGAGAAAGAAAGAAAAAATGAAATTTTTTGCAAAATTTTTTACTTTTATAACAATATAAAACGACGTCGTTTTGCATTAAGGATCCAGGGCATAAAACAACGTCGTTTTGCCCTGGATCGGGTCGACCCGACCCTACCCACTCAAGATCCGCTTTTTTTATTTAATGGGCTAATTCCGCAATCGGTCCTTCCGCCTTTTCTATGTTTTGCAATTAAGTTTCTGTATTTTTAAAATTTCCCCCCATAATTTTATTTGGATTTCAAATAAATCCTAATTGATGCGACGTTGTTTTAAAAGCTTGGGAAAATCGTTCTTTTGGTCCTCATTGTTTTAGCGCATGTTCAAATCAACCTTTCTTTTATTTTTATTTTGATTTCGCCCCAAATATTTTGTTTTTTAGTTCAATTTAATCTTTTTTAGTTATTTTACTATTTAAATCAATTATTTTAGTATTATTATTTTTATTGTATCTATTATTAATATTATTACTATTATTAGTCTTAGTATTTATTTTAATTAATACTCATATATATATACACGTTTTTATATAGTATTAAATTATTATTTTCAATATTTTTTTAAAAAATATTATATTAACTTCCATGTTTTATTACTATCACTATTATTTTATATATTTCTATATTATGTTTAGCTTTTTATATATCACGTCTTACTATTATATATATATATATATTATTATTATGTATATTTTTAGAATATATATATTTATGAAGTATTATTAATAGTTGTTTTTAACATTATTATTATTTCTAATATGTATATATTATGTATATATTTTAATACTATATTATAAATATATTTTATATTATGTATATATATTTTTAATATTATATTTTTATATGTATACTCTTAATACCATATTATACTTATTATTTTCACTATTATTATTTATTTTTAATATTATTGTTATTATTTACATATATGTATAGATATTTTTATGTACTTATTATAAATATATCATTTTCTTATTATATTATTATGTACATTGTCTTTACTCTTTTCTTTATTGTGAATATTTTTTATTATTATTCTAATGCTCTTCTATTATGTTAATATTCTTCATTAATTATACCAATATTTGAATTTTTTATAATCTTATTAGTTTGGTTTATTATTTTAAAATATTTTTCCATTTTTTTAATTAATTTCAATAAATAAGGCAACGTACCAATTTTAACATCAAGCCGTCGATTTCATCGCTATGTTGGGTGAATCACATCGGCTCGTGTTAAAAACGAAGTGTCCTTCTCAAAAGAAACCGAAATTATAAAAATTCTCGTGCTTTGATCGGGTCATGATTAAATGTTACATTGAACTCGCATTTTTGAAAATTAAGACAAAACATGTTTAATGAGATACCAATTTTGGGCGTCGCGGGGGTGCTAATACCTTCCCCGCGCGTAATCGACTCCTGAACCCTACTTTTTCCTTGGATTTTAACGTAAACCTAAACCCGGCCTCCTTATGTATTCAAAAGTAATTTTTTTTAAAAAAAAAAGGATTTATTAGGTGTCCGATCACACCTAGGAAAAATGATCAGTGGCGACTCTTTTTTTTAAAAAAAATCGAAAGTCGGTTTTCAAATTTCCAATAAATCGCCTCAACTAGCGGCAAAGCAAATTTTTTTTACGTCGCTACAGCTGGCGACTTCACTGGGGACCTTTTTTGAGAGTCAAGTTTAGAATTAAACGCGTGTTGTCAACGTTTTCAAAATTCCTTGTTCAAATTAATATTTAGTCGTGATCCTTAAGCTTTGTTTTTGAAAAGCCATGTATTTGCATCATGTCGTAAATATTCTTCTAACTTGTTTTGTCTTGTTGTTTTTCAGCTCTAAGTTTGTATGGTTTTAGTTTTTTAGTTTAGTTTTTAAATAAAATGTTAAGGTTTGTGAGTTTCTCCCCACACACCGTACACTTGCATTTTTGCATAACATGAGCTCTTTACCTAGGCTCCGTCTGCTTAAGTGGAAGTAAACGCTATGCCTTCGTGAGTTAACTCGTCCCTCTGCACAGGCTAGTGAATACTTCCGGATTACATATGACTTATGCTTTCGTGAGTTAACTTGTCCCTCCGCATAGGCATAAGTAAATGTAATCCCTCGAATTGAACTCATAAGCCTGCGATGGGCAATGACCGAGGTTCTGTACTAATCTTAGCAGATGACAGTACGAACAATTCGAGTACCTGTCTAGAACCGAAACCGCATGTAGTGAACCATATGAGCCACCTAATTAGAGCCATGACAAACCTCTGTCCGTTAATAGTCACCAAAATAAGTACATGAGAGAAACGTCTCTTACCCTTTTATTTCTTTGACATTTACACTTTTTATTTGGATTTTCTGTAATTTTCCTCTGTTTATATTTTTCGTACTAACCAAGGTATTTGTCTTTGTTTTTATTTTGCATCATGCATCATAGGCATCTTATTAGAAAGGTGTTGATTAGAGATTGGTTGCCAAAAACGGGTTTCTGATGGAGGAGTCAATTACGCAAGTAACCGAGAAAAATGTCATGGTTCGAGACTGGTCTTTGAAAACCCAGAAAGTAAAAGGGGACAGTTTAATGGAAAGATGTATCTCCAATCTTCCTGAACATGTAACTTCGAATGCTCGTCAGAATAACCTCGAAGATTTGACTCAGATTTGGAAACAGTGGGACTCAGATAATAGGGGCGTCTTCACTGAAAAATACAGGGATATAGCTCACTTGATCACTATCAACGTAGACGAACAGTTGATTCAAGCCATGGTTCAATTCTGGGACCCAACTTACCAGTGCTTTACTTTCAATCATGAAGATATGACTCCGACCATAGAAGAATATGCTGCTTTGCTTCGTGTTAACAATGTATAGTTCAACAAGATATATATGAAAGAGCCTAAGCCAATGACCTTCAAGAAAAAGCTAGTGAGATTGACCGGAATGACCGATGTATGGGCTGAAAAACAGATAAAGAAAAAGAATGAAGTTAGTTATGTTCCGTGGTTTTCTCTACGAGACTTAGTTCAAAACCATCCAGCTATTGCGAAGAGAATGGATCTATTTGCTTTGGCCATTTACAGATTGATCGTCTTCCCAAAGGTCTTGGGGCATATAGAAGTCGCGGTAGTGGATTTCTTTAAAAGGTTGAGGCAAGGGACCAACCCCGTCCCAACTATCTTGGCCGAGACTTTTAGATCTCTGAGTAGTTGCAGGAGAAAAGGGGAATGACATTTTATCGGATGCGCGCAGTTACTTAATGTCTGGATTCTGAGCCATTTCTAGAAAGTAGAGCGCACACATTTCCACATGTTCTCAAAAACATTCGCCCCATTAAAGACTTACTTTGAGAAAGATTGGCCGAAAGATGTCACCGAGCAGCACTGGGTTTCGGTTTTTCAAAACCTTCGCGTTGAAGAGATAACCTAGAGAGCACCATAAATTCGTCCTTCAGTTCTATTATACAAATGTGGAAGCCAAGATTGGGTGCCTTTACTAGGATTATGGGGAGGAATTGGATACGCTCCGTTAATGGTTCAAAGACAGTTTGCTTCACGATAGTTCATACCCGCTACCGGAGGATTGGCACAATCAGAGTTTACCTTTACAGGTGAGGGTTACATGAAAAGAGTCCGAGATACCGCAAAGTTTTGGAGGGAAATTCACCTAATGGAATTAGCTCTCTACGCTGATACAATTACTCAAGATTATGACATGTAGAGACAACGACGAGTAAACAGTTAACAAATCTCACCGACGGATTAAACTTTCCAGAATCCTTTCTCAGAAGAAATGCCATCCTAGCTAGAAGTAGCGAGACATGAATTCGAACGTGAAAAGGCCAAGCTGTTACGGGATATTAGTTCTCTTCAAGAGAAAAATTACCAGCTGAAGATCGGGGTCCAAATTGAAGAATCCAAAACCATGAAAGTTCAAAAAGAAGTTGAGATCGTGAGAAACGACTTAAGGGACCTTCATTTGGAAAATAAGAAACTAAGAAACACTATAAAAAATAGTGGCTTGGGCAAGTCACCAGCAGAATGGAAGGAAGAAATTAGCAACATCAAAGGTGGGATGGAATTCTGGAAAGGGAAAGTAAAGAAAGAAGAGGAAAAACATGCGCGTGCTATGATAGAGTTAAGAAATAAGAATGCTGAGTATGAAACTGTGGCTGCAGAATTTATGACTAGTCAGTCCGAACGTCAAGAGCTAAGAAGAAAAATACGAGATCTAGAAAATATGTTGCAATCTCGTCAGCAACAATTAGATACTCTTCTAAAAGCTCTAGAAGAATAGAATGATCAGTATGACAGAGACACTCGCACTTATGAAAGAGCTCTCCAAGAAAAAGAAATGCAACTCGGCTTTTTGATCAATGAAATTTGCAAGGTAGCTATACAAGTTGTGCAATTATCAGATGAAGCCGAAGCTCTCAGTTGCCAATTCCCTCCGAGCCAAAAATCAAGCATGTCAGAGTTCTTAGAACAAGTGAAGAAACAAGGCAGTGCGGCTAGGAAATTTGTGTAACTGTTGAATAAAAAAATGACAAAACGTTTTGTAATAGACTCTTTTGATAAATGAATGCCTAAGTATGGGGCTATCTTGAAATCAACACCAAATTCTTGCATATTTATTCATGACTAACATTCATTCGTCATTTATTCAACATTCATTTGTCATTCATTCATTTATTCATTCATTGCATGTACATATCACCATAATCATTCATTGAGGCCAAAACCGTATAATCTATAGTTGCAACACTACAAGTCTGGAATCACACCATTCTTATAGGACTCACCGAAAAGCTAGAATTATGGAAGCCGAGTTCAATGAAAGAATTGAAAGGATGGAAAGGGCCCAAAGCGAATTGCAAGAGCAATTGACCAAGTCACAACAGGAAACAAGAGATTTGATGTTAAGATCTCGAGAGGAATCGCTCAAGCAAAGAGATCAGATGGCCAAAATGATGGAGATGATGATAGCTTTGGCCAAAGGAAAGGGACCTATACAGAGCCCTAACACTATAGAGCCTCAGCCAAGAACTAATCATGATCAGGATTCGCTCTATCCCTCAGGTTTCACTCCACCTCACGCACATGTAATGCAAAGAGAACGTCCTCAAGGAGAACCTGCAAGCGTGGAGCAACGACCCGTACCCCCTACTCATTTAGGGCAGGGTATATTCGTATCGAACCCCAGAGCTAATCCTACCTATCCCAATGTTCCAGATTTGGATGATCCGTTAGAAATAGCCAGGTTGAAAATGGATGATCATGATGTTCAGGATAAGTATAGGAGTTTGGAAGAAAGACTCAAAGCTATAGAAGGTACTGAAGCCTTCTCTGCATTGAGTGCCAAAGAGCTCAATTTGGTGCCTGATCTGGCTCTGCCTCCGAAATTCAAAGTACCAGATTTTGAAAAATACGATGGCACGAGATGTCTAAAGGTGTATCTTGTCATGTTTTTCCGGAAGATGACTGGTTACGTGAATGAAGATAAATTGTTAATACAATGTTTCCAAGATAGCTTGGTCGGATCGACCCTTCGATGGTATAATCAACTTAGTAGAGAAAGGATCCGATCATGGAAAGACTTGGCATCAGCATTTTGCGAACAATACAAGCATGTATCCAACATGGTGCCTGATTGACTAACTCTGCAGATGATGGAAAAGAAGCCAACGGAGACTTTTAGGTAATATGCGCAAAGATGGAGGGATATCTCGGCCCAAGCAGAACCCCCATTGACTAAAACTAAAATAATAGTCCTCTTCATCAACACTTTCAAAGCACCGTTTTATGATAAGTTGGTAGGAAGTGCCACGGAAGACTTCGCAGATATTGTAATATCCGGGGAGCTTATAGAAAATGCCATCAAAAGTGAAAGGATGAAAGGTTCCGAGAGCTCGAAAAGGGCAGCACCTGTAAAGAAAAAAAGGCAAAAGCCTATATGGTGGGAACTGAGAATCACTACACTTCTAATCCGTATCCAACCCAGTCACGACCTCGATATCGCCCACCTCCAAACTTCTATTATCCTCCCCTAAGCCCTTATTATCAAGCACCACCTTATTACCCTTCTTACCCCGTCTACGCCACAAATAACCAAAAACCAGTCACTACGTTCCCACAGAATACCATGCCAGCTCAAAGCCAACCTAAAGATGAACAAAGACCGACAAGATCCAATCCTGAAAAACCCCAATTCACCTCAATTTCCGTGTTATACGGAGAGCTGTACCCAAAATTGTTGGAAAACAATTAATATCCCCACATTATATGGCACCCTTGAAGCCTCCATACCCAAAATGGTACGATCCTAATGCCAGTTGCATGTACCACGCCAGAAACCAGTGGTATTCTACAAAAAATTGTCTGGCATTTAAAAGGAGGGTTCAAGGCATCATTGATGCAGGCATCTTACGATTTGATGGTACTAGCAATACAACTAGAAATTCGCTCCCTAACCATACTGAAGGGAATGTGAGCGCAATGACCGATGAAGACAAGTGGCAAACCAAAAGCTGCGTTTCTGAAATAAAGACACCTTTACAGAAGATATGGAAGGTGATGCTTGAAAAGGGGTTGTTCTGTCGCCTCTACAGAATTTTTAAAGAAGGAAGTATAAAAAGTCAATGTTTTTGTGACTTCAATGGTATTGAAGGGCATGACATTCAGTCTTGTAAGAAATTTAGAAAGTTACTTCAAGACATGATGGACAACAAGGAGATTGGGATATTTAACAAAGAGGCCGATGAGGGAGAAGTATGCGCTTCTGACAATCAATCATCAAGTTTCCCTTATAGCGCCGATCGACCATTGGTGATTTATTACGATGCAAAAAAGGAATAAGTGAAATCGAAAATGATAATTGAAGTACCATCTCATTTCCCTTATAAAGGAAACAAGACAGTACCATGGAAATACGATGTCAACATTATCACACCTAAAGGTGAAAAATCCAAAGCCATGACTGGAAGTGTTGGTGATGTAGGACATTTTACTCGCAGCAGGAGATGCTATTCTAAAATGGTTGAACCAATGAAAAAGACGAGTGACTCGAACTAGAAAGGAAAGGCACCGATGCATGAGGCAGAGGTCGAGCTTGAGACTCCGTCCGAACAAGAAGTTAAAATGCCTGTGAATGAAGAGGAAGCACATGAATTCTTGAAGTTCATCAAGCATAGTGAATATAACGTCGTAGAATAGTTAAGCAAACAACAGGCATGAATCTCGGTATTATCCCTACTGTTGAATTCAGAACCACATCGGAATGCTTTGCTGAAAGTGTTAAATCAAGCTTATGTGGCAAGCAATATATCTGTCGAAAAACTTGATAGGTGGGTGAATAACCTGAACGCGGATAATTTTATTTCTTTCAGTGATGACGAAATACCGCCAAATGGTAGGGGCTCCGTAAAAGCATTGCATATCACAGCCCATTGTAAGGGTTACATAATACCGAATGTACTCATTGATAATAGGTCTGCACTCAATGTCATGCATTTGGCCACACTTTCTAGAATTCCAATTGATCTGTCTTATCTAAGGCCTTGTCACTCCACAATAAGAGCATTCGATAGGACAAGATGAGAAGTCATGGGAAAAATCAAAATTCCTCTAGAAGTGGGCCCCTATATATATGACATCGAGTTTCAGGTCATGTACATCATGCCTTCATATAATTACCTTTTAGGAAGACCTTAGATCCACTCTGCTGGGGCAGTTCCTTCATCTCTCCATCAAAAAGTGAAGTTTATCATGGATGGTCTTTTGGTCACTGTCGTGGGTGAGAAAGACATTGTCGCATCTATCTCTACTGATACATCATACCTCGAAGTAAGCAAGGATGCAGTAAAATGTTCCTTCCGTTCCTTCGAATTCATCAATGCTACGTTCGTTGCTGAAGGAAATAAAATTCCCATGCCTAAGCTGTCAAGGAATACCAATATGGGAGTTGAGTTGATTGTGGGAAAGGGAGCCCAAGCAAGGAAAGGTTTGGGAAGATATCAGCAATGGATAGTTAGAGCTCAAAAACTAGTGCCCCATAAGGCTCGATATGGTTTAGGTTTCGAACCGGATATGCGACAAAAAAGAAAACAGTTGTAGAAAGATCGAGAAAGGCAGATTGCAAGAGCCTTAGGCCGAGAATTAGAATGGGAGCCCATGACGTACCTTCCTTTGTCAAAAACATTTACATCTGCAGGAATGATATACCCCGGGGAAGATAATCCACGAAGCACGCTGTTATTAATTGAAAGGGGTCTTCAGAATGTCAGTATAAATGTCATTGACAAAGGAAATGACGCAATTAAAGATGTTTCAATGATACGCCATTGTCCTCCTAGATTTGTTTTAAACAATTGGACTGCTTTGGATCTCCTTATAGTTTCTAAGTCTTCTCCAGAGTAATACTCAATGTTAACACTCTCTTTTTTGTGTGCCCCTAAGTAATAGTAGGGATTCTTTTGTAAGAGCTTATGATTTGCTCTTTATCATTTAAATGAACATTAATGGAGATGCATTTTGTCATGGTCTTTTCATTCTCATTAACTTCATAGTTTTTTTTCCCTCTTCTCACAGCCTGTCATTGCATATATCTCACATCACGCTATAATGTTATGCTTGTTGGTCCCAATATGTTGATGCTCCTCTATAGTTTCTTTTCCATTCAACTTTCAGGTGCTCAGATATCAACAATATGAACAAACCCGTTATAAATCTTGAAATCGATTTCGAAAAGGCTATTTGCTTAGGAGAGTTTGAAGCTGAGGAAAATGTTGAAGACTATGTCTTGTCTCTTGACTTACTAAGAATGGTAAAACAAGAAGATAAACAGATTCTACCTCATCAAGAATCTGTTGAGATAGTAAACTTGGGAAATGAAGAAAAGAGGTAAAAAATGAAGATTGGGACCTCTATTTTAGATAACACCAAACATAATTTGATTGCTTTGCTTCATGAGTACAAAGATGTATTTGCATGGTCGTATCAGGACATGCCAGGATTGGATGAGGATGTAGTGGTCCATAGACTCTCATTGAAACCAGAATGCAAACCCATTCAACAGAAGCTAAGATGAATGAGACCTGAAATGCTGTTAAAGATAAAAGAAGAAGTCAAGAAACAATTCGATGCTGGCTTCCTACAAGTCTCTAAGCATCCACAATGGGTAGCTAATATAGTCCCAGTACCGAAGAAAGACGGCAAGGTACGAATGTGTGTGGATTACCGTGATCTAAATCGAGCAAGTCCTAAAGATAATTTTCCTTTGCCACACATCGATACATTGGTGGATAACACAGCCAAACATTCATTATTTTCGTTCATGGATGGATTCTCGAGTTATAATCAGATAAAGATGGCTCCTAAGGATATGGAAAAAACTACTTTCGTAACGATGTGGGGAACATTCTGTTATAAGGTGATGCCGTGCGGATTAAAGAACGCTGGGGTAACATATCAGAAGGCCATAGTGATGTTGTTTTATGACATGATGCACAAAGAAATAGAAGTCTACGTCGATGATATGATCGCCAAATCCAAAGGGGAAAGAGAGCATGTTAAGAACCTCAAGAAGCTGTTCCAGAGACTGAGAAAGTTCCAGCTAAAGCTTAATCCAGCCAAGTGCACGTTTGGGGCAACCTCAGGAAAATTGCTAGGCTTCATCGTCAGCGAAAGAGGCATTAAAGTTGATCCAGATAAGATAAAAGTCATATAAGAATTACCACCTCCGCGCACGCAAAAAGAAGTCAGAGGATTTTTAGGGAGGTTGAATTACATTGCTCGGTTTATTGCTCAACTTATTAACCAGTGTGACCAAATTTTCAACTTCTTCGAAAACATAATTCGGGAGAATAGAACGAGGAGTGCCAAGTGGCTTTTGACAAGATAAAACAATATTTTTCTAGTCTTCCGGTTCTAGTACCGCCAACTCCAGAAAGACCGTTAATATTATATCTGACTATGTTCGAAAATTCAATGGGTTGCGTACTGGGGCAACATGATGAGTCAGGGAAGAGAGAAAAGGCGATGTACTATCTCAACAAAAAATTCATAGAGTATGAGGCAAAGTACTCGTCAATTGAAAAATTTTGTTGCGCTTTGGTTTGGGTAGTTCGGAGGCTTAGGCAATATATGTTGTATCATACAACATGGTTAATTTCAAACCTAGACCCAATAAAGTATATGATGGAATCACCTGCACTCTCAGGAAGAATGGCACAATGGCAGATCCTACTATCAGAATATGACATCGTTTATGTGAGTCAAAAGTCGATAAAAGGAAGCGCAATAGCTGACTTCTTAGCAACTCGAACAACGGATGAATACGAGCCATTGAGATTTGATTTCCCGAATAAAGACTTGATGTGCATTACAGAAAAAAGTGCGAGTCATCAAAAGAGAAGTCAAGGAAGATGAGCTTTGATGGTGCATCGAACACATTGGGGCATGGGATTGGAGCAGTCTTGATATCACCGGAAAGGAACCATTATCCGTTCATCGCCAGATTAAACTTCTTCTGTACCAATAACATAGCGGAATATGAGGCTTGTATCATGGGTCTTCGCGCAGCTATTGAATGAAATGTCAAAATTCTAGAGGTATACGGAGACTCGGCGCTGGTGATTTACCAAATCCGTGGAGATTGGGATGTAAGAGATCCAAAATTAGTCAAATACAGTGATCTAGTGGCAGAACTGATTGAAGAGTTTAAAGAAATAACTTTTAATTACTTCCCACGAGAAGAAAACCAATTGGCTGATGCCCTGGCCACTTTGGCTTCAATGTTCAAAGCGAACAGAGAAATAGAAATAATGCCTCTTCAAATGAGCATATACGAAGTCCCTGCACATTGTTTCAGTATTGAAAGAGAGCCAGATGGACGACCATAGTTCCATGATATCTTAGAATATGTCAAGAATCAAAAGTATCCCAAACAAGTAAATGAGAACGACAAAAGAACAATCAGAAGAATGGCAGTAGGATTTGTTCTTAATGGGGACATTTTGTACAAAAAAGGAAAAGATCAAGTGCTCTTGAGATGCGTGGATGTTGTTGAGGCCAGAAAAATACTTGAAGATGTCCATGAGGGAATTTGTGGGACACATGCCAATGATTTTACTATGGCCAGAAAGATTATGAGGCTCGGTTATTTCTGGCTGACGATGGAAAGTGACTGCATTAGTTATACAAGAAAATGCCACAAATGTCAAATTTATGGAGATAAGATTCATGTAGCCCTTTCGCCCCTTTATGTCATGACTTCTCCGTGGCCTTTTTCTATGTGAGCCATGGATGTTATAGGGCCAATTCCCCAAAAGCTTCTAATGGACACCGATTCATTTTTGTGGTTATTGATTACTTCACAAAATGGATAGAAGCCGCTTCATTTGCCAATGTGACGAAGACTGCAGTTTGCAGGTTTTTGAAAAAGGAAATCATTTGTCGGTATGGTTTGTCTGAAAAAATTATCTCAGATAACGCCTTGAATCTGAACAACAAGATGATGAAAGAAGTGTGTAAGCCATTTCAAATAAAGCATCATAACTCATCACCTTATCGCCCGAAAATGAACGGGGCTGTTGAAGCGGCCAACAAAAATATTAAGAAGATCACGAGAAGCTACCATTTGCTTTGTATGCATATCGCACATCTGTGCGGACATCTACGGGAGCAACTCCATTCTCTCTGGTCTATGGAATGGAAGCTGTGTTACCCATCGAAGTTGAGATCCCTTCTCTATGAATCTTAATGGAGTCAAAACTAGAGGAAGCAGAGTGGGTTCAAGCTCGATATGACCAGTTAAACCTTATCGAAGAAAAACGTTTGAAGGCAATCTGTCATGGACAGATGTACCAGAAGAGAATGATCGCGGCCCATGAAAAGAAAGTACGGCCAAGAGAATTCCACGAATGAGAACTCGTGCTGAGAAAGATTCTCCCAATACAAAAAGACCTGCGAGGAAAATGGGCACCAAATTGGGAAGGACCATACGTTGTAAAGAAGGCATTCTCGGGTGGAGCTTTGATTCTCACTGAGATAGATGGGAAGGAGTTACCTAATCCAATGAATTCAGATGCTATGAAGAAATATTATGCCTAAAAAAAAGGGGGATCAAGATGAAAACCCGGAAGAGGCGTCTTGATTAACACAAAAGATTAGGATGAAAACCCGAAAGGGCATTCTAATGAAGCAAACCCAGGCTCAAAGAGCAAGGCGGATGAACGGTGGGTCAAACAGTAAGACTACAGTATGTGAAGCATTTTCAGCAGCTCAAAATCTTCTACGCAAACAGCCATGCTCAAAAAGATTCTTGATTGAAGAACGTGGAAGAGTTCATGCGTTGAATATCTAGAGTATTTGTATCCGTTGAATGCGATCCCTTTTCCCTTTATGACACTTTTTTACTATCATTGGTTAACTTTCTTCGTTTGCTACATTTGAAATAAATAAATGTGAGGTACCTTTTTTGTCCCTACCTGACCATTTTCATGCATCTCATTATGTGGTTTATTTACATGATAAATAGTGAAATGACATACTCTAAACAAAAGAAATGTTAAGCATTACCCGGATAAGAACTCGATAAGTATAAGAGCCTCAAAGCAAGGACAAAGTTCAACCGGGGGCAAAATAGTGATATCTGAGAAACGCAGATTGTTCGTGAAGCTTGAGGATGGGTACATGGCCTAAAGAGAAGGTCAAGAGCCGAAATAATGAATGCAAATCATCAAAAAAAATTGCGACGAAAAAGGACATACGACAAACATGCCTAAGGCGCATAGCATAATCATGTAAGCATAAAGGCATTTAAGACAAACATCTATATATCATGATAACAGCATGCATGACATATACAGGTATTCCAGCAGAGCAAGAGGTTGTGATGATAGCTGAACTGAATCAAGGAAAAGACACCTGAGTTCCACTAGATGACATGTTTTGGTATTCTGATGTTTTTATTTCTATTTTCAAAAATCAACTCATATTGCGAGAGGTGAGTTGAGCCTCAAGACAGTTGAGGTATTTTCAATTTCTGTCTTTCAAAAAAAATCAACTCATATTGCGAGAGGTGAGTTGAGCCTCGGCTCACATGCTGAGAGATTTTTAATTTCTGTTTTTCAATTTTGTTTGTCACAATCAACTCATATTGCGAGAGGTGAGTTAAGCCTCAGGACACGCTGAGGTAACTTTAATTTCTGTTCTTCAACTTATGTCTCAAAAATCAACTCATATTGCGAGAGGTGAGTTGAGCCTCGGGATACGCTGAGGTAATTTCCATTTCCATTTTTCAATTTATGTTTCAAAAAAATCAACTCATATTGCGAGAGGTGAGTTGAGCCTTAGCTCACACGCTGAGGTACTTTCAATTTATGTGTTCAAAAATCAACTTATATTGCGAGAGGTGAGTTGAGCCTTAGCTCACACGTTGAGGTATTTTCAATTTATGTTTCAAAAAAATCAACTCATATTGCGAGAGATGAGTTGAGCTTCAGGTCATACGCTGAGGTGAGTTGAGCCTCGGGTCACACGCTGAGGATAAAGATTGGAGTTGATTGAAGACACCAGATTTTGCCTCCCTGAAGTTGCAGTGGAGCTGATCGAGGATATCAGATCTTACATTTCTGAAGTTGCAGAAGAAGAGACCACAATCCTTATCCCATTAAAGCGATTGAAAGCTACAAGTCAAATCTCTGAAGTTGCGGTGAAGTGAACCAAAGCTACAAGATGCGGTGGACTGGAAAGAGACTACCTAAAAAAGAGAAGCGCCAAAGAGGTCAAAGCTCGACGAGGCCGAGCAAAATTGGTCTTTCCTAAACGTCTTTACTCTATTCTCGTTACACGACAACAACTCTGTTCTCGTTACACGACAATGAGTAAAGAGGGGCAGCTGTTATAGCCCAATCTTGTTCCATTTACAACTTCAACCCGAATGGCCCATTTACATTTTACAAAACCCATTTAAACCAAACACCTACCCAAAATACCTAAAATCCTTACAAACCAAAACCAAAACCCCAACAGCAACCCACGCTTAAACCCCAAGCCGTCAGCCCAATAACACACTAAAACCCAACACTAGCCCAAACTCAATTGAAACCCTAAACCCAATTCAAAAAAGACAAAGCCATCACAAACCCTAGCCACCAACCCTCTGACATTGTCGCACCTAGGGTCTCCTCTACCCCTTGCAGCACCGCCTCTGTCAAATAGACCAGCAGCCACCGACTCCCTCTACTTGCCCAATTTGCGCCGTTTGCAGAAAAGAAAAAAAGACAGTAAATAGAATAGGAGAAAATCATGTAAAATGGGGCTACAAAAGCCTTCAAAACTCACTGTATAAAAGGGGAGGAGAATAAGAAAAAAAGAAAATTTTAAAAACCCTAAAATAAAGAACCAAATGCACCTAGAAAATTAAACACACAAGACAAGGCCGAAGCTCAGATCAGAAAACAAATCGCACTAAGGTTTCTGTTTTATTTTTTCGTTCTTTCTATTTTTTATTTTCATCATTTTTTTCTTTCTTTAAAATCAGTATGTACATATATACATATATACAATATTAAATATAAAAAAAGGAAAAACCTTACCTTTTCGAATTTTCGGCCACCGCGTACGGTGGCCGGCGACGGTGGTGCACGGCGGAGGTACGGTGCCGGAGTCTCACCGGAAATCCCCAGGCCGAGAGAGGGCTGAGAGAGAGAGAGAGAGAGAGAGAGAAAGAGAGAGAGAGAGAGAGAGCTGTTTTTTTTTGAAGAGAAAGAAAGAAAAAATGAAATTTTTTGCAAAATTTTTTACTTTTATAACAATATAAAACGACGCCGTTTTGCATTAAGGATCCAGGGCATAAAACGACGTCGTTTTGCCATGAATCAGGTCGACCCAACCCTACCCACTTAGGATCCGCGTTTTTTTTATTTAATGGGCTAATTCCGCAATCGGTCCTTCCGCCTTTTCTATGTTTTGCAATTAAGTTTCTGTATTTTTAAAATTGCCCCCATAATTTTATTTGGATTTCAAATAAACCCTAATTGATGCGACGTTGTTTTAAAAGCTTGGGAAAATCGTTCTTTGGTCCTCATTGTTTTAGCGCATGTTCAAATAAACCCTTCTTTTATTTTTATTTTGATTTCGCCCCAAATATTTTGTTTTTAGTTCAATTTAATCTTTTTTAGTTATTTTACTATTTAAATCAATTATTTTAGTATTATTATTTTATTGTATCTATTATTAATATTATTACTATTATTAGTCTTAGTATTTATTTTAATTAATACTCATATATATATACACGTTTTTATATAGTATTAAATTATTATTTTCAATATTTTTTAAAAAAATATTATATTAACTTCCATGTTTTATTACTATCACTATTATTTTATATATTTCTATATTATGTTTAGCTTTTTATATATCACGTCTTACTATTATATATATTATTATTATGTATATTTTTAGAATATATATTTATGAAGTATTATTAATAGTTGTTTTTAACATTATTATTATTTCTAATATGTATATATTATGTATATATTTTAATACTATATTATAAATATATTTTATATTATGTATATATATTTTTAATATTATATTTTTATATGTATACTCTTAATACCATATTATACTTATTATTTTCACTATTATTATTTATTTTTAATATTATTGTTATTATTTACATATATGTATAGATATTTTTATGTACTTATTATAAATATATCATTTTTTATTATATTATTATGTACATTGTCTTTACTCTTTTCTTTATTGTGAATATTTTTTTTATTATTATTCTAATGCTCTTCTATTATGTTAATATTCTTCATTAATTATACCAATATTTGCATTTTTTATAATCTTATTAGTTTGGTTTATTATTTTAAAATATTTTTCCATTTTTTAATTACTTTCAATAAATAAGGCAACGTACCAATTTTAACATCAAGCCGTCGATTTCATCGCTATGTTTGGTGAATCACATCGGCTCTGTTAAAAATAGAGTGTCATTCTCAAAAGAAACCGAAATTATAAAAATTCTCGTGCTTTGATTGGGTCATGATTAAATGTTACATTGAACTCGCATTTTTGAAAATTAAGACAACACATGTTTAATGAGATACCAATTTTGGGCGTCAGAGGGGTGCTAATACCTTCCCCGCGCGTAATCGACTCCCGAACCCAACTTTTTCCCGAATTTTGACGTAGACCTAAACCCGGCCTCCTTATGTATTCAAAAGTAATTTTTTTTAAAAAAAAAGAGATTTATTAGGTGTCCGATCACACCTAGGAAAAAGGATCGGTGGCGACTCTTTTTTTTTAAATCGAAAGTCGGTTTTCAAATTTCCAATAAATCACCTCAACTAGCGGCAAAGCAAATTTTTTTTTACATCGCTACAAAAATAATATATAGATACTCAAATTCTTTGATTTTTATGCTTTTAGCAATTGCAAGCTATAATTGATTATTTAAAAAAAATTAGACACGCCTAAAGTCTTTCTAATTTGTTAAATTTTGAAATATTGAGTTAATTTTAATTTCTTTGGATTTAAAAAATGTTAGTGGAATTACAAACTCTGTTTATTTTTTTCCTTAATAATGCTGAGTTGGAATTTATAAATATTTTTTAAACAAAAAAATAAAATTTTAAAATGAAGGGGGTTTTAATTTAATTGGTTGTAAGGAAAAAAGAAAAGAAAAGAAAAAGAAGTTATGCTCTACCCTAAAAGATGGTGATACTCCACCCAAATCTTGTACAAATTTGTTCTCTCCAACCTCAATCAATAGTCCAAGATATCAAGAACAAAAGTAATCAAAGCTAAAGTATAAAATTCAAATGTGGAGATGGAATTCAAAAGTAAAAACATGCCATGGAGAACCCAAAAATATAGAAGATTAGTTATGATTATTTAATAATATTTTTTATTTCATCTGCATAAAGGGGATTTTTCGAGGACACCTTCAATATTCTATAGTGATGCTAAGTGATTTCTTCTGGGATTTTAGTGTTTTCACAATTGCTTTTAGATTTTGGGTTTTTTTATCAAGATGATTTTGTTTGAATTTTTTAGGGTTTTTTTTCTAATAAATACATTGATTTCTTAAAAGTGGTTAAGGGCTAGTTTGAAAACTACTTTTAAGGAGTGATTTTGAAAAGTTTTGTTTAAATTTTGAGTATTTAGTATTGCTGTCAAAAATACAATATCTATTTTAGACATATTATTATCAAGTAACAAATATGCATTTAAATCATATTTAAATTAGTTAATATTATTATATTTTATTAAAAATATAAAAAAATTATTATAACTTGTTGCTAATATTTTAATATATAAAATATAAATTTTAAATATTTTTAAGTAATAAATATTAATTATTTATAAAATTTAATTAGAATATATAAATTATATTTTAAATATTTAAATATAACTATTAGATATTTGTAATTAGTATTTTTTAAAAAATATGTTTTATTTTTAATTAATAATTTTAACACATTTGTAGTTAAGCATCAAGAAAAAAAAAAGGGAAAGTACCATATTATTGGAGGGGTGAAAAGGTAATTAAGCACTAAAAGTGTTTTTGGGAGAAGAAAAGCTAAAAATTTCAGCTTCTCCTTTTCAGAAGTGCTTTTCAAAAACACTTCTGAAAAGTTAAAAATTTCAACAAAAAACAGTTTGTTTAGCAAAACTTTTCTTTCAAAAGTGCTTTTAGAGTCAGAAATGTTTTTTTAAAGCATTGTAAAATAGGCCCTAAGTCTCGATTTCGATTTTGATAGTGAATTTATATAGTTTTTTAGGATTTTTTTGATTATTTAGTTTTTTTTTAAAGATTTTAAATAAGTTGGTTTCTTTGAAAAAATCAAGATGAGTTTCGTTTTTAATTGGGAGTGGGAATGATGTTAAAAATCCGTCAAACTCTAATTTTATTTAAAAAATATATATCATGATATATTTTTTATATATTTTAATTAATATTAATTCTAGTAAGGATGGCCTAATCAAGAAAAGACACATGGAAATATAAATAAACATCATAATTTCAACTCAGCAACATTAACGGAAAAATAAACAAAGTTAGTGATTGAACTAATTTTCAAATACAAAAAATTACAAGGATTCAATATTTCAAAATTAAAGTGTAAGAATTAAATTTAAATTTCAAAAGAGTATAGGACCTTGAGCCTATTTAAACCTTTAAAAAAACATTAAAGGTGTAAAATAAATTGTTCCTGTGATAATTTCTTAAAATTATTTTTTTATTGAAAAATATGTAATATTTTATTTCTAAATACTATCTTGATTTCTAAGATTAAGTCTTTAAATGAGTTAAAAGAATTTGTTTTAAGCAAGGGGTTTTTTAAATATTGTTACAAATTTTGTTAAGTGTTTTGTGTGGTAACACTTGAGATCTGGATCCGGCAAATCGATAGATGTGCCTTTCACTTAGAATTGAAAGTGGCCCGCTCTTTGTTTTTACCAATTAAGACATCAATAACACCCCTAATTAGTTGTTTTCACTTATCATCTCGTTGATTCCTAGAATGTTTGGATTTTTTATTATTTACTTTGTTCAACTGATAGATGTCCCAATCCACTTATTGTTTCAACTAGCCAACTGATCAAAAGTGGACATGGGTCCTTAGGGGACTGATAGGTATTACTGTCAAGTTGTGCTGGAGAAAGTCATGGAGAAAGCTCTGCGCTTGACGACATCCAAAGCCCTAAGGATATTCATGTGGTTGTTGTAGTAGGCAAGATGCTTTTCTGGGTCCCCTACCCTGTTATAAGACAACTTAAGGAATTTAAATGAGGCTAAGAGGTTGAAGGCTAAGATTGTCGGAGCCAAAGGCTTATAAGCATAACTCCTCGAAGCTTCGTCAGACTTGGAACCTTTGAATTCTTGTATCAATTCAAACTTGAAAGTTGTTATTTGCTCATCAATAAAAAATGGTTTGTTATATGCTCCATGATCTTAATGGTGAATAGGTCGAACTTATTCCATAATCTCATCATCGTTATTCTCCTTCTAGTTTCTATGAACAATAAACTAGGCAGAACCTTCCAAGTGAAGAGGAGAACGCAAGTGGGTTTCCTTGGTAACATCTTTGGCTACATGCAACTTTGGGATCAATTGCTCATTACGAGCATTCAGCAAGTTTAGCAGGCACTGGCACTCCTGCTACTCCTGGAACTAACGTTGCTGAGCCAGGAGTTGTTTTTCTATGAGACGCATCTTCTCCTTCATCTCAATGACCTGATGATGGGAGCTAGAGGCTTGCTACTACTAGGAAGTTTGGCCTACAATAATGGCAATGACAATCAATTGAGATGGAGGGGTTGTGAAGCAAGCAAAGGCTTGTTGCAAATGATGAGCAAACTACTTTCTAAAGGTCTTAGGAGGAGGTGCCGAAGGGTGGTTGAGTGTCTATGGCAGTAGCACGGCTGAATAGAAATGTAGGGAGAGAAACGTTTAGGAAGGCCATGAGTTTGGTGAAAGCCTCAAGAGGATTGACAGCTAGTCGATTTGTTGTTTAGGTAGTATGAGGATAGATTTGGTTTAAAAGAAGCCTGGTGTTGGTAGGGTTGGTGATATTTGTCGGATTAGAAGGATTGGAGGTGTAACACCCCAAACTCGTCTCCGTCACCAAATTAGGGTTTCAAAGCATTACCAAACAATCAAAATAACATTAACATCATAACATTTAATAAATTAATCTCAATCGAACAAAAGGATATACAATCGTGTCCCAACCCGTGTCTCTACCCATGTAAGTTGTGTGCCAGACCGTGTAACTCTCTGACTTACGACACACGGCCCTATTTCAGGCCTTGCGCTAGGCCGTGTAACTCACTGACTTAATACACTAAGAATTTACAAATGACACATAGTCGTGTCACCATACCGTGTGTGTCACACGGTCGTGTGACAGCCCGTGTCCTAAGCCGTGTGATCCAAAAAGTTGACCCTAAATTCAAGCCATTTCAAGGCTAAACCATACCTAACCAACCATTCTATTTGTGCACACATTCAAGAGAATTAAACATCATTCAAACACACCTAAACATGTCATTTCAAACATCCTATTTCATCTAACCAATATGCCATTCAAAGGCACCACATTTATACTAAAACATCATTAGCCAAACCAAATCAATATTGTCATATTCAAAGCACAAAACCTAGTTCCTTAATTACCAAATAACATCACATATAATCATTTGCATATCATTAAAAACATACCAAAAAATATCATATATTTCAAGTACCTAAAAGTGGCCAAAATGACCTAACTTGACAAGGCATTAAAAGTCAATCAAACCAAGCATAAACTTCAAAAGCATATACATACCAAATCAACCATTAACACATTCATGAACTACCATTACAAAAGGTCCTATACATGCCATATATAACCTTGGCCAAATTACTCAAAAACTACTGAAATGGTTGCTGGATAGTGTGATAGGTCTCCAACGAACTTCCAACCGATTGAGCTTCTGGTTATCTATAAAACAAAATAAAGTAACTACATAAGCAACTAGTATTTAGTAAGCTCGTATAAACTCAAACATAACTTATCATTTCTTTAACACAAACTATAGAATAAGCATAATGTCATTACCAAAACCATAAGCTTAGTAAAAGTCTATACAAGCACTATCAAACTCACAAGTTAGTAGGCTCATCCATGATACAAATAAATTCAATCATATAGTAAGTAAAATTCATATACACATCAACCTTTTTATATGATCATGAACCATTTTATTTGTATACTTACCATGTCATTTCCTTTACCTACCCATTGAACCATCTAGAATTACATCGAATACTCAAGAATGTTCACACATAGTGTGCCTTTCCATATAACTGTAACATTTCTTTTTCAATAGTGCTTACACGAGCTACGAAATAAGCCTGTTCACACGAGCTATGGGTCGGAATGTTAGCTACACGATATTGCTTACACGAGCTGTAGAGAATCCGCAACAAATGCAAGACCTCAACCATCTGTAGGACACTCAAGACCAGCACCCAAAACATGAAATCCCTAATGACATATCATTCGTATTTTAAGAATTCTTAAGGTTCAAATGGGATTTGTTATCCGTCATTTACTCAAACATCGGTACATATACAATTTCAAGTTCGTTTGTATAAACACAACATAGAAAATAATTAATTTAGTTGTCATTAATATGATCATAATTTATACGAACTTACCTCGATAACTATGGTCGTAGAAGTAAAGTTGCAAACTAATCTGAAGCTTTAGCCTTTCCCTAATTTAAGTCCGGTTATTATTTATCTTGATCTTAATAGATAATTTCATTCAACTAAGTACTTCAAGTATTCAATTCAATCCATAATTCATATTTATACAAAATTATGAAATTACCCCTAACGTTTTAACTTTTCACAATTTAGTCCTTAAGCTCATAATTTGAAAATTAACCATTTTAATCCTTCATACAAGATAGCCAAATTTCTTAGGGACTCTTATAAACCCACCTAAATCATCATTTTATAATTTTAATCCTATATATGATTTCACCAAAAATCACTTAACAAAACATGTTCGTTTAACAACTAAAGTTAATAATCTATCAACTAACATCAAAACCTATTCAAAAACAACCATGGAAAGCCCCTCAACCTTTAACACTTTTGCAAATTAACCCCCGGGCTAGCTAGACTAAGCTAAAACGAACTCAAAAACATAAAAATCATTTAAAAAAAGGACAAATTTACATACCATGCATGATGGAATTCAAAACCGAAGCTTCCTCCTCGTCAATGGAAATTTCGATTCCAAAAATAAGAAAAGAAAGAAGATGATAGCTTGTTTAATATTTTGTTTACTTAATCTTTTAACCTAATTATCAAATTACCAAATTAACCTTTTAAAACTATTAAAATTTCATTAAAACCTATCCATGCTCATCCACTAGCATAATATGGTCTATTTACCAACTACATCCTTCCATTTACCTTTCCATAGCCATTTAACCTTTTTAACTAATAGATACTCACTTTTGCAACCTTTAAGATCTAGTCATTTTTACCTAATTAATCATTTAAACTTCAAAATTTCTTAATAAAATTTTAATACGACCTTAAAATAATCCCATAGACATTAAATAAATATTAAAATAATAATTCACGCATCAAAATTGTGATCCCGAAACTACTATTTCCAACACCAGTGAAATTGAGTTATTATAGGAGGTTGAGAGTAACATCATTTTAAAGGAAAGTCATTGTAAGTCCATGCTCACCACACCAATTTTTGATACAATGTACAAAAAAAGAGGAGTGTGAGGAGAAGTAGGTGGTGATGCTGAGGAAGTCGGTTCAACTAAAAATATGGAGAGTTGAAAAAGAACAAGAGGATAAGTTGATTGTTAGAAGAGAGGATAATTGCTCAAAGTAACTTTAAGGGCTCAAAGGGTCAATAACTTCTTTTATCGTTAGAAGGGTATTTATAGGAGAGGTACTCTTGTCCACTAGCGTAATGTAGAAAGTTGTTATGAAGGAGGTTATCGTTGTGCAATGCGTGAAGGACGTTCATCGTAGGGCCTATTCTGTTATGCCTTTGATCATTATGAGGTTGTTATGCCCAAGTAGTTTCTTATTACCTTAAGGATGTGTTTACACTTGAGAAGCGTTCACATTCAAAAAGTGGATGCTTATATCATTATAGAAGAATGGGAAGGTCCATCAAGCGGGTGGTCATGAACACAAAAAGTTGGTACTTTTCTGGTCAGGACGGGTGATCAAGTAGGGCGCTTTCTTAGGTGAAGTCAAAGAGAAGGTCAATGTCATCTATCTTACTGACACGTGTATAGGTTGGAGAGAAATATAACAATATTAAATGTGTGGTTCAAACCAACTATATTTAGCATAATTTATAACCTATATTGTTAAAAAAATGCCTTAAATAAGCTATTAAAAAACAATTCTTATATTTAGTATAATTCAATCATTTTTTAACCAATAGTTAGATATGTTGAACTAATTTTTAAATAATTTCATAACTACATCCGGTAAAAAATAATGCTTAATACTTGGACTGAGAGAGTGGGGTTACCGAAATTGAAATTGGATATTGGATGGAGAGAAACTGGAAAGTAGAAATAAGACAAGTAACAAGAATGACGAATATGATTGTTGATGCGATGACTAAATGGGTTAGATGTTGTGTGACTGAACTTCATGTTTTTGATAATCCACCCCAAATGGGGCCATATGTTATGGTGCGTGACAAAGGGTAAAGAAATTGATTAAGCTCTAAGCCTCAACTTTCGATATTATAATTAAAATAAACATTGAAAAATAATCACGGGTAAAAAAATTGATTAAGCTCTAAGCCTCAACTTTCTATATTATAATTAAAATAAACATTGAAAAAATAATTACTAAAACTACATATATTAAAACAAATTTATGCATTACGAGAATTAAGAGAATAATGATGAATATATGAAAAAAATGGTATAATTTCTTCTTCTAAAACAAATCATACACGTTGATTTGTTTACAATAATATAAATTGATTAATTTTTAGGAACAATTTTATTTAAATTTTAAAAAAAATATTTAATTTTTTTAAAAACCACAATACAATTCCTTTTTAAAAGAAATAGCAAACCCTATTTTCACAATAATATGTATGTTTTTATTTTTCATATTAAAATCCGTAATAAGGTTCTAATTTCTAAATAATGTTATATTATCCTACTATCAATTATCATTTCTGAAAATTATTTTGAATAATCTTATTATACGTTCTAATTTAACTTTTTCTTTTCGAGACGATACTTATAGCCCCTCCTCAACCCATAAATACGTTGCAGCGCACTCAAACTCACATATGCCAATTGAGTTAAGACTCAATTCAGTGGCAGAGCTAAGGGGGCTAGCAAGGCCCTGCCCCTTTAAAATGGAAAATTTTTCATTTATGCCTTTTATAATTTATAAAATTTTAAAATAATAATGATAAAATTACATTTTAGCCCCCCAAAATGATAAAATTTTAATTTAATCTTTTAAAAATTATAAAGATATAGACTATTAAAATAGTGAAATTTTATTTTTACTATCGTAAAATATACAATTTAATTTCGTTCCCAAAAATTTTTTTGACTCCGTCACTGACTCAATCGATAATAATTTTTAATTGTTAAATATAATAATCACGTGCATCAAATGAATAAAAACACTAGTTTAATATAATTGAATGTAATATTACATGGTAAAGAAATAGGAAAATTTAGTAATTATGAGCATGAACTTAAAACAGTGGGAAAATGTTAAATTTATATAAAATATTAATAAAAAGTTTCCTTAATCCATATAAATAAAATAAAAATATTTTTTTTTATATAATAGAATCGCATCCACATATGCACTCATTTAAATTATCACATAAACAAGACCTAAAGATCAATCCTACGACCTTAGGAATTTGATGAACACCCCCTTGACTAGAGGTGTGCATGGGCTGGGTTCGGGCCGGGCCAGGTTCGGGTCGGGCCCATAAAAAATTTTGGCCTGTTTTCAAGGCCCGGGCCCGGCCGAAATATGGGCCTAGAAATGGTAGGCCCAAGCCTGGCCCGACCCTGCCTTGCCATATTTAAAAAAAATTCCTTTTTTATTAAATAAAAAACTTTAAAATATAATAAATCAAATACATTTAAAACATAAAAACAAATATTAAAACAAAAATAAATAAAAAATAAGACTAAAATAATTCTTAAAATAATACATAAATTAAAAATAAAATAAAAAGTAATTATATTAAAATTGAAACAAATTAAAATTAAATTAAGAACTAAATTATATTAATAACAAAAGTTTTACAATATTAAAATAACATTAAAAACAACAAAAAGAGTAAAGTAAAATACTAAAGTTACTTAAAATTAAAAATAAAATTTTTTTAAAAATAATTTAACATTAAAATCGGGCCGGGCCGGGCTGGGCCCGGGCCAAAAAAATCTTACCCCAGGCCCGGCCCATTTTCTAAACGGGCCTCGTTTTTTTGTCCAAGCCTATTTTTCGGGCCTATATTTTTACCCAAACCCTCCTATTTTTCGGGCGGGCCTTCGGGCCGGGCCGGGCCTCCCAGCCCATGCACACCTCTACCATTGACCAATATATCAGATGTTGGATTCAAAGGAATGTGTTCTTTAACACATGTCTAAGGTTTTTCTTTTATTTTTTTCATTATAGTTAAATTTTAATTTTGATCTCTTTATTTTATTTAAAATAACCTATAAAAATAGTTACTTTTGTTTGTCTCAAGTTACATTTTAGTCACTTATATTTGAAATGTTACGTTTTAGTCACTTATGTTATTATTTTGTTACGAAATGATCACTCTACAATTAAGTTTCGTTATCTCTCTAACGGTAATCCTTCGTGGCAGTCCAACTAGATTTTAAGTACCAACTTGGATTTTTAAATGGGATGAAAATAGATTTTTAATTAAAAAAATTAATTAATTAAAATTTTTAAACCTAAACCTTAACTTAAAAAATTGTTCAATGGGTTTTTTTTTCTCATTTGACTGGAAAAACTATTGTTAAGATCAAAATAGTCGAAATCAAATTGACTGCTTCATAAAGATGGATTTAATGGAAGGTTCAGGTATGTCTTCTATATATTCCTCTATCTCTTTTATTCAGTACTGAAAAACAAAAGATTAGATTTTTTATTGTTTAATGAAAACCTTAAATTAAAATTCTTGATATTTTCTTCTACTTTTTGAAATTGTTTGTAAACATGTATTTTATTTTGCGTCAATAGACATCTCATAAAATGCAACCAGAAGCGTGTTTCATTCAAGCTAATTTTAAGATTTTCAGAAAAGGGCTGTTACTTTCACTATTCTTGTTCCTAATTATTATATTTTCTAGTTCTTTCACAGTTCTTGAATAATTAGTTTCTCAATCAAATTTTTTCTGATATGAATCAACTTGTATGTTCACAATCTCTTTGTGGGTATTCCAGATTATTCTTTCTTATTGCTGATTTCAACTATTTTGATCTTAATAATAGTTTTTCCAGTCAAATGAAAAAAAACCATTGAAAAAAATAAGAGACAGAAGAAAAATTAAAAAGAAGAGATCAACAGTTTTTTCAGTTAAGGTTTACGTTTGAAAATTTTAATTAATTAAATTTTTTTAATTAAAAATTTATTTTCATCCCATTTAGAAATTTAAGTTGGCACCTAAAATCTAGTTGAACTGCCACCTACGATTACCGTTAGAGAGACAACAGAACTTAACGGTAGAGTGATCACTTCGTAACAAAATAATAACATAAGTGATTAAAACGTAACATTTTAAACATAAGTGACTAAAATATAAGTGACTAAAATGTAACTGAGGCAAACAAAAGTAACTATTTTTGTAGATTACCCTTTTATTTATATTATGAAATAGTTAAAATTTAATTTTAGTCCCTATACTACGCTCAAATTTAAGATTTAATGTCCGTACTTTATTTTTTACATAATTTTGTACCTTATAATTTCATTAATTATTTATACAAAGAAGAGGTCCCAAGCAATTTTGTCATCACACGTCCTTCTTCTTTTTTTCCTATAAAATAACGGCAAAATTTTAGTATTAATCTCTCTACTTTACTAAACTATTTTTTATTGTAATAAACATTTAATAAATAAATAAAATTAAAAAATTGAACCCACCGAAAGTGAGCAAAAAATTCTAGTTATTATAATAATTAAGGATATAAAAACATATGAATGATTTTAAATAAATTTTATTATTAATTTTATATTGAAAGTACTGAAATTTTTATTTATGAGTACTTTTTTACAATAAAAAAATTAAATTTCCATTTTTAAAACTTTTAACTAATTTATTTTTATTCATTGTTACAAACAAATGGTTGAACCTCGATAACTTTAATTATATGTGTAGGTTTTCCAACATTTAGAATATCATTTAGGTTTTTTTAATCTTTTTATGTGTTTACTTGATTTTTTATTTATTTATTTATTTATAAAATCACACTTTAATATCTTCTTAAGAATTATTTGTAATGATTGAGATTCTATTTTCCAACTTTATTTTCAGAATAAAAAATTATATATATTAATATTATATTTGCTGTTACATGTATTTTATTACTTGAATTTGATTTTATCTGTATTTTAGATTTAAATATTAATTAACATATCCCGGGACTAAAACTAGTAGTTGATTAAAATTGAATCAAAAAATCTAATTAAATTACTAAAGACAGATCAATTGGATGAACCGCAACACCTATTTATTATTTTTCTTTTAAACTGCCTCTACCTCTATTTCTTATAAAAATAAATTATTTAATTTAAAAAATTTATACGGTTAGAGTATCCTGTTATAATAAAAGGATCTGCCTGCCTTGTGAAAAGAATGTGAAAATACCTGACACATATTTTTATTATAGAGATCCAACCAAATTAAATTATTTATTGTTAAATGACTTAGTTTTATCCATATTCTATTAAAAAGAATTCAATAAAGCTGATTTTCAACCTAGTTAAAATTTACTATTTAAAAATATCATTTATCATTTAATAAAATTATATTCTGAAAACCTTTTTATAATTTTGTAAATGAAATATTTAGTTTAAAGTTGAATTTAAATAAAAAGATAACTTTCATTTATTTTTTAAATAATAAATGTTAATTTTCTTCTAATTTAATTAATTTTATTAACACATGAATTAAATTAATACATTTAATAATAAATGGATTAATTTAATTCAATCTCTATAATAAAAAGACTTCACATATGTACATTTACCCAAAAAACAAAAACCAGCTCATTGGTCCCTCTACATCTTTTATCTTTTTGGTAATAACAGACAATGTTTTTAAGCATAAAAAAATAGTACTCAATTTTTTAGTACATAGATATTTGCAAAATAATTAGGTACGTGGACATAATAATGATGATGATGATGATGATGATGATGATATACATATGTTAAACTTTGGGTATGTATGCACTGTGATTTAGAATAACAAAACTCGTCCCTATGTGGGACATATTTTTGCATCCAACACTTTGGAGTTCAATCCAAATAACATAGCAATAATAATTCCTTACCTACAACATGCAGCGAACAGCAACACATCAAACATATTATAACATATATTTTGTTCAAGTATCCCTTGTGCTGTTCCTCCTGCCCCACCACTTCTTTTTCACCCTGTCAAGTGCACCTTCTTCATTTCCAAGTTTACTTAACACCACTTTTGTTTCTCGTAGCCTTACTGCATAATCCTTCTTCCATGTTTCAAACATCTGCTTCAATCTTCTAAGTTCACGATCCGGATTCAGGCTTGCTTCAACCTGCCCTGATTTTACTTCCACTAAGAACTTGGCATCATCACCGAAAACTTGACTCCTCTGCTCGAACTCCTCTGCCAGCCGACTTATAACACTCAAACCTGCACTCATTGGTCTCAACCCGTTGCTCTCTGGACCCTTATGGTTGCTTCCAGTATCCCAGCAATATTCTCTTTCATCACTTGTATTAACTGATGCATCTGAATTTCTCTCCAACTCGTCAACTGCTAGGCTCTTCTTTGCTATTGAGAGACTGGATTCTAGGGACCTCATTTGTTTCTGCCATACTTCTTCCATGGACTTCATTTTTACCTCATACTCAGACCAACGGCTTTCGTATTGTTGGAGTCGTTGATGGAGGATATCGTTTTCCTCTTCCTTCTCCCTCAGAACAGCCTCGGCTTTGAGAACTCGGCGCTGTACTTCAGAGAGAAATGATGACTTGACCAGCACCTCATCTGATTCATTTTCCTGCATCAAAATCTATTATTACTTAAGGTGCCAAGTGCAAATACCACCAGTAAGAAGAATACTAAAAAATTAGTCTGTATAACAGTCAAAAGAAAGATTCAAAAACCAAAAAGCGATCACAGAACACACTGATCCCCAAACAGTTTCAGAAACAGTTTTTTATGTTCTTTTGCAATACAAGACACATTTTCCAAGCAGTGTGACTATCGAACAAGTCTATATTGAACTAAGAAAAGTAGAGAAAAATGCAACGAGACCAAAGAAGAGAGGAGGATTTGCGAGAGTCAAGGCCAATTTTCAAAAGTGTTGGTATTTAATATAATAATATCCCCAAGCTTCAGTAATAAAATATGGAGAACCATCTTCAAAAAAAATATATGGATCAAAGATGCATTGTTACAAAAGAAAATTTAGCATCATTCCCCAGATAAAGTACGAAGGTATTTGATAAATCTTAGTAATAATGAATCACATGAAAACTCAAAACAAAGTAAAATTTGAGTTAAACACAATATGTTGGTCGATGTACCTTAGAGCCCCCAGGTTTGAGTAGTCCTATATCTTGAGAGCATCTTCTGACCAACCAGCCACGAATAACTACAGCATAGAGAAGGCATAATAGTGAAATTTTAAGTGACAATGATTTTCAGACACCGACTTAATAGAAGAAAATGTCCAACTTAAACCTGCGTTGACATATATCTTTCTAGTCTTGGCAGCCAAAACCTAATTTATCAAAATTCTCTTATGGAGGGCCATCAATTTCATAAATATTAAATGCTTGCCAGCCATCCTTTTTAAATTTCCTGGAAATTACATAAGAAATGCATTTGGATGTATTTGAAAATCTTTCACATAAACTCATGGTTAAAACAGAGAAACATCTCTATCCGCAAACTGGCCATACCATGGCAGCCAGGAAACAAAAAGAGGCATTACATTGCTTTGTATGTTTGTACTTTAAATTCAAGGTGAGAAAATAACCTGATTGTATCACAATTGATGCATCGTTAATTTTCTTGAATGTTTTCTTCGCATTCCTGCCTTTAATCCACTTTTGTATAACAACAGCAGCTCTATGCCTCTGCAGTAAGACTGCATATTCTTGCCTGGCTTTCTCTCCTCTGACAACTGTAGTGAGAGAAATAAAAAAATCACGTCTTGACAGTTTCTTATTTTGTATAATATAACTTAAAAGCAATAAAAATCAGAAAATGTGAATACATGACTGCAAGGTAGCAATCCCTCTTTGAAGCTCCTTGAAGTGGCGCCAAGCTTGATGCCCTCTGAAGCAGCTTTGAACACGTAAAATGCCATGAAGAGTATGATTCCTTGTATCCTCGAGAATCCCAATCTGCATCAATTATTAATCTTATATGAGTTTATCAAGAAAACACAATAAAACATACTGCAGGATATTTTACAATTGTGACAATCAAGAGATAGAACCTCAATCTGCTCAGAATGTCCTTGTAATATCAATTAAACTCAAGGTTACGAAGTAGATAGACATTCTTAAGCATTTCTATTTTGAGTTACAAGCATTGACATCAATGTTTTCAAAATTCACCTGGCTTTCAAGACTTTTGAGGCGAAGAGTTACAGCACCAAGGCATTGGGATTGAGTTTGACTCGAGTCAAATAAAAATATCAGCATTATAAAGAGAATGTATTTATCTATTTAAAAAATCCATATTATTTTGTTCTATTTTTGTATAGACAATGCCAAAATGAAAGTATGCTTATGATAATCTTTTTTTACATAAATAGTTTCAACAAAGGACTCATGCTCAAAGGGTAACTACTTAAACTTTATTGTGCATAATCAAAATATGCATTCTATTTAACTGGCTCAGCGTTATTCAGCAGCCAAGGAAGTCTAAAAACACAAAGCCCACTCCCCCTTTTCCTAAAAAGAGCCCCATAAAAGAGGGGGAGCAAAAAGTGGGTAAACCACACAAGATGAACCCATCATGATCCTTTTACTGACCTGCCCAGTACGGAAAAACAATTTTGTGTAGCCAACTTGGTACATCTCTGGCAAAATGTTGAACTGATGAAGAATTGCAACTGAAACGCTAAGTGGATCTTGGGAGGCAACATTTTCCAATAGAAGAAAACCATACCTGAGGAAAGGTACAAAACAAACATTAACAGCTAAAAACCCAAAGAAAAAGTGAAAATGAATCAATCCTGAACAGTTATGGACGAACTCTTAAAAGTCAAAACAAGAAGAAAAAAAAGAGAAGGTAAATGCATCTCACTTCAACAAACAGAAAATAATTTCCTCTTCGTTACCTTCTTGCAAACTTTTGGTGAGACATTCTGCTGGGAAAGCCAGACCGTGATATACGAACCACCTCTAGGACTCCACAACATCTCAGTTGCTGCAAAACAAGTCCTTGCTCATATGATCCAGGAGACTGTAAGTTATTAGGCTTTATACACCGTATGAAATGTGGAGTAGTGCTCTCTAGACGTTGCATTAGTTGGAAGAGTTGACTCTGAGTTATAGGGGAAAAAATGCAACTATGATATCCAAAAGAGTACCATTCAAAAAGTAGCAGAGTTTATATTAACACTATGATTTCCATTCTAAGGACAGAAATCTAGTCTCTTTCATACTCCAACCATATTCCATATTCACAAAAAGGCTGAACTACTTTTACAAGAAAGCCAAGCACATAAAAAAGTTGAATCAATAATTCAACAGAGACTATATTAAGTTCACATAAAATAATATCAAAGGACACAACATGAGAAATAGTGCTAACCTACTAGGATGACAACCTCCACATGTATTGAATCTTAAATACTTCACTAATCACTGGGATTGTCCATGGATGCACAATCGTTTCATGGCAAATCAAATCAAACCAAACCAAACCAACCACTATTGATTATTTTTAAAAACATGCATAACTTTCTTCACTCTACACAGCAGGTGGACCTCATACAAATAATTAAACAGTCATCAAAAGCAAAAGAAGATCAGCCAATAAGCAATGAAACTAGTCTTTTCCATGAATGAGAAAAATAAGAGATTTATTTTAATTGAAAAGGTTGTAAATGCTGCACATTAAAATGTGGTAACGATCTAAATATAGACCGGATCAATTGGATCCAGTTACATTGGAGATGGACCACCCATCCCAAATTGATCAGTAACAAATTCTGCTAAAAGCTAAAGAGTTTCATAAACGCCAAGAAAAAGTGTTGAATTGTAATACAAATAAGAAAATCAAAACTCTCTGTTTCCTTTATTAAATAGAAAGAATGAGAAGATACAAATTTTAACATGTAATACTTGTGCTTGTAATTCCATAGAAGCTTCTTTCACATATTCATGCTTATTAATTATATGATAGATATACATTCTGAACCAAGGGTGCACTTGAAATTTGGAAAGGAATTAACCTTAAATTTTGTTGCAACACTTAGCTTCTGGGAATCTGCACCACCAGCTTTATGTAAAGGACCAACTACAGCCTTTTCAGATTGGTTGAGCATATTTGATGCAAATATCTGAGGAAGGTGGCACGAACACAAGGACAGTAGTTGAATTGAATCCAGGTGTAGCAAGTCTCTGTTCTTCTCAAGAAATCCAGTTGTGTCATATGTAACCTGAGTTGGGGACCAGGAAGAAATGTCAAATGGTCACATAGAAAGAATAAATAAAAACCGCAAGTGACACATCTTTCTTCCACCACCAATATTTATACAAAGAGGAAAAGGAGAAGGAGAAACTAGATGCAAGCCCCTTTGAAACACAAAAAGAGGAACACTAGAATTAACAACCAATGAATTAGAAAGGTAAATACCTCTCCTGCAAAATGAGAGACAGTAAAAGCTTTTTCTCGCTCTCCCCTAAAACAAGGATTAGAATTCAGATGCTGCTTGAGCTTGTTGGCAAACGTGATGTCAGTGCCATTTGGAAAAGTGGATTCCTCATCTAACAGAGACAATAATCCCAAAGGTTTCTGCATATAACTTTTAAAAAAGATTAAGATTTGAAGAAGCATAGTTCATAAATAGATGCTGCAAAGAATAAAAGATAAAAAAAATAGAGGCGAGCATCAAAATTTCAGATCAACTATTGTTGTCATTCCCACAATTTCTACCTTCAACTCAATGAAAAGACGGGGAAAGAAATATACATGCTTTTCATACTAGAAATGTAGAATATACAATATATTTATGTACATTCTTTGCTTTAGTACCATGTAATATGATAATTAGCAAATCTTGTATAGGACACAAGCAACTTTTGTTGAACCAAATAACAGGAGTGCAGGAAACATACCATGAAAGCTACTTTTTCATTTCAAAATTATAAGCTAAGTTTTTCCCTTTTTATACAACCAAACTGAAGAGGTTATGAGACATGAAGAATAGCAAGATCAAAATGACACCAAAGCAGGCATGCTTTTGTGGGACCCTCAAATAACAACATTTGCTTGAAAGTATGTTTCCTACACCAAGCACATACATGGAAAGCATACCGTTAAGCTGAAGCATTAAAAAAGAACTCCTTACCTTTTCAAAAAGATTAAGACAATCTTGGTTGTCATCAAAATCAACCTTTGCCCAGTCAATGCCATCTTGGATGTATTCCTAAAAGGGAGAAAAAGGATTAAAAATCATTGTGAAATTCACAGGTCTTCTTTGGATTAAATCAAACTACTTCTCAACCAACACTAACTGACCAAAGAAAAAGCAAATCAATGTATTATTATCTTTTATAAAAAGATTAATTCAAGAGTTAAAACTTTTCTTGAGCAAGTTTATCTTTCAGCATTCGTCATTAGCTCATGATGGAGAAAGTTTTTACATGCCCTCACTTCAACTGCATAACTTCAATCATCAATAATTATCTTGAAAACTCAATGATTCATCACTATGCTAACTCTCCCCAGCCAAAGAAAGTGAATAGATATTTTCCATTATACAAATTCATAAAACTTTCAAGCTGCCACTGGACATTATTAACCCAGTATAAGACATACCAACTCAGAAAGATAGAAGAAATCTATCAAGTTTCAGTCAGATTCTATAAATGCCATGACAATTCAAATCAATCAAACTCTTAATCCAATCATATGAAGCAGAAAGAAGGTACCTCCTGCTCCAACTTGAATAAATGACGATTAAAGTGCTGCTGCAATCTCTCATTTGCATAATTAATGCAGAACTGCTCAAAACTATTCCTCTGTATAAACAAATGATGTTGAATGAATAACACAAGAAAATGTCAAATGTGAATTAGGGCCACACACACAGGGAGGGAGGAATAAAATAAAAATGTCAAATGTGAATTTGGACACACAGGGAGCCACACACACACACAAGTGCGGCATAAGCGAAACGTACACCAAATGATTCAAAGCCATAAATATCAAGAATGCTGATGGATCTGCCAGTTCGCCTCTTGCCAACAGCAAGCGATTTGTTAATTTGTTCTACCAGCCACTCAAACAAACATGCATAAATTGATTTTGCCAACGCATCTCTTGTGTCGATCGCCTGAAAAATGAAAAGAGTATATTTATTATGTCAGAAAGTCTTAAAATGAGAATATCAAGAAAAATGCTTCCAACGGTAACAGGTTAGACTATAGGAGTCAGTCAGAGTAGGCAGCTTAGAGATTTAGTGAAGCTGAAGTGTCATGCATGAAACACACAGCAAAACATAATAATAAGATAATTTAATTCATCCCATTTGAACGAAAGAGAGCAAAACCTTGCAATTATAAATCCCATTTTCATTTAGATAAGAATAGACAACGCTGCAGCAGTCACATGAACCCGAAGATGTTGTATCATCAAATCTTCAGTCATGTGAACCCAAAAATGTTATATCATCAAATACTTTCATATTTAGTTCTCTAATTTCATTATTCGAAACATGGCAGAGCAGTCATATACATATTTCCATAATCATGGAATCTTAGAGATTTCCTCCAGGTTAAGAGGAGAGATACGGATATCAGGTAGCATAGAACTAGAACAATATTGAGATCAAAGCAACCCAAGCCTTCTTCCAGCCAGCTTCAGTAAACGGGCAAACCTTCAAACATGACGCAGGAAAGCCATGAGGGAGAAAAATAAGTCCCAGGAATGTTAATCAAAGTTTCCACATAGAAAATTTTTTATCAAAAGAAACCATCTTTTACATGCTCTACCTTAAACCTAGATACCACACTTACACTTTTAAAGACTAACTAGACAGTACAATATTTGTGCAATGAAAGATTCTTACCTGGGATAGTGTTAGTTTTTGGATAATATTATCATGACCAACTCTCATTTTGCGAGTAGATAAAGCCAGATTCAGGTCCACAGTTTCACATCCAATCAACTGAGCTACATTGATTAGACCTGAAGTAATATTATAGTCTTCAGAGATCAGATAAGCTCAAGCAAAGCAGCAGAAGTAAAATAGTAATAGAAGCAAAACAAGTTACATATCATGCCAACGAAGAAATTTTAGAAGGCATATCAGCACCATTAAAAAGAAAGAAGAGTGCAACTGCCTAATACAAAGGAAAATAAGTAAAAACTAAAAAAACAAGAAGACCTAGTATAATGGAAACTTGGCTCTGGCACAAAGAATTCTCACCCATAAAAAATCTGCCAGTAAAATCACTAAAACAACAAACGGGTCTAACAAACAAACTAGCCTTTAATACCATTTTCTAGGCATCCAACCTAAAATTAATTGGCAATAAGTATAGATATATAACTTAAGTGTAAGGCCACAGAAAATTCTAAACTTAACCGATGAGGGAATGTTATGTGCACAATTGCAAAAGGTGTGGGACTTGGAAGTATGGGATTCCTAGTGGCGTTTAATGGACTTAGGCTCTCCAACCTCTATTGCTGGCTTTTGGGTTGTCTTTCTCCAAGTCAATATCAATTGGTATCAAAGCCAGTCACCATCTCTCTCAGTTGCAATCGTGCAACGTGGGTGGTGATGTCAGTATTGCAGTGTTTGCCCAGGGCTAGATTAAGCTAACACAAACCCAGCCCGCATGGGATTTGGGACTGCAGAGCGTGGTGGACCATTATGTGCACAATTGCAAGGTATGGGACGTGGACCTCACATAGAAAGTATGGAATTTCCTAGTGGGGTTTATATGCACCTAGGCTCTCCAACCTCAATAGCTAGCTTTTGGGGTGTGGTTCCCCAAAGATTCATATCAGGGTAAGACCACTTAATGGTGTTTAATTTGAATTTATCTTGAGCCTCCATTTCACTTTTTCCCTTTCTAAGAGGAGGAATTTGAAGGGGAAGGATACGGGAAAAGCTATATGGAAGAGTTTTCTAACATCTATGAAGGGTCACAAGGTATAAAACAACAACAATAATAGAACAGAAAAGCATGAGGGTAATCCAATTAGTAAGAATCTTTTCAAAGTGGTTTTTGGAAATTTCTTACTTTCATCTGCCACAGCTTCAACATGGTTTTCATTATCAATCATGTTGAATGAGATATTTCCCAGCCATAGTACTGCAGCAAGCATTGCAAAGACACTCTCTTGGTCTTCTTCACTAACATGGACAATATCCAAAGCTTCCTGAAATTAGACCATAAAACAGTATATACCATTTATTGTGGCAAATGACTATGAATGGAAGAGATATAATTAATGAGAAACAAGTAAGTACCTTAACAATGTGAAATTGTTCAGCATCATCCATCCCAGTAATAGCATAGCAATTACTCTGATTCAAATATTTATACTCATTCACATCCTTCAAATTTAGCTTCTCTGTAGGCCCAAAATGAATGAGCAAAGGCAAAAGGCATAATTGAATATTGCAAAAAGTTGAACACGATTCTTTAGAATAACATAATTAGGAGATTATTCCAAGAAATTAACAGCATAAAAGGGAAGGAAACAGAGTAAGCTATTCATCTCATGTATACTTTGCTACTACCATATTTAGGAGAGTTAAACTCAAAATATGTATTGAGGCATTCATTGTGGAAAACATTTGCTATTGATAGAAAAAAAAATACTCATAAGCTCAAAGATGAGAAGAATATGCAACCTAGCAAAAAAGAACACACTTGTATCCCTAGATGTTATTGAAACAAAGCATATTAGACCAAAGAGAAAATATACCTCGGAGGGTACGAGGAGCACCAGCACAAAGCTGATAAAAAATATGGTAAGACCTTTCTCCCTCCGCACATTGGACCACTCTAGACTGTTCATATAATAGATTAAAGATTAAATTATCAACTCATACGTAGTAAAATAATAGACCAAATGGCACAAAACAATGAAAAAAGGTGTTATAAGAACTACCTTCTCTAGTAAAACTGCCCATTTGGAGGAGAAAACATATTCAAACTTGATGTTAGTTACAAATTTTAAGAAGGAAAATTAAATATGCTCAAAGAAATGAATTTCAATACAGGACATCAGTAGCAAAAATGAGCTTACAAGTTTGAATCTTGGCCCCGGATATTTTTCCAGTTTCACTAAAATGGATTTCAATCAACTTTCCCTGAGAAATATACACCCAAATTATTCTTCTTAGAATGCCATCTCATCAAGGAAAAAGTTTTTGAGAGGCAGGAGACTTACAAAGCGGCTTGAGTTGTCATTTCTTAATGTTTTTGCATTACCAAATGCTTCTAAGATAGGATTGGTCTTCAATATTTCATACTCTATTCCAATACCACCACCAAGAGCTGCCAAATATTGCATTGCTATCTTCGCAGTCTCAGTTTTCCCTGCTCCACTCTCACCACTAGAAAATGCAAATCAGAACAACCATTACACGCATAGACACATGGGATGAAAACAAAACCAGCTGTTATAAATCCCCAAGATGCGCTCCATTGATTATAATCAGATATTTCATGATACAAATTATTACAAATGTAATATGAAGTGTTGAATTTTAAGACTACATTCCACACCACTTATTTTCCGAACTGCATCAAAGCAGCACCACCACAACTACTCAAAAGTCAACATATGGATGCTAGTCAGAGAATAAAATATTACACATCCACAGAAAACCAATGATGTTCGAACCAATGATGCTAGTCAGAGAAAGGGGCTTTGAGCCGGTTGACCCGGGAACCAGATTTTTTAATTTATTATTATTTTTTTGAATTTTTAATAATTTTTAAATGGACCGGTTGAACCTGTCAGACCCATTGGACCGGCGAACCAGTGGTCTGACCGGTTCGACCACTGGTCCAGTTTAAAAAACATGCAGAGAAGTGTTTACTCAAAGATAAAGAGGACTACTGAAAGTAGGACAAATAAAGAGAATCTCCTAGAAAACTTACTAAAGAAAAAAAAGAGGAACCACCCAAAATTAACATGGAATTGGTTAAATGAAACTGTAAAAAATATACTTTACGAATTTAGGAACAATCTTAGACATCCTACAAATAGGCACTAAGTTAGAGGTCATCCTTCAAAAACTCTACCCCCCTCCCCCCTTTTCATCTTCATTGTTGTGCATCCTAACTCAATAAAAGTAGAATCCATGTAAAAATACACTCAGAGAAGGAAAGCGAACAAATAGCAACCTTATGATGATAGACTGATTTACTTCATCTGCATAAAAGAAAAAAGAAAAAAACATATTACAACCGCAAATTATTATAATATCAAAATTAATAAGAATAAAAACCAATATAACAACTTCAAGAAATTGAAAGTACCTTGTGTCATTTCTCGGATAGCTGTGTCTGCAATTGCATAGACATGTGGGCTCTCAATGGATTTATTCTTGTATGCTTCAATATAGTTATTTCCATATAAAGAAACCTTTTTAAAAGGATTGATAGCAACCAAAACTGGTCCTGCCTTCGTCTAAAATGAATATGATTATAACAATAACAGCATTAGTGAACACCAAACTTCAGTGCTGGTTCAAAATTAATAGAAATAAGTATGAGCTCTTACATATATCATATCTCGACTGTATCTATATTGGAGATCAAACAAGACTGATGGCTCATTTAAATAACTAAGTTGCATGAGATCATCCACGCCATCAAGGATATCAGGATTTGCAGGTATCAAACTATCAGAATTTACATTTAAAACCTACAATTGGAATGCAAGTAAATGAATCAAATGTCTACTTAATGCAAGAACTTATACTTCAAGATTTCTTATATTCCTTACTTTCCCATCAGGAAGAGAAATAACAGACTCGCTCCCTGCAGTTTTCACTATCCTTGCCAGCTCCCAATTCCCATTTGGAAGTTGAAACCAAGACTGAACCTTCTGAAATATCAAGATTACGTAATTCAGTAGTTGAACAAGAGGATTACCATTAACATGACAAAGACTAGAGCTAACCTATTATCAAACCAAGAGCAACAAATTACCTTTTTTGTAGTGTAGGAAGTTATGTCACTCCACCTGTGCTCAATGTTAGATTTTGACACTGAAGGCAATGGTGCAGCTGCAGAGACCAAGTCCTCATCAGCCACAGAAGGCCTGTCCTCAACGACCAAAGTGTTCCCATTATATGGTGAATCCTCATGTGCCTGATCAGCATCAGCAACACCATTTTCAACTCTCTCAACAACCTTTGCCCCCGAATCACCATTTTCAGGGGCACTCAAGCTGGCTATGCCATTATTTCCAGAATTTACATCAGCAAATCTGATGGGATTGGGAGTCGGAGAACCCATGAACCTAAAATCAACCGGCAAAGATTTAGTAAACCGGTGGGAAGGAGGAACCCCAGTTTTCTTAGACATTTTCTCCTAAGTGTTTCACAATCATCAACCCTGAGATTTGAGCTTTAAGACAATGTAATCATATAAAAGGGTGAGATCAAAAGGTACACTTTGTTTCAGATTTCACCAAAAGTTTCATCCAGCTTTAACAAAAGACCCCACTTGAAGACTTATCCAGGCAATGCAAATGGCGGGGACCATTGTTTAAGATACAGACCCCAGTGCTCTTCATCCTCGGTCGCCATTAACAAGCTCAAAGCATAAAGGCGGTTAACGGTTTACTATCACAGCTAGAATTTGCTATACGTTACACGACAGCTTCCTATAAACTTTGAGCAATTTCAAATCACCAATCTAATATTAACTTAAGAAATTCTTTAAAATCTTAAATCAAACCTTCAAGCTTCATTTAATTTCATATTTTTTCTTCATAAACGGACCTTACCATTTGGCTACTTAAAAAAATAATGTGAATAATAAGGAAATAAATAATTAAAACTACTCATAGTAGCAGCAAAGAATTGTCATAAATTCGAAACTTTTCTTCAGTTTCTCAGTTTTCTCAGGAAACAGACAAGCATTGGCATGAGAATATATGTATAATATATATATATATGCGAAATCTAAGCCGAACCAAGCAAGCAATAAAATAGCAAATAAGAAAGAGAAAAAGAAAGCAGAATTATCAACATTCTTCACTTACCTCAAGAAAATTTAGTTAAAAAATTAACTACTTCAAAGCCTCAATGGATCTCAAAACCCTAGAAAAAGGTACGAGATTCCAAAAAATTAAGTTACTAGGGAAGACGCAGATGAAAATGCGGGCAAAAGCTAAGTATTCTCTTTTTAAGTTAAAGCCATAAAAGGAAGCTCAATGTATATACTCTTATCTATCAAAAGAGTAGAATGATGGTGTATCGTGTTTGGCTTCTAAGAAAGTACAGAGGGAAAGAGAAAATCAAATGTGTCAGGAGAAGGATGCAGCTTTTTGCTTGTCTATCTCTTTTTTTCCCCTCTGATTTAAAGATTAAAATAAAATAATATCCGTTTTTAAAAAAGGGAATTATGGAATTTTTCTCTTTTTTTTAAATTTAATTTACGTTTCCCTCAAAATTTTGAATTTTGGAGGTTTTTAATTCCACCGTATAATTTAACGTTTTAGGATTATAAGCTGAAAAGACGATTTTGCCACTTTTATTTCCGAAATATTGGCGGCAGACAGTTTCAATTTCTCTGTTTTTTTCCCCTAATTCTTTCCATCTTCATGTAGACGACCATTGGCAAGACATGGTCCCAACTATTGAGAAGTTTTACGTGTTATCTATCATTAATTTTTTTAGTTTATCCTAAATATTCGTTAATGGGTTAAAAGTAAGAAGAAAAAGTGATTCATAGGTCCCAAGGGAGTAAACAAGAGATACAATGGGAGGAGTCAGTACGTTGGTCATAATAGGAGACAATTTGACCACCAAATAACAATGTTGTAGAGAACAAAACAAAAAAGTTAAGTTCTCCTCCTTAAACAATCAAACCATGGGAATGAAGATAAAAGGGATTCAAGTCAAATCACTTTACTCAATGAAAGCTAACCTTTTCTCTTGAGAAGCAACGTTAATAATGAATCACACTTACTTTTTTAACTAAAACAAAATATTACGTCTGAAAATACTAAAAAAATAGTGAATTAGTATTTTCAAAATTTCTACAAAATATTCCAAATGATAAGAAAATGAAAGAAAAACTTAGACATTCCTGTTTATAGTCGTTCAGTCTCAATTGCCTACCTTTATTACTTTAGCTTTCTACCACTAATAATTTCTCAATTCACTATTAGAATTAATATATTTCAAGGAAAAGTATAACATTTACAACAATGTCTTTTTCTTAATGATTAGATAAAACATTTCCCCATAACTTTTATGCCTAAACTAGAACCTTTCATAGTTTTTACGGCTCAATTAAATCCCTCCCAGCTTTGAATTGATGATATGTAAGAGAGTAAACAAAGAAATCTCTAAAGGGTATGAGTTTATAAAAAATTAAACTCTTGAAGAAATGAAATGAGAGCCTAAAGAATATTTATAAGAGAAATGAAAGAATAAATATTTGAATACTTTTCTCTTGATCTTGATGCTTGGTGCTTGGATCTCACCCTCTCTCTCTTCTGTTTTGAAGTATTCTTGAAATGTATTTATATCAAAAAATAAATTTGTGGACATTTATGATTGTTAAAGATGAATTCTAACCATTGGAAACATTAATTTCGAGCTTAAAAATTGTCCTTGCAACATATGTCTTAAGACTTGACAAGATGTCTTTAGATATAGCTGAAAAATAAATGTTATATAATCATTGGTAGGCTTGCCTAATGTTTTATTTTGAGTTAAATTTGATTGTTAATCTTTTTAAAAAAAATTTATCATCAACATTTAAAAAATATTTGAATTTATTTAGACAAATTTTTGAAGTGGCTGTGTGCTAATGGAAGTGATCACTATGGTCTTCAGTCTTACTTGCCATATTTGAAAGTTTAATTTTTTAAACAAAATGTTTGAGTTAATGATTATTGTTTGACATTGTGGAAGCATTCAAATTCATCTACGAAAATCAATCCATTTGGAAACAGATCTTAAGGATTGAATCAAATGGGATTATTTATATTAAATCCCTTGAATTGTGGTGAATACATCGAGATAGCCTTGAAGACATATCTTCAATAGTCCAATGTACATTGGTATTTATTAGTATATCGCATCTTGCTATTTTAGTTGTTAATAGGGTTGGGCTAAAATCGATATCTAATATGTTAGCAAGTCTTGAAAACTCTTATATATTGATAGAACTTGTTAGGTTTTGTAACTAAGCCAAGAGAACACTTATTTGTTCATTAAGGAACGTTTTTGTGAGAGTACATTTGATAGAGCAAAATTAATTTGTTGTTTTGTTTTATAACTTAGAAGTGAGAGATCTAGTTTTTAGATAATAAAAAAAAAAGAAGAAGAAGAAGAGGTTGTTATACCGGATTGTGATAGAACTTAAATCACTTGTTGTATTGGGATTAAAGATCATGGATTATTATCGCTAAGTTAGGTTTTGTAGATGTAATAAAATCGAAATGCATAAACA